>NC_050593.1:787750-1100500 GCF_013368585.1 Megalops cyprinoides
GCTATTAGATGACTAGGCTACGTGACGTCCGTTGACCATTTTAATAATTAATAATTATTCATTATTGCTAATTATTTCTCAAAACTTCCTCAAGCATTACATTCTTAGGTAAGTAACAACAGGAGAATTATTTAAAATGTTTTAATACTTTTTTTTCTGCATCTGGCAGAGAGTGCTGTGATGTCTGCCTTTTCCAACAGGGGGTGCTGCAGCACCCGCAGCACCTATACTTCCCACTGCCCTCATTTCAGACCAGGCTAACACTCCCAGATACACACACATACACAAACACAGGAGAGGATGGTGTGCTTGCAAGCAGGCCTACCAATCTCATGTGCCACGGTGAAGGCAGCATGCAGCCCATCGTCCTCGATCACCGCACAGCTGCGCTCCGGAGAGCAGATGGTGCCCACGTCCGCCATTCCCAGCGTGTCACAGGAGTGATGCCCACACAGGTCCTGCAGGGGGAGGAGTCACATGTGTCAATGTGCAGCAGGGCCGCAAGGCACTCGGGACACATGACGGGCACACCGACATACACAAAGGGCATGGTTTGCACTATTGGGCAGCTTCTTACCTCCCTGTTGACTCAAGGATGTACTGTGCACCAGTTTTGTTTATGCTTAGAAACAAGATCATTTACACATAAAGCGCTTCTCCCCCTCCTTGCATGAGGTTATGTTTTTACACTTCAGTCCTGGCTGAAGTCTCCCAAGAACAAATGTTCCCTGTTCTGGGTTCAGACATGATCTGTACTAAGAGCTTCTGCTCTACTACTACTACACGTTGCAAAGAAGTGGAAAAGAGATATGATAAAAAAACATGATTAAAAAGAGAGAAAAAGTTTAAGGGAGCACTGACTGTGAATGTCTGCTAACTGTGCCAGTAGCGCGGGATTTGGCTATTGAAAACCACCTATATGAGCGTTGTGTGAACCTGGCCCCAAAGGGAAAGCTTGAGGTCCAGTGGTGCAGACCCACTTTGCATTTCTTCAGAACCAAAATCTACTGGTGCCTGTTGGGGGGTTTTAAGCCATAAATCTATGCGGAGAAAGCCAGAAATCAATCTGAAATGTAAAGCAAAGAGGTTAAATGCTGGTACCTTCATTAAGGTGAATATAAAAGCTAAAATCTTGAAACAACCCATTTTCAGGGAAGCATACTTTTTGAGAATTCAGACTGTGAAATGACATAATGACGCACATACACAGGCATGTGACATTACTGAGGCACTATAAAGCACAGGTAATCAATCACAAACTGAGGCTGTATTCCACATCTGGTCAGGCAGCACCAAATTTGGCAATTAAGCATTGTAAATAGAGGAATGTACATCCAGGGTGTCTCTTTGGATCTGGCTCCTGGAGCCATCTAAGTGGTCTTGTGAACTCATGTGATGTGGATATTTGGGTCTGCCTGAAAAGCACACTGTGACAGTGTATCTCCAGGGTCTGCAAGACTGAGGCTGCGGCATGATTAAAGTGAAAAAAAAAAGATCGTATTTAGCCAAGATTGAAGGCCAGCAAAAAAATAGAGTTAAATGTTACCTCACCCCACCCTGTTTCTCGTCAACTCTGTCTATCTTCCCTTAAGCACCAATCAGCCCCCTCCCTCCCAATAACGTCACCCTTCCTCTCTCTCTGCCTCTCTGTCCTCCACCCTCTCTCTCTTCTTGTCTTTGTCTCTTACCTCCCCTCCTTGATCACGTCTTACATGCCCCCCACTCTCCCCACCTCTCTCACTCTCTGTCTACCTTCATCTCTCCCCCTTCTCTTATTTTTCCACCCGCTGTATAAGGTCATGTGAAACACATGTGGAGTAGTTTGAAAAACAACGCCAGGGAATCCTGGTGTTTCTTTTCATTCAGGCTGCCTGTGTTTTCTGGGACACTTGGGAGAGGGAGACAGGGAGGAAGTGTGAGAGCAGGGCATGGAGCGAGAGAAGCTAAATGAGAGCAGACAGAAAGGTATGTAGGTCAGGAGGGGAGACAAAACACTCTATCAGCCCCACATTAGTCCATCTACCTGATTATGTATGAGTGAAGAAGTGAGTGTATATAGGGATTGTGAATGAGAACATGAGACTGAAAGAGTGCTAGAATAGCAGAGTGAGTGAGAGGGACAGAGTTCGAGTGTGAAAGGGACAGTTAGTCTGAGAGTTAGTGTGTAAGAGGGACAGAGATAAAGTGTGTGGACACTTAGTGTGAAAGGGACAGAATTAGAGTATGTAAGAAGGACAGTGAGCGTGTGAGAGGGACAGAGTTAAATTGTGTGAGAGGGTCAGGGTTAGACTGTGAGATGGGCAGTTAGAGTGTGAGAGGAACAGAGGTATGAGAGGGACAACATTAGAGTGGACAGCATTAGAATATTCCTAGGCATTCAGACAGAGTGTGGGAGAGCAGTGCTTTTGTCATTATTTTGAATGAGTAGAGAACTGCTGCCTGTGGAGCATGCCACAGACATCTCGCACCCATCGAGCCTGGTGTTGGGTACAGAACGTGATTGTTCCGCCATGTGGATTCTGCACACTGTCACCAGCTAACCTGGATATAAAGTGGGATGTGAGAAATACCTCCATCTCCCAACGCAAACACTCCCTGCTGTGGAGAGGATGGCCAACCCACAGACAGGCTCCAGTGGCCAATGAGAGGGTGCTCTCCCCCTCCCCCCACACACACAGAACTCACACGTGTCAAGAGCAATGAGTCCACACCACAATACGCTGGGCTGTCACTAGGGCCACTTCAGTGCTTAAGGGGTGGGGGGGGGGACCAATTCACCAGTCAGACTCTGCTGTGTATGTGAGTGCGTGCATGTGCCTGCCTGCATGTGTCATTGCCACTTCAGAGACATCACTGATGAGCATATGGCCTGTTTGTTTATCAGTTATAAGGGAGCTGACTGGTGCACTGTTGGGTATTGTTAACTGCTGTACTGTCAGAACTGCAAAATGCTATGAGTAATGTTTACACATAGTTTGAATGCTATGAGCAGGAAAAAATCAAAGACAAGTTTGCTTAAAGGGGAATTCAACCAAAATGAATTATTGTTTGAAGTATTGTTTCTTACCATAGGAGCAATTGGTGTATTTTCTCAAGTGACAAATTCAATGCTTTTTGCCACAACCAACGCATGTTGTTCTGGTTCCTGAAGGCAGCATTGAGTTAGACAGTATGTAACACAATGCAATAGCTGTCTATAACAAATTGCTGTACAGACCCACAACCTGTACTCCTGTATCTTTAACTTATTGTGCAGTAGCTGTTCATATTTATTTTTTATATACCTCATTCATTCCATCCTTACACCATTCCATGTATGTGTCCTGCACTACTCTTATTGTCTGTGGTATCACTGCGGTTGGATGGCATTTGTTGTCACACTGAAAATCATTGTATGAATGCACTATGAGAGACATTTGAACCGAAGTCAAATTCCTTGTATGTGTAAAAGCATACTCAGCCAATAAAGTCTGATTCCAATTGAGTTATGGTTATTACAGTAATTCTGCTCAAGTTCCAGATGCTTCCAGCATTGAAAAGTTATAGTATCAACATGTTACTATCAAGCTACAATGCCTCAACCACAACTGAGATCCCCTAATTATATCAAAAAATTCAAGTGCTACAGACACCAGAAAGGCACAGAGCACTGAAGCTCCATTGAAATTAAATGGGAAAGAAATCAGCCAGTAATTACATTTGAATGATATATAAAGGCCATGAATAAAATAAAGAGTGTATGGGATGTGGGATTAGATTTTTAAATAGCTTAAACCTCCAAAGACAGACACTTCGGCACTCTCTGTACAGCACAGTGGAGTGTGCAGATATGAATCTCCAGAGTGCTGTTCTGACACACTGCAGCACTGAAAATCCACTGTTCACCTCTCAGATCTCACCATATTGTGTACTCCATAAGCAGGGAAGCCAGCATCCCACAATGAACTCATTGTTCCTCATTAGAGAACTGCAGAAGCCAAGCCGAGAGCAGCTAAGTTCCCACTTATGCAGTGATGACTACCCCAGTAATTACACACACACGCGCATGCACACACACTCAGATGCACACACACACACACACACACACACACACACACAATGTTCAATAGAATTCTTGTGTATTTTTGCCATGGTATGATAAGAACTGTGGCACAAGGTCCACTGCATGTCTGCTCCCTTGAGAGAGCCTCCAATCCTAAATTCTCCCTGGGCAACAAACTGTCCCAAAGCACCAAAACTTCCTAACACTTTTTTTTAAAACCTTCTAAAAGATGCATTTTCATGCAAAACAAGTAGTTAGCATTTTCACATCTGGCTACCTAGCCAACCATTTTGCAGACGTTTCCGTAATGCAGATAAAACCTAAATCTTACAATCTTACACATTATAAAAAGATAAAATCCCTAAATAAAAAATATAAAAAATATTATTCTAGAGGATGAATGTGAAACTCAAATGTAATTACTTGTGCCTAAGGGACCCTTGTTAGTGTCGTCAGTGAGGGGTGACAGACTTGAAACTGCTGAGATGTTGGCAGGGCGATGAAACAGGAAAGAGGCAGTTGCAGTGGTTCTGTGTTACGCTCTCTGGCTACTCTTTCTTTCAGCAGCTGAAGAATGTCCAGCCACCACCCCAGTCTTGGACTGGGGTAGTGACAAATCCAACACTTTATCGTGTTAGATGTGTTGCCCCTCCTTTCATGCCATATTCTCACTACATGCATTTTCATCATTTCATTAAAACAATGAAGCCACACTTTGGTCTGCTTAGGCCTATTTGTGCTTGCCGTTCAATTAGTTCTGATCTGATACTGTCTGAGAACAGGGCTGCGACAGATACATGACCAGCAGACAAATAATTCATGTCAGAAGTTAAATCCATTACATACACAATTATATACACAATTTGCTGTGATAATAGATGATAATGACTCATAATGTAGTCTTTTCTGTAGGTGAAATAGATACTTTTAATATCAAATTTTGAATTTTATAAGTACAGAAAAAATATCCATGTGACTTGGTATTGTCATACAAGTAGTGCCACTAAACCAACCTGGGTCCTTCAGCAAGTGTGGAAGTGCTGTCTGAGGTAGATGTCAACACAACATGAGTGCAGCTGGCATGCAGGTCTCTGTGCCAGCTCAATCCGGCCCACTGTAGAAGCCCCACCAAGAGCGGTTCCTAAGGTAAGGATACCATTTGTAGCAAACCTCCATGATGCAAAACCACATTGCCAGTCAATGAAATGCAATTTGGAATGAGAAGGTCACCTGCAAGACTTTCCTGACCTCTCATGTCCTGCTAAATGACTGCAGAGGAAATCTGAGATCGGAAAAAAAACAGTGGAAAAGAGCTGAGGGCTGTGATTTTTGGGGTGACATGCTGATATCTAGCCAGCTGACTGCAGCTTCATCCTGAATGTCTGGGAAGAATGCATGCACACAGCATGAGAGATTGCACTGCTTCCACACTACACAGTCAAGGGACTACGAGGGAAACTCCAAAGGCAGGAGAGAGAGAGAGAGAGAGAGAGAGAGAGAGAGAGAGAGACTTACAGGAGTGACCTCCTGCAATGTTATTGCAACAAACCAAGTGTGGCTTGGCATTGGTAGCATTGTGGCACTGCGTCATGTGACACAAGGAGAACAATTGGTAAACAATTGAAATAATGTGGAAAGTGTTGTTTTCCACGCCTTAATAAAACGCCTTAATGTGGCTTTAATATGATATATAAGGAAACACGTACTCATAGGCAACAATTATTCTAAACGTCTCCATATTACACAACGCCAAGCATCAAAATTTATCAAAATAGTACAGATCAGGAGAACAAGCACCCTGGAAAGCACAGTCAAGACAGCACCAGTGAGTGGCAGAATATAGTTTCTTGACATTGTGGTTGTGATTGTGCTTGATGTAACTCACAGCTAAATATGTCTCCCCACATCTTTACTGATCATCTCAGGATGGAACAAAAAGCAATTGTGGATTCCATTACTGTCAGTTGGTTTAAAAACAGCTCATGGGCTGCCCCACAGAAAATTTATCATAGCTGAAAATTTGTTGTTACATTAGATAAGGAAGGACAACAGGCAACGCTCTGTTTTAGCTCCCCTACTTAAAACACACGCACAATTAATTTGCTCTGGATGAGATATGGACTGTGTTGGCCAGGTGAGCAGTTTACCTGCCTCGTGAAGAGGATGGCAGCGTCGTGGTGCTGTTGGTCATCGTCATCCAACGAGTTCTGCTGATTCTGCCATTTGCAGAAACTCTTGAGCGTGGCTGCCGCGTTTTTGGACACCTCCAAACCCTTCTCCTTATCTGTCACCACCACCACTTTCACAACCGACAAGCGGATTGGATTCTCGATGCTGGCGTGGCCGTACAATTTAGAGGCAATGGAAGCCAGCGTCAACAGGTAGTGGTTCAAGTCGTTGCCGTATTTCTTGGACATGGACTCGTCAGCAACAAGAAGGAGTTCTATGTGCCTGGTGCGCGAGACCGACCTCTTTCGCCTCTTACCTGACGTGCGAGAATTCGAGTTGAAGAACCACGACAGTGCACCGTGTATCCTGCGACCTTTTCCACCCAGAGCACGACTATGGCTGTGACTTCTCCCTCCCAACCGTTCCCTGCCACTGCGTTTCCCGGCTGCGTGCCTGCGCCCTTCTCGTGTACCGCAACTTTCGCGAACGGGCTTGGCCTCAAAACTGAAACGCTCCCTGGAATAGAAGTGAAGAGCTAGGTTCGCTGTGGCTTCTTCTATGATGTGCACATCGTTCTCGTGTCCTTTTGCCCTGGTGAGAGGTTTAATATTGTAGCGGTCATGCTTCACAGCAAAGAAGCCCTCCAACCCGCCGCCGCACAAGCGGAACAGCGCTAGAGATTTGGGGTTTGAATCCACAGTGCCACGGTAAACACAATCCTTGTGTAGTGGTAGTATACCCTTGCCCGTCGCATGGAGCGCATCCACATACTTAGAACTGAAGTGACGGGATAAGACAGCCTCATCCCTTTCCATATCCAACAGAAATTTCCTGCCGTCCATATACAGGAGATAACCCACTTTGCCGTCCCCATGGTAGATCCGATCGATGGTTTGCACAAATCCGTTTTTTCGGGGGGCAGGTGCGTGAAGCGAGTCGGTCACAGGTGGAACAAAATTCTTTAAAGTGACGAGACCAGTATCGGAGAGCGCAACGCCCGCACAAGAGAACTCAACAATGTACAAAAGAACAAACTTAAAAAGCACCATGCTCTCAGAAAACGAAAAATATACGCTGGTCATCTTCACACAGAACAGGCTTATAGTAAATAGTATCCTTTATATTCCCAGTCAAATTAATATGGACAACAGTGCAATGTCACAGAAGAATAATTTAGAGAGATACAAAGAATAGTTAGGAGGAGCATTGCCTTTTGATGCTCAGACTCCCCCTGAAAAGTCTAAAAAGGCGAAAAAACAAAGACATTGGCGCACAAAGTGAATTGCAAAGGGCGAAGAAAGGAGACACCACTCGTGAGGACTGAGCTGAACTTTGAGAACGAAACACAAAGTTTCCACTTAACAGTACAAGAGAAAAGAAAGTCCTGCCCCTTCGCCCTCTCTCCCTCCTTCCTCTCTCGGGCAGCAATCAAAGCAAAGTCAAATGCTTTGGAACCTCCTAACGCTGTCGACCTTCCCACCGTTCCGCTGCCACCCCGGCGCCACGATGCAAACAGGGGACAGAACAAAGTAGAAGAGATACGATCGTGAATAATGAGTTTACAGCTGCATGGTATTCCAGCGTCGACCATTTCAATAACTTGTCACGGGGAGGGGGGGAGAGAGGCAGAGTTGAAGCCAGAGAAACGGGCGGAATCAACGTACCGTCATATAATTTCAGGAGAAATTTCTTCAGGGAGACTGAATGAAATGCGTAAATGTCTCTTCCACCCCCTCTGGCGACATGGCTACTCATTGCAAGCAGTGACTGTCATCGCCGTGCCGTATGAAAGCCAACTGCATATCAGTGTTCATCGTTTCGCGTCGGAAGACAGACGAAATTGTTCGTCTTCAAAAATAACGTGACTTTTCCATGTGTTTGTGTTAAAAAATTTCCTATGTTTGTGAAATAAGCCTTTTATCACTGAAAATTCTTGTAAATTCCCGAATTACACCACAATGGATATTTCTTAACTCAGGAGTGAAGTGGTCAGCATTTGTGTGTGTGTGCACATTTATACATGAGTGTGTATATGTACTTGTGTGTGCATATATATGAAATGTATGGGTGTCATGTGTGGGTGTCAGAGAGAAGTTACAATGTTTGTTATGTCTTCTTAGATGAGCATGTTTCAGTGTATTTTCAGTGATCTTGGCATTCTGAAAACTGTCACAGATCACTCTGGTATCCAGCAAAAACTTTGGATATGTCTGCTGGGAACTGTGATTCCAATAAAACATCTACATTTCATTAGTCTCCCATTCACTCATTGTTTGTTGAAGCTAAGTCAGTGAACTGGCTCTCCCTCAGGATCCATCAATATACTTCCATTACTCATTAACCACAGTGACAATGCAGTTCCAATTCCTCCTCTCATCCGTCATCATACCATCTTTAGAGTCCCCCCACAACATAGCTGAAATCTCCCATCATATTGATCAGGACAACTCGTTAATAGCTCAACCATCCAGACCCTGGTTCAAGACCTCTGCAGATCTCACTTATGTTCCTTTATAAGGTCCAGGTTCAAAGAAAGCAACAGTTCAGTAAATTTATCCCCCCCCCCCAGCAAGACACATTTCCAACAATATCTGATATGGTGAGAGATGTGAGGATGACAACATGGAATGGTGGAAGAGTTATTTCTAAAAGGCAAAGGAGCTTAATAGATGAAGCAGATATAATCCCACCACCTATACATACCACTATATATACATTAGCTGACAGCACAAGCAATGTGTAAAGCAGTGTTGGGATCTTGGATATCAGTGCATCGCCAAGCAGCACAATTTCCATATGGCAGGTGGAGTGCTGTCATTGAGATAAATGGGCAATCCTGAAGGACCCAGAGAAAAAGATGGCAATGAGAAAGACAAAGTGAGACGGCCGCGTCTGGCCTCCCTGCCCTCAGGTTGTCTGTCCCGGACAACAGACAGCAGAGAGACAGAAGAGCTGCCTTATTTTCCCTTTGCTCAAAACACTGACCTCATCTTTCTGAAGATCATATCCTGCCCTACAGATATACTATACAGCGTACATACCACCACCAGGATATCTAAGAGGAGTGGGTGAGTATGTGTGTGTGTGTGTGTGTGTGTGTTTGCTTGAGGCAGTGGACAATTTGTGCGCATGGAGCAGAGAGAGAGATAAAGTGTGTGTTCAGAAACAACACACAGCTGTCTGATAGAAAGAAGCATGTGAGTACCGTGGATTCTGGCTTCATTCTGAGTAGCAGTCTGAGCCTTGTGTCTTATGCCTTATGTCTTCAAGCCTGCACTCACAATGTTAAGTGCATTACTGTTTGCTTAGTCAGTGTAGCTTGTGCAAGATACACAATATTAAAATCATGGAAAACTCCTCAAGTGGAGATTGTCTTATCTCATCTGAAGAAGTAGTCACCCAAAGACTAGCATGGTGCTGAAATCATCCAATGTAATGCCATTGTTAACTGTTAGCTACGTTCTGCTCTTAGTCCCTGCTTAATACCCCCTCCTCATGTAATTTATGCATGACCCTTGAAGTTACTAACATGTTAAACTTTTACATTTACATTAATTTTTTAAATATTTATGAAATGTATGATAAATTTGAGAATTGATGAACATTTATGCTAGATATGAAGCATGTGTTAAATGTTTTAAATATTTACTAAATCTTATAGATGTACAAATATAAACATTATTGTTATGTGTTAAATATTTACTGCATGTTTTAAAAGTATATGTGCATGCAGGAAAAATTCATTAAATGTAATTAAATTAAATTTACAAAATTCGAAAACATTTACAAAATTATATTTTTCCAACTGTATGAAATGTCTCTTAAATGTGTCATTTTCTGAATACAAATACAATTTCAAATCAAGTCATAAATAAAATGAAATCATGAAAATAAAATTGAAATTAAACTTAAAATAGATTGATTTAGTAATCTGAATTTGAAACAGTTATGAAATGTATAAAACATTTTCTAAATATTGCAACAGGCTCCTTTATAGAATATATAACTCAAATATTTATTTTATCTGAAATACACCATATTAGGGCAGTAATTTAATATTTTGAATTTCTTATTAAACAATTGATATATTCACAAATATAGTACAAATTTGTAGTGTCTTTTATTAAATAAGGTATAAACAGGACTGCAGGTAGGAGCAAAGAGTAAAAACACAACTCTTATGCAAGAAGGAGGTGCCCTCTCTCTCTCACCTACCTGATAGTGTTCACTGCGGAAGAGACACTCATATCTGAAAACCTCCCAGTCCAGTGGAGGTGTCAGACATGGACACACTGAAGGGATGTTTGCCCTAGGCTGTGGTGCCAGATGCCTCTGGAAAACTGTTAGGCGCTACTGTGGCTATGGGTGGGGGAGGGGTGGAACAGACCCAATGTACTTATGAGGAAGATACAGGCATGCCTTGCAACCATTGTGGCAAAAGCTGGGAGTTTTATCAGTTTTCAACCTGCCAAAGAAGATGGGTCAACCTGGAAATTCTTCAACCAGGCAAAAAAGGCTCTCGAGTAAGTTTAAGCTGTAATGTGTCAAACCCGCCATGCTGTTCAGGGACTCAGGAATACATTCAAGATAGTGGCTGTAATTTTGTGTGATCGCCTGTAATCTTCACCTGACCACAAACATTAAAAGTCATACATACATACCTGAATGCAAACTGTCAGAGCTCCTGCCCCCTAGCTGTTGTGTTTTTGTTTTCCCTGGTCCATGTGCTTTTGTTTTTCCTTGTGTTCTAGCCCTGCCCCGCTCCCCGCCCTGTCTCCACCTGCCTGATTACCGGATTGCCTTCACCTGCCAGCCTGCACACCTATTTCCCATCCCCTCATTAGCCCTGCCCTATATCTTCCCTGCATGTCTCTGTCCTGTTGCTAGTTTGTTACAGTGTGTTTTTCGCCTGTTTCGTCCCCGCTGTTCTTCGTCTGTGTGCTGTTCCCGTTATTCAACCTTGCCTGTACTTCGACCTGATTCCTGTCTGCTGTTCTGCCCGGATTGCCCGATATCCTGCCCGCCTGGTTCTCGACCCTGCCTGCTCCTGTTCCTGATCCTGAATCTGCCGACGGACTGCCTTTCTGGTTTTGACCCTGCTTGTTTAGTGTTTGCACTCTTGCCTTGCGCTATTAATAAACCCACCTGTAACCCGAAGCTCCCTTGGTCTGTGACTGAGTCCTTGCCTGAGCCTTGACACAAACCACCTATGCAGCGTCACTTGCATACATACCCGGAAATACACACTCACACACAATCAATATGCAGAAAGCACACAGACTTAAGGTGCATGCATCTGACCATTTAAAATGCATATCTAATCCAGCT
The DNA here is from genome assembly GCF_013368585.1 of Megalops cyprinoides. Lineage (NCBI taxonomy): Eukaryota > Metazoa > Chordata > Actinopteri > Elopiformes > Megalopidae > Megalops > Megalops cyprinoides. The sequence continues at coordinate 799,290 of NC_050593.1, forward strand.
GTTGATGTCAAAACCCATTTTTGTTTTCACACTGACCCAATAAGATAGCAGTAAGTACATGCATTTGGAACTTATTGAACCAAACATTGATATTGTACCAGAGGTTTCTGTAAAAGTACAGTAGGTCCAACTGGGCTCATATTCTTGAGTGTTTATAGATGTCACAAAGTATTAGTTCATCATATTTGGCATGTATGAATTGACTACTTCACATCTGCATTTGTGGAACACTGGACAAATTTTGCCATGGACACTAGATGGCAACTTGCCTCAGCCCTCCATTAATCATAAGTGTTGTGAAAAGTCTATGAAAGGCTTCAGTGTATACTACAAGATGCAGATCTCAGGTATTTCTAGACAAGGAAGATAAAAGTTAAGTTTTCTGAGAATTGCAGCTACTTTATTTCCAGTGGATGAGTAGAGGGGAAACTGGATTAATATGTGGAGTAATTTACAAAATTTGGACTGTTTGACCTTGCTCTGAAGCACAGATGTTGTGGTTTGATTCAATTTTGCAGAAAATTTAAAAGGGGGTAGCAATAAGCATGGGTTAGCAGTATTTGGATTTTTCAGTGTTGTGTATCAGTGAAAGAGCTTTTGACTTTTGATGTAATATCAGTTTTGGATAGTGTTACGGGTATGTCACATGACGTCAGGTAAAGGGTGCACGGAAGTAGGGGTTATGGGTCACGTGATGTCAGGGTCATGGGTGCACGAAGGTGTACACCTCAGGTAATTTAAATGTCTATGGCGGCAAGCACAGTAGTCGGGGAATTTGAGTGAGTACCAGCGTGGTGTATTGTGCGAATTTAGTTGTTTTCTCACTTAGTGTTTAAGTGCAACTTTATGTGTAAAGTTCGTGAGACGGTGGTGCATTTTTGTTGAGTTTATTTTCTAGTTTTGTTTTGGTGGAGCCGGTCCAACAGTCTATTGCAGACTGGCTGCTCCCCACCGTTTTATTTCATTCTGTTGCGCACCGATCTCCAGAACTCCTCTTTTCTCTACTCCACATTACCTTCTTCCCTCTCTCAAACCACTCTTTCTGAAACTCCTGTGCACTGCTATCTCTCCAACTATCTTTTCTCTGACCCATATAAATACTGTTCAGCCAGTTAAAACTCCAAAGCACTCGCTGCTGCGTTGTCTGCCCGGATGGACTAAACACGGAATAGTGAGTAGCCGGGTTGTTGTACTTTTATGTGCAGAGTATTTATCCTGCCAACTGCCCTGTGCCTGCCTGTAGTCACCTTTGGCAGGAGTCTGGCCGTAACAATAGGCAGACAGACAGGCAGCCACTGAACATTTCAGTTTAAGACTTAAGCATGAAGAAGTGGGAGATGCTGACATCATAGGGGGTGCTAATCCCACTAACAGGACCCTGCCTTTAAGAGGTTAATATGTCTTTACCATACCTACAACTTTAAAGACATATGTCTCAATGTTTGATCCTGTTCTCTCTTGGATTGCAATCCAAGAATGTGAAAACATCATGGTTATGGTCTTGCCTTCCCCATGATGCTGTAATTCACTTACACACCATTACATGTGCAATTACAACAACCCCAGAGCAATTTTTCATAATGATGGTTATAACATTAGACTTTGTAGCACTGTGATATTTTTCACATTTTAAGACATACTGTAGTATTGATATTGCAGCACCATCTGTCACTCTCAACAGACTGAAACAGAAAACAAACTGTTCCAAAAACAAAAACAAGAAACAAAAAAACTTCAATAATTGAAAGATAATTCCCTCTCACATTCTCATCATTGACAATTGCAACAATGATGAAACTAAATGAGAACACATTATGAAAAGATGTGCGTCGAAATGATGAGTATCACATTACAGGCGATAGGTGGTGTATGAATGAGAGTAGCATGATGTTACAGACAGGCAAGCCTGAGATGGTGTGGGACAGTGTAGTGCTGCTGTGGTACTGGGCATCTTTATTTTTTGTGTGGTAGTTTTAAACTCCAGCCTTCCACACAAGTCCAGCAGCAGCACAGACCCATGGTCTCAGCCACAGTCTTCTCCTGTCAGCCTGGACTGTCAAGTTGTAGGCACAGACTCAGATGCAGACCAGGCGAGTATGGGTTTCAAGGGCGTTATTTGGAATCGCTGGGCAGGCTCGAGGTGGCAGTACAGGAAAGACAGTCCAAAGCAGGTACAAACCGGGAGCAGGGATCAGGGACGAGAACAGGCTGGGTCAGAACCGGGTAGGCAGGCAGATCAGGCAACCAAGGCAGGAGTGGCAGGCAGAGACGAGGTATGAAGTCAGACAGGAGTCAACACAGATACAGCAACACGAATAACAGGCGGGTACACAACAGGGAAAACGCTGGAACACACTAGCAACAAGACAGAGAAAAGCAGGGTCTAAATAGGGCTGGACTGATGAGGCGATGGGATGCAGGTGAGCAGGCAGGCAGGTGGAGGCGATCAGGAAATCAGGTGGGCGGGGACAGAGCGGAGAGCGGGGCAGGGCCGGAACACAAGGGGACTGTAAACAAAAGCACATGGACGACAATGACAGACAGGGAGAACACAAAAACAACAGCTAGGGGGCTGAAGTAGCTGTAGGCGGCTGAAGCTAGCTAGCTTGCTTGCCTTGATAACGGCACACAGCTAACATTGAAAACTTGTCTTGTTATATTTAGCATTGATTAAAAAAACTGTGGTGACAATGCAGTATTTCACTTATGTTAGATGAGCACGTTGTTGGTAAGCTTACGCAACTAAGCTCTGTTTGAACTAATCGTGACGTGACTGTCAGTGTCAAAGTAAAGGTTTACATACGAACGTGTGTCATTGAAAACTGCTGTGCAACATGCCTTAACAGTGAAAGCATTCATGAAATTATGGTATCTTGTTATTGAAATAAATGTTAATTTCTCAGTCCTCCCAATTGAACCATTTCATCAGATGATAGGCACACAGAGAGGGCCGGTAGAGACAGACAGGGCCAGTAAAAACTTTATGTTTAGGCTAGGCTAGGTCCACCAAGCCATCAAGAGAGAGGAAGGCCCGCTGTTTAACGCCTGTGATGACACAGTTGTTTGTAGCATGCACGTTCGTAGTGACAACCTGTTTACAACAACTAGTGGTCTAAACAGAATGCGATGCCTTGTATTTTTCCATGGGTCTCTGACAGAACCCCAGCCATTTATGACAGGTCGACTGAAAGACTGAGGCTGTTCACCACTGCTAGCTTGGTGCTAGCGGAAAAATGGCCCCCCACCCTTCTCGAAAACAGAGACGTATACAGACGCATACAGTGACGTAATGACGTGGCTCTGTGGTGGCTCCCTAGCCTGTAGAAAAGCAAACCGGTTCTTAGAAGGTTTGCAAGTTGTAGCAACTCTCAACTGGCACTAGCACCACTAGATTGTCCCCCCTCCCCACTCCCCCGCTGGCCTGCGCTCACATTGCGCTTAACGTTCTGGCCCGAGCACGCTTATGTCATCACAATGCAATTTTTTTGTGTTGAAGAAAGGCACTCTTGCACAGCACAATGGAGTGCATGATTGTACTTACTTTGTGGGTTACCTGGAGTCGTTTTGGGTGCAGTGACACACGGTCCCCTGACATGCCTTATAGATTTATGAATTACGCAACACATTGATTTTCAGTTAATCATGCTGCACGTATAAGACGATGTTTAGGGAGGCAGCTGACATTTGAGTCATTATGCTAAGGGACAGACCAATATTTTGTGTCAGTTTTGTGTCAGATTACAGTAGTCTAATCACAATAATGTTAGCTAATGTTTACCAGTTAGGGCTACTACTTGTGTGTGCGCTACTGTCATCATTACAACAAGAAACATCTTCTATTACTACTTGGATAGTACACTTCAATTCATTCGAGAATATTTGGGTTAATAACGAGTCTGGTTCTCACTTTATTGATGAATGTGAATTATAGTTGGCGAATAAAGCTCTAAATTCCTCCCTCAGCATCAGCTGCCTCCATAAAAATCTTCTTATACGTGCAGCACGATTAACTGAAAATCAATGCGTTGCATAATCGATGCTAACTGGCTGGGGAGCTAACGTTAGCTATATAATGATGAATTTGACAAGCATAGCTAGCTAACAGGCTACCTATCTGAACGATTGTTGAGGACTAGCTACTTAAACAGGTTGGCTGCTTCATTTGTGATACTCTGACTAAGCCCCTGACATCAGCAATGCTTACATCGCCACATAAAGTATGGTTAGTTTTATTTTGCTCACTAGTAATCATGCAATTGTGGGGATCCACAGTTATTTTTAGGTATAGATCTACAGAACTAACCAATCAAAGATCATTTTGGAGGTAGCCCTGAGTACTGAACGTGGACATGACGTCAATGATGCCACTGTGCTATTTAACAGATATATCCGTTATAGCAACAGTTAGCTGGATATCTGTTAGTTACACACCCAGTCATAATAAATCCTTTAAACCATCATTTGATTAGCTAGCTGACCTCCTAAAATATAACAAGCTGGCTACCTCCAAAATGATCTTTGATTGGTTAGTTCCCACCTCTTCCCACCTCTTCAAGCAGGCCTGGGCACGGTATGGAGCAATCACACTAGTCAAACGAACTGAACTTTGGGGGTCAAACATGCTTGGGCATGGTACGGATCGCCTAGCGTGAGTACACTCTTAGAGAGCCTTCAGGACACTCATAAAACATACTGCGGGGGTCAGGTAGCGCCAACACAGCTTAAAGATGGACAATGGTGCATAGGCCTACCCGATCATGTCCTCAGTGTTGCGACAGAACTGATCAGGACCTGGAGACTGGAGGAGAAACCAGAGGGTCACTGAGGGCCAGACCAGGCTGCACTGGCAGACTCAAACTGAACAGCCACACCTTCACAGCTTACAATTTATATCTTGCATCAGCAATTCTAATAAGGCACAGTATAGCAGACCAGGATTTTAACCCTCAATTCCCTGCTTAAGAGCTTGGTGCCCTGGCACACTGCTGTCTGTGGCATGCCCAGTTCTCACTGGCTCTGGGTTAAGTATACGATTGAGGAACAGATACCCAACTCTGACAATTGACCTGATTATTGTTCCTGTCTCAGCCTTGCGCTGCTGGGAGGCAATGTTCTGCTGAGGTTTATAATGGGACAAATTTCCCCACAAGCCCTTTTCCTAGACAGACAGTAAGGTTGAGAAAAGGAGAAAATATTTACCCCAACGAGCTGCTTTCCAGGATATTAAATGTAGCAGAGCTAGTGAAACAGGATATCCTTGCAATTCACAGATTTCCAATTCATAGTTTTAGGTATTGACTTTGAGCAACCCTCTCTGTTCCCTGAGGGCATCAGTACTGTCGCAGCACAGGAGAAACTGAAGGAGGGAGATGGATGTGGGAGACCAATATATGAGGGAGAGAGGTGTGTGAAGGAAATTGTGTGGGAGATAGATGTGTATGAGGGTGTGATCTGTGGGAGAGAGGTGCATGATTATGTGGTGTATGAGGGTGTCATGTGATGGTGCCTTCTGTGAGGTAGTTGTGTGTGGAATGGTGTGATCTGTATTGGTCTGTGAGGATGTGGTGTGTAAGTGAAAAGCACATTATGGTGTGGTGCCTGAAGCAGAGATCTGTGAGGGATTGGTGTGACACGGGATATACTCTCACCATAGACCCAGCCCACAGCAACAGACTGAAAAATAGAGAGTAACAGAAGACTGGCCCCACTGCAGGAGTAGTGGTCATAGATCTGGAACACATACATACCACCCTGGGAGTGAGAGATGAGAACTAAAAGCTGTCAAACACACCCTGAAGGTGCCACATAAATTCTGACAGCAACTTGGACATCTCAGTAAATGGACATCTCAGTAAAAAATTAAGATAGTCCTGATAAATGAGCACCATTCCCAGTCTTGATATTCAGTTTAACAATGTCTGGTATCATTACACGTTAAGTGCAACTACATAAAGCATACATACGCATTACATAATGGCTACATTTAGGATTCACAATACATTGTGCATGATATGACATAATTTGTCACATCATAACGTGTTATACAGAAATAAATGTAACCCCGCCAATAGTGTCAAAACCTTGGGACACCTCTTGTCCCAGTTATGTGATGTGTAATACATATCAGAGACACAGCCACCATTAAACATAAAAAGACAATGTAATATAGAACTCAATGTATGGCTATGGTTGGGGCTTATTTGCAGAATGATTTTCTAAGAGCAGCTTCAATGACAAAGTACTACTAATCAATCAATCAATTAAGAAAAAAAAAAAACAAACACTTAAGCAATCCCATTACTGTGATCAGTCAAAGATGTAGAGGGCATCATTTAAAAACATGAGATGAAATCCTTGCAAAAAAAAATAACAACAAAAACACTGAGCTAAATAAAAATCAAACCAAAACAAAACAATACAAAAGCCGGGCATGTCAAAGGTTAAACAGAACTGCCGGACTGCCAAAGGTCAAAGGTTATCAGACAGTAGTGCTGTGCGACTAACTAGGGTAACCATCACCAGGCCCAGCAGGAAACAGAGGGTGCAGAGCAGCAGCTCGCACCGGCAACCCCTGCAGATGTACGCTGGGTATAGGTCTGTCACAGATGTCATGAGGGCCTCCAGACTTATAAACTGAGAGCACAGGGACAGTGAGGAGAGAGCTGTATGAGGCAATATGGCACAGAGGAAGTGCTATGTGTACATACAAATACTGCATATATACACTGATGAGCCAAAACATTATGACCACACACACGTGAACTGAATAAAGTTGATCATCTCCAAACAAGGGCACGTGTCAAGGTCTGGGTAGATTAGACTGTAGTCAACGTGTTGGATGCAGGAGAAATGGGCAAGAGTAAAGACCTGAGTGACTTTGACAAGGGCCAAATTGTTATGGCTAGACGACTGGGTCAGAGCATCTCTGAAATGGCAAGGCTTGTGGGGTGCTCCCAGTCAGCAGTGGTGAGTAGCTACTGACAGTGGTCCAAGGAGGGACAAACCACAAACTGGTGACAGGGTGATAGGCACCCAAGGCTCATTGATGCACGAGGGCAACGAAGGCTATCCTGTCTGGTCTGAACCGACTGAAGGTCTGCTGTGGCACAAGTCACAGAATATTTTAATGATGGTTATAGGAAGAATGTGTCACAACACACAGTGCATCACACCCTGCTGCGTATGGGGCTGTGTAGCTGCAGACTGGTCAGAGTGCCCATGATGACCCCTGTCCACCGTCGAAAGCACCTACAATGGAGACACGAGCGTCAGAACTGGACCTTGGAGCAGTGGAAGAAGGTCGCTTGGTCCAATGAAAAGAGCAACTCAACTGGATGGCAACAATAAATGACTTCTGTGTTCTGTATCACAACTGTAGTAGGTACCAGGTGCTGGCGCTCTGCCCTACTATTTCTGATGAACTAAAATGAGAAAAGAAAGCAATTTTGATACGACAAAGTGATATGGCAGACATAGTACTGTTGTGTGTGTGTGTGTGTGTGTGTGTGTGATAGAGACTCACTTATAGAAGTCATTGTTGTATTTGTTGTAGCTTCCCAGAGCAGTCAGGCTTCTCAAACAGATGCGATAGGAGAAGATTATCTGAGTGCCAGCATCCATCCATACCTGCAGAGGAAAAGTAAGGCAGAGACAGGAGAGCGGGAAAGGAGATACAGGGAAGAAGGAAAGACAGGGAGGGAGAGGAAGTGTACATGAATGTATGGAGAAGTGGTTCAGTCAGCTGGGCTTAGCTTTACAGTATTCATGTCATGATCATTCAGGTGCTTAGATTTACAGGACCTTTGTGTCAAGGCTGGTTAGCCACTGTGGGATTAACTATACCTTTATTAATGTGATTCAGGTGCACTTGGGTTTACAGTACCTGTGTCAGGGCTGGTTGTGAGTGTTTACAGTATCTGTGTCAGGGGTGGTGCCCTTACAGAATTAGTGCCAGGGCTAGTTGTGTGTGGTGAGGTTTCAGGTACCAGGGTCAGGAGTCATACTGCCTCCTTGGGTGGACAGTACCTGGGGGTCTGCCAGTCTGAGGTGATTGGGTTTCAGGTAGTAGATGATGCCCTGTGCAGCACCAGGCACACAGCAACAAGGTGACAGGGGCTGTGGACATTCCCCACCTTGCCTGTGGGCTTCACTCCCTTCCACACACAGAAGTAGCAGACAACCCAAACCAGCAGCAGACACAGGGCCAGCCTCCAGCTCACTGGACCCAGCTCTTTCACCACTGGACAGATGCAGCACCTCCCTCCTGCACACACAGTCACACACTTGACCTTATTACTGCAGATAAGCAACTGCACACATGCACACACACAGTTACAAACATTCACACACTGTACAACATGTCATCTATGCAGCCCCATACTCTAGATTGAACTAATTGATGCCTTGTCTTGACCAATAGAACCCTTTTTAAGTTCTATTATGACAGAGAGAAACTGACCTGGGATGAGTAACAGATTCCCACATGGTAACTACTCCATTCATGTGCACATACACTTATATTAATGTGTAAACACAGGGCAGCTCAGACACTGTATTTGCAGACAAAGCCCATAAAGTATCCATACTCTGTTCATCAAATTAAATTTTTTTTCATCTGGCTTTAGTGCTCTCATAGAAAGTAAATTTTGCCTGATAACTGTAAAAATACTGTAGTACCTTGAAAGTAAACCAAATAGTGATTGTAAAATGAGGGTTTCTCTTTCCCATTTTTCCCTCTCCAAAAAAACTAAAAATATTGATGAATCAGCATGCCCCTTTAAAGCTTATTTTTGACAAAGAAAACAAATGCTTGTGGTTCTGAAGTGGGAGACTCACATCGTATGACTCACTCCCAGAACTCCATGACGGGTGATGTGGCGTTCTCAGGGGGGCTGCTCCCATTAGCAGCAAGGCTTCATCAAACTGCATGATGCACACTTGATCACAAATGTTGAAGCCAAGTGGCCCAGCTCTGTGCATGACTCACGAATGTATCGTAAGTGTACTGTTAGTAAAAGTCTCGAACACTAAAACGTGTTTCGTTCATACAAAGAAGCAGATTCGATGTTCGTAGGAAAAGACAAGAAGGTTTATTTGCACAGCCGGCCGTGGGAACATCAGCATTGAGCAGAAGTTCGACAGGTATAGCATTTAGTTCATTTTTATACAGTTAATAGCAGGCACATTTACATATGAGTTATGATGACTAGCGGGGGTGCTGTTTCTGATTTGGTTTTGTGGAGCTGTGCATAGCTAAACAGCTCCCTCTCTAATTGGGTATTTCGTGAGCCCTGTAACCTAATTGGCTCCGTAGGGTTCACAAGAGGTGCCGTTTGGCTCTGGTCGGATGTAGCAACATCGCTTTGTATTCGAATACACATCGCTTGTCTCCAGCGTTTGTATTCAAATACACATCGCGTGTCTCCGGATCAAACGCCATGCCGTTCCACAAAACTGTCTCCTAACAGTACCCTCAGCAACAGATTTGCACATGGTAAATAAAGCTTTGTACTAATATCATTCCTTTGTCTCCCTTTTAACACCCTCAAAATATATCCACTATGTAATTACAGGAGAGTTTGATGACCACCTGCTTGGTGACATGCCAACCCTCTCTGTTGACCCTTACCCTGACCCTGAGCCGGGCCCCCAACAGCGTTTCAGTGTGGCCCACTGCAGGACTAGAGCCCGGGAGATGACAATAGGCATGCTCAAAGCACAGTTCCAGTGCCTACGTAAACTCAGGGTAACCCTAGAGAAGGCATGTGACATTATTGTGGCATGTGTTGTTCTCCATAATATTGCCACAATTAGAGGAGAGCAACACCCTGCCATACAAATGAATGACCCTGAGGAAGACCATCCAATCCACCCTGCAGATGTCCTGGATGGAAGAGCTGTCCGAGACATAATTTACCAGAATCACTTCACAAATTAAGCTACCACCACCCCCAGCAGTCAAAGAAAAATCATTCACATTTCATTTGGTCTTCTTTGTTTCGTACAAATACAAATGCAACAATTAACATAATTCACTTGTGACCATGCACCCATGTCTAACCGGCGTTCCAGTAATTCAATTTCAAGATCTGCCTTTCTAATCTGCCGCTCCAAGTACACCATTTCTAGTTCATTTTTTTGCCATTTTCTTCATGAGATGCATAAGCAGGTTATTAGGCAAGAGGACATTTATGGTTGTTAAAACAGCATTCTGTTGGGGGTTAAAGCTATTATAAGTTGATGTAGCCAATGAATGATATTTACTTTGTTCAACATGTCCAATATGATTAAAACCAAAGTGAGGTACAATCATGAGCCTATAGGCCTAAGCAAAATATGTCTTACCTGTCTGAGCTATGTTTTTATATTTCGTTTTCAGCTGCTGCCAAGTGTGCTTTGTGCCGATGGGATTGCACCTAAATGAAAACAGAATTTTACTCAATAACATTCCACCACTTTTCCACCTGTAATATTAAAAGGAAGTGTGGTTAAATGTTAAATGAATAGAATACTGCATTCAAACTTACGCATTGACTAGGGCAGCAATTCTCTCCCACGCCATTGTCTCTCCTTTGCAGCTGTGTTGGTTTTTTTTTTGGAAAATGTGCTCATACTCGCCATAAGCACGTATCAGAATTTGTAACTCCAGTGGGGTGAAGCAGGACGACCTTTTTATCACCGGTTGCCATGGTGAATCGTAGTATCGGAGCTCCATTGATGATGGCTTTTTATAGTCGTCATGTATCAGTGATGGGAAGTAGGGCTCTTTTTAGTGAGCCGGATCATTTGGCTCAGCTCCCAAAAGCGCCTCTTTCGCCTCCCAAACGGCTCTACATTTAGTACCACTTCTGGCTTTTATAATTTAGCAATGTTTTGACCTGTGATTGGTATGTGTGCACGTATATCACTTAAATTATTAAATGTAATTATACTAAACCTTATAATTTGCAGAATACCATTATTTTACATTATGTTTGGTATAAAAACATTAATGTAAAAACAGCAAACACTGTTACACGTGTGTATTGAACGTTTTATTTATATTGAACGTTGTATATTAGCGTTTCGCTACAAACCCTAAACACAGTGCATCTGGTCCTCCTGCATAAATGTACGTTACAATTCTAACATTCAGTCAGTGCATGGAGTGCCTGCAGCCAGACTCTCTTGTGGGAGCAGTGTGGCGAAAAGATCATATTATTCTGTCTTGTATTAATTAACCAAAAAAAAAAAAGGAAATCGGCTCTCAGACGGGAGCCGGCTCCCATCGTTCACGTAAGGCCAAGTTCACACTACATGACTTTCAAAGTCGTCAGATCGCTGTACTGTTCACACTACACAACTTGCTGTCCTGTATCTTGAAATCGTTGTGGTTTGCACACTACGTGACTGATCAGCGACATGAGGGTCAGACACTACAAGATTTTTCACCAGAAGGAATCTCCAATGAGTCTGTCTGGTCTCCAAACTACGTTTTGTCACGAAAACACACGCGAGACATGACGCGGGGAATGACACGATACCATGCGCGAGACAGGGATTTGTCTTCCAAAAACGGCTACTGTAGACAAAGATATTATGCTCTGTAAGCAATATGACCAAAATCTCATTTCACAATATTTGTATTTTGACGGGGTACACTATTATTGATATTGTTTATGTAATTAAATTGTAATGTAAGAGTCACAGTCGTAAGTCATGAATTCATATTCACAGTAGGCTACTGCAGGAATTTATTATTTTTTGGAAACATCAAAAAGGCATTGGTGCTCCTGCCAAACTTCAACCAAATTTTCCTCCATTTCTTGGATCCAAGCAGATCGCGGAACTCCTGCTGTAGCCATGCTTGTTGATGTTGTACAACTCCTCCCCTGGGTTTCCCATCACCCCGTGTCTTGCACTGTCATTGGCTGTAGCTCGTCGTCGCACTCACTGCCAGTCACTACACTTTTCACACTACAGGATTTGGACTCCCCGACAGTTCCAGATATTAGCCTGCTAGAGATCTGTCGGGCGCCTGCGAGACATCGGCGAGTCTCTCGGACGGCGTCTTTGAACAATTCACACATAGCGATCGGGAGCCGATTTGCGAGCCTCGAGCGAACGCCGATTTGCCTCTGATCTGGGGCTTTTGTGGGCGATCTTCAAAAACTGTCGGCGAGTGGAAAATCAGGGCTAAAATCGTGTAGTGTGAACCTGGCCTAAAGGAGCCGGCTCATAGAGCATTATAATGCGTCTCCACATGCGTCTCGAGTGACCACTTGTGATTGGATCTCACTTCCCCACTCTACATGCAAATAAACACGTACACGTACCAAATGACCAGTCACCACGAAGAGGCGGATTACGTGCTAGGGCGCCAGTTCTGGGTTTTGTCCTCTAAAATTAAAATCATATTTTTAAAGAGGATTTATGATTTAATCATTTCGTAATCTTCGCCATGGCTATTGTTTTTTTTTTTTTTTGCCAATAAAAAAGTTGACAAAATAATAGCAATTACGATAATAACAGTCGCTGCATTGAACCGATGTATGACCGTTGTCGTCCGGTCTAGCCACCGCTTTTCCTAAATAAAAAAAAAGTACCGGACAGTGTGTACACGCCCTTAGCCTACATGAATATTTGCATTTGGGTCATTAACTGTCTGTTTACCTTTCAAATAGCCTACGTTCTACATCTCACGGTTTCATACAGCGGCCGGGCTCACGGTGTCCCGGACACCAATAGCCTACTTAACACTAGAACTGCGGCGAAATTAATGGGCGGATTACCGCGGGAGTGTGGAGTTTTTATTTTTAAATGGAAAAAAAATGCCGCGTGTGTGTATTTAATTTTGAAAATCGGTGCGGGGTTAATTTAAGGCAGGTCTTTAGAATCATAAGGATACTTGAACTTTGCGTTTTCGTTAGTATAGTAATATAGTAAAGTAGTAAGTAGTATAGTAATGATGTGTTTTCATCTTATTTTGCATGACAGTGCCACGAATAGGGCCTTGCTTCAGAAAAGATTAATCACTGTCAGTAATTCCAAGGTGTAACTTCATCAAAAAGACATGATACTATGCTTTAGCTACATACACAAATCTTTGCTGACCTGATGTAACGGGTGGTCTCTTACTGCGTTGTGTATTAGATTTAATGTGATGTTACGTGGGTCGGCGAGCGAGCGAGTTTCGAACCGAGGTTCTTACTGCTCGCTGCCAACCCCTTAAAGCCAGCGTCGTTGCCAGTTGAGCTAAAGGCAAATTGCCCTTAGCCTGTCGGCGACAACGCTACTTAACCAGGTCTCAGGGGGAGTGACGTAGCCGCTGCAACCACTCGGCTACCTGCTACCCGCTACCTAAGGCTTTACGCAGGACTCACACGAGCTAATCACTTCAGCTCCGCTACACTGACAGGGATAAATCTTTTCTGAAGCATTAAAATATTGTTGTCCGGGACACCATGAGCCCGGCGGCTGTATAACCTACGGGGCATCATGAGTTTGCGCTACTGTCAGACGTGCACACATTCTCTCTTGCGTCATAGCGACGGAGAAGGGACATCCTAAAAGGCTTAACGTGGTTTGATGATCAATGATCATCAAATTTCGCTCTCGCTCTCGCTCGCTACCTGCTGGTCCTCACCTGTTGCTCGTTCCCCGCACTTCCTGTTGCTCGTTCCCCGAACGCCAGACGCAAGACGCTCAAGACGATCGGTTAGGACCCAGCCAGGACCCAAACCCGGAGTACTCACCGACACTACTTTTCGACACCCTCGCAAAAACTACGTAAGTAGCCACTAGTTACGTACGATGGCTTCTCGCAGCTTTGTTTCTCCAATCCTTAGCTCTCCTCCCTCTCGCTGTCTCCCCTGCTCTGTGTGCAACATGTTTAGCTATTCCTTCTCCGCCATTACCACCAACTTCACCTGTGTTAAATGCGAGCTTAACGCTAGGTTGACGGAGAAGGTAGCAGAATTAGAAGCACGCATCCGCACCTTATACGAGATTAAAGCTAGTGAAAAGTTTATCGAATCCTTTTCAGTACCGGATGCGTCAATTAGCCTTTCCCCTAGTTCAACCCCGGCAGAGCCTTCGCAGCAAGGCGAGTGGGTTACGGTTCGGGAAAATAGACGCAAGCGCAAGCCCCCGGTGCACCACCAACCCTCGGTTCACGTTTCCAACAGGTTCTCCCCCCTCAGTAACACACCTGCTGAGAAACCTGTTAAAAGAGCCCTGATTATTGGCGATTCTATTCTTAGAAACGTGAACGTAGAGACACCAACGACCATAGTCAATTGCATTCCTGGAGCCAGAGCTTATTGAAAGTGCTGGCTAAAGCTAAAGGTAAAAGTAAAGCGAAATACTCAAAAATTGTCGGCGCTAACGATGTTCGCATGAGGCAATCGGAAGTAACAAAGTTAACTATTAAATCGGTGTGCAGGATTGCCAAACAAATGTCGGATTCAGTAATTTTCTCTGGCCCCATCCCCATGCGGCGCGGTGACGAGATCTATAGCAGATTAACGTCACTTAATCGTTGGTTGTCTGAATGGTGCCCCTCTAACAACGTGGGTTTTATAGATAATTGGCACAAGTTTTGGGGGGAGGCATGGTCTTTTAAAATGAGATGGCATCCACCCCTCGAGGGAGGGTGCAGCTGTCATCTCTAGTAACATGGATCATAGTCTGAATTCCACTAAACCTTGATTTATCAGGGCCAAGGCCAGGCAGCAGACTTTCTGTCCTACACAGATGTCTGCTTTTTCCCTGGAACCACCACTTAAAAATCCCATAGAGACAGTGTCTGTTCCACGACCCTCCGTCCCAAACTTCTTAAAAACATCCAGTAGGGGCATTTGTGCTGATAATTTGTTAAAAATTAAGTCTGACAAACCTGAAAGTACTACCTGTAGACAAATGGTCCTTAAGATTGGGTTAATAAATATCAGATCGCTACAACGTAAAGCTTTATTAATAAACGAATTGATTACTGATCACCAATTTGATATCTTATGCCTGACTGAAACATGGCTTAAACCTAATGACTTTGTTGCTCTCAACGAATCAACTCCTCCCAGTTATTGTAATCACCAGGTCCCTCGACCTACTGGTAGAGGTGGCGGCGTTGCTGCTGTACACAGCTCCAAACTCTGTGCCACCCTTAAACCTGGCTATAACTTCCATTCATTTGAACTATTAGTACTTAGCTTTGCACATCCTGACAAGACTGCATTTCAGCTATTTACCCTTGTTATAGTTTACAGGCCACCTGGCCCTTACAGTGTTTTCTTATCGGAATTTGCCAATTTTCTATCTGACCTGGTTGTCAATATAGAAAAAGCTGTAATAGTAGGCGACTTTAATGTCCATATGGATAATGAACATGACCCGTTCAGAACAGCATTTTTGTCCATCATCGAATCCATTGGACTCTATCAAGCTGTGGACAAACCCACACATTACTGCAACCATACTCTTGATTTGGTCCTCACATATGGAGCAGACATTAACCAGGTGGAAATCATGCCACACAATCCTGTGTTATCCGACCACTATCTCATCTCTTTCAATTTACTACTAACGTGCTTCACATACTCGGAGCCTAGATTTTCTTCCAGGCGCACGTTTTGCTCTCTTACAGCAAATGCCTTTATTGACGAGCTCCCTACATCATACTACCTGCACAACGAAATCTCCTCTAGTTTATGTTCAAACCCTAGCTCAACTGAAATTAATCTACTCGCGGACAGAATCAACTCTACTTTGCGTAAAACTCTAGATGCCGTTGCTCCCCTCAAAAGGAAGAAAATCACAGACAAGAAGCTAGCACCTTGGTATAACGACCATACTCGTGCTCGTAAAACAAGCTACGCGAAAACTCGAAAGAAAATGGCGCTCCACCAAATTACAGGTTTTTCTCCTGGCGTGGAAGGAAAGTCTCCTAAATTACAAGCATGCCCTCACAGCTACCAGATCCAAATATTTCTCTACTCTTATTGAGAGAAACAAGGACAATCCTAGGTACCTGTTTAGCACTATCGCCAGATTAACCAAGAGTCCTGCATCAGTTAACCCTACCATACCAGCAATTTATAGTAGCAGTGACTTCATGAACTTCTTTGATAGTAAAATCGTAAAGATAAGAGACACAATACAAAAATTCTCATCAACTTCTGGTTCCTGCCTGGCCAGTCCCATTCCAGATTATGTAGGCATGTCTATTAGGCCCGCCTCGCGCTTTGACTCTTTTATACCCATTGAATTTGGCGACTTTTCTTCTCTTCTCAATTCATCTAATAACTCTACCAGCCAACTTGACCCCATATCAACTGGCTTCCTAAAACAGCTATTGCCTGCAATTGGCACACTGCTATTAAATCTTATCAATGCCTCTCTTATGTCTGGACACGTACCTCAACCCTTCAAAGTATCAGTTATCAAGCCTATTCTGAAAAAGCCTAATCTTGATCCCAATGACCTGTCGAACTATAGGCCCATCTCGAACCTTCCATTCCTCTCGAAAATTCTGGAAAAAGCAGTATCAAAGCAACTCTGTGCATTTTTACACTCTAACAACATTTTGGAAGTTTTCCAGTCCGGATTTAGACCTCACCACAGTACGGAAACCGCTCTCCTGAAAGTGCTCAACGACCTTCTACTCTCCTGTGACAATGGCTGTATCTCTCTTCTTGTGCTACTAGACCTAAGTGCAGCCTTTGATACCATTGATCATTGTATCCTCCTTGACCGCCTCGAAAACCTGGTTGGCATAAGTGGACAGGCCCTATCATTGTTTAGGTCTTATCTATCAGAACGATATCAGTTTGTCTCCATCAACAACGAATCCTCCGCTCGTTCCAGAGTAAGATATGGTATACCTCAAGGATCTGTGCTTGGACCTCTGCTCTTCTCGTTATACATGTTGCCTCTTGGCGATATCATCCGTAAACATGACATTAATTTCCACTGTTACGCGGATGACACTCAGTTATACATATCAGTCAAACCCGATGTCCCTCTGAATATTTCAAACATGGAGGCCTGCCTAACAGATGTAAAGAATTGGATGGCCCGAAACTTTCTCCTCCTTAACCCGGACAAAACCGAAATATTGGTCATAGGCCAAAATTCAATCAGGAGCAAACTCACTCAGTTTTCATTGGACCTTGATGGTGTCTCCCTTGCCCCGAGTGCAGCCATCAAAGACCTTGGTGTTGTTATTGATCCCGAGCTCTCCTTTGAAACTCACATAACTAACACCTCTAGGACTGCCTTCTTCCATCTGAGAAATATTGCTAAAATCAGGAAAATCGTATCAATTAACGACGCTGAAAAACTAATCCATGCCTTTGTAACATCCAGATTAGACTACTGTAATGCCCTCTTGTCAGGATGTGCAAACGTCTCATTAAAACCCCTTCAGCTGGTGCAAAATGCAGCTGCTCGAATCTTAACTAAAACTAAGCACTTTGAGCACATCACCCCAGTTCTGGCCTCTCTCCATTGGCTACCTATTAAATACCGGATCATTTTTAAAATACTCTTACTCACATTTAAGGCTTTAAATGGGCTTGCCCCCCCCCTATCTTAAGGACCTTCTTCATCCATATCTTCCGCAGAGAGCCCTTCGCTCCCAAAATGCCGGGCTTCTCACCATTCCAAGAGTGGGCAAAACTACTGTAGGCGGTAGAGCCTTTCAGAGCCTTTCCTATCAAGCCCCTCTCCTGTGGAACAGTTTACCCTCTGAGATTCGGGGAACAGACTCTCTCTCCACCTTTAAGTCTAGGCTCAAAACATATCTATATAGTAAATCCTTCAGCTGAGGGACATGGCCTGGTGCTGGCGTGGATCATAGAGTCTCTGGTGGATAAGTGGTCATTGCTTTCATGGACCCTGTGCCGTGATCTGGTGTTGACTGTCTTAGGGTCGCCCTCATGACTATGCCGGTCCCTTGCCTCCCGTCCCCTAGGTATGCTGCCATAATGTTAGCCTGCCAGGGTCTTTCCTTGTTGCACATCTTTTTCTCTGCCCCTCCTCTCCTGCCTCTCTGTTCTACATCCCTGCCATTCTTATCATCCACTAACCACTGTTTTCTGTTTGCTTCCTATTCCCTGCTCCGGGCTCCTGTCCGGAGCTGTAGCCCAAGCGTCTCATCCCGTTTTCCAGTCCTGCTACCTCGCTGCCCTGCCCATCAAAGCCAACTGCATTCCAAGACCCGGACATCCTAGGAGACATTCTTATAATTACTCTACTGTTAACTACTATTGTTCTATCTGCCCAGTGCCGGCCAGAAGCAGATGGGCCCCCCCCATGAGTCCGGTTCTGCTCAAGGTTTCTTCCTGATAGGGAGTTTTTCCTTGCCACTGTTGCCTTAGGCTTGCTCTCAGGGAGTCTCAGGCCTGGGAACAATGTAAAGGTGCTTTGTGACAACTTGTGTTGTAAAAAGCGCTATACAAATAAAAAATGAATTGAATTGAATTGAATTGAAATTTCTCTCGGACATCTGTTATGAACACAATTTCCTCTCAAAAAATCAAAACAGAAATCCAATGAATATGGTTGTTAAAGGGGACATATCATGAAAATCTGACTTCTTCCGTGTTTAAGTACTATAATCGGGTCCCCGGTGCATCTACCAACCCAGAAAACGTGAAAAACGACATCCCAGTAACTTTGTTTTGGTCAGCCTTTCTCTGTAAGCATGTGAAAAAACGAGCCACTCAGATTTAGCTCCCGTAGTGACGTAGGAGGAGAAACTTATTATAATATTACCGCCCCTTAATTTCGTTTAATCACGTTTAATCACTCTTAATCACGTTTCCACCCACGGCGCCGCCATCTTGTTTTCGCAAGCGACAACGGTGTATCAGTTCTAACGCCATGGCCAAAGTGCGAGCAAAGCATGCTAAATGTTCTGTCGTTGGCTGCACTATTTAGAGTCCCAGGCTCAGAGGAGACAACGCAGGATTTGCTTCAAAGTTGTTCCTGAACAAGGGAGCGATATCAACTGAATGAGGCAAAGTTGCAGATGAAGAAAATGTAAGTATTTTTAAGTAATGCAATGTGTTTCTTCGGTTCAGGCAGCTTCACTTTCCGTGTACTTTCCCTTAGCCTCCATATGCTCTGTTACTTTATGCTAGTGCAAACAAAAGTTGTGTTTGACATAAATGTATCCGTGTTACTTATGACTCACCCACAAAACAGCTTAGACTACTAATATGATGTAAGCATTGTAGTTCATTTGCTGATTGCTATCTGAAGTTGGGGGTGTGGTTATCAGGGGTTCATTATCATAATACGGAAGTAGCGCTCAGAAGCTGCCATTCTAGACAGTGCTGTTTTTGCAAGGTGAAGATAGTTCCGTGGTGCTTTATCCTTGTGGTATTTTCACCAAAAATGTCACAGCTCTCTTATTAGACCTCAGGGAATTGTGTCATCTTAGGTAAAAAAAAATGTCATCTTTAACTTAGCCTACGTTAACGTACGTCAAGCGCTTTTGCCCCATTAACGCCCATTGTAAGAAAAAAGCTTAACGTGGCTTAATACACCAAAACTATGTTTTCCTTATAATGGGCGTCAATGGAGTTTTGATTTTTTGATAGGAGATAGTGTATATGACATGTGAGGTGTCAGACAAATTTGGTGATCACTGATCGCTGTTTTGGGACATTAAGCCATGTTAAGCCTTTTCCTTATAATGGGCGTCAATGGAGAAGAAAATGCTTAACATAAGATAATGACCATATTCCTTGGATTTTGGTTTTGGTTTTTTGATATGTGAAAGTGTTTATGATAAGAGATGTGTGAGAGAAATTTGGTTTTCTTTGATCGATGTTTAGGTACACTAAGCCACATTAAGCTTTTTTCTTAAAATGGCAGAAAAGCCAACACATTGCTGATCATACACATTGCTTATCACCACCCCAGCGTGCAGGCTGTAGCTCAAGTGATGTCGTAAAGGTTAAACATGGATATTTGCACTAAGCTATTCCCAATAGGCCAACTGTAGTCCAGCCGCAAGCAGTGTCTTTATAATGGGTTCCTATGGGGAAAACTTAAATGAAAATGTCAGTGTTTATATTAAACCCATGTGGTCGTCGTATTGGTTCTTGAACATGTTCATGATCACAAACGTGTTATGCAAAGTGTAGTCCTGATACCTTGCTGTTTTGGTCCATAATGCTATGTTAAGCTTTTTCCTCATAATGGGGGTCAATGGAGAAGAAATGGCTTAACGCAAGATAGTTACCCCTTTCATTGGATTTCAGTTTTGCTTTTTTGATAGGAGATAGTGTTTATGACATGTAAGACGTCAGACAAATTTAGTGATCATTGATTGCTGTTTTGGGACATTAAGCCACGTTAAGCTTTTTCCTTATAATGGGCGTCAATAAAGAGGAAAACGCTTAATGTGAGAGGACAGCCATACTCCTTGGATTTCGGTTTTGATTTTTTGACAGGAGAAAGTGTTTCTGACAAGAGATGTCCAAAAGAAATTTGTTGATCATTGATCACAGTTTTGGAACATTAAGCCACGTTAAGTCTTTTCACGTTAAGCGTTTTAGAATGTCCCATGGAGAACTTTAATCCCTGTGAGTAGGCGGTCCTTCAGTATGGCCCAGGACACATTCGCGTACACACTGCTGAAAGAATGTGGCCATATGTGGCCCAGACCACCTCTGAATGTGGTCTGAGCGATCGGATCTCAATGCGTCCTCAATGCACCTTGGGTGCATTCACGTCTGTACTTAGAGCTGTCGACTTGTGATTGGATCACCCAAGACACATGTTAATGCCAGGTGTGAACAGGGCCTATGACTAACATTGGTCATTAAAGTGATGTATTAATTTACCATAGCCTTAGGATAGATAGATAGATACATAGATGATGCCACTGGCCACCATAGTCTGATAGAAAATCAGCATTATTCATATATTGTATATATTGTAGTTAACAAAATTTGTAACATTTTCTAATTCTCCTTGATTGATTGTCCTTTCTTTTTTTATATTTTATTTTTATTTTGGTCATCTGGGTTTTGACAAGAATACAATCAATATGACACATTTTCAGCACTTTAACACTTCCACTTTTCTTTTTGAAAATATACACGTTCGATCCTAATTCAGATTGCGTTGCTGTTACAACCATGGTCGTTACGGTTTGTGTTTGTTCGTTTTCCCCGATGTATGTGTTTTGCTCCGGCTGCGTGCGTGCGTCGTTTTACGTTTTCCCCAGGTCCGTCTCATCCCTTTCCCGAGGTGTGTCCTTCGCTGGGTGTCTCCTCCCCTCGCCCGTGATTGGAGCCTTCCCTCATTTCCTTGCCGGCCCGCTCCCTTCAAAGAGGCAGTCCGCGCAAGGGAAGAGACCACTTTTCTGCATTTTGTGATTATTAATTGTACATCGTTGTGCGTATGCTTAGGTTCTCGTCCTTATGTATCTGTGAGTATTGCTTTTGGTCTTCGTTACACTGTGGTTGGGTGTGGGAAGTAGGGAGTCGATGCCATTTTCTTTTCCATCTCTTTTTCACGTTGGTTTCATTAGGAAGGGAGAAAGGGAAGTTTTACTGTATCTTTTGTTTTGAGATTTATTTTGTTAGGTCAGTTAGTTTCCCTCTCTCGTTAGTTAGATTGTATTTTATTTGTTATTTTGGCTTGTCGACTCCTGAGTTTGTGTTCCTGGTTACCCACTTGATTTCTGTTATATGTATTATTTGTCTTTAAATGTTAGCGTAATAAATTCTGTTACACTTTTCCCAGTGTTCGCGACCGTGGTCTCCCCTCTTTTTCCTTGTTACGGTCTGACCCTAGACCGGGCCGTAACAGTTGCTAAAGAAAGTATATTGTTTTGAACTTGAAAATGTCTGTCCATTCTTCACTATAACCAAAGGTTTACCTTTTCTTTTTTTTTTAAACAAACTTAAAAACGAAACAAAAGAACATGGGGAGCTTTCATATTACATATCGCAAAGATTAGAACAGAAGGAAAAAAATAGAAAATACATCACATTGTCTTAACCATTCAACAAAAATCTGATTGTATGGGTTTAACATACTCAGTCCATTTAGTCCAGATCTGAAAGAATTTTTCTTTCTGGATTCTAAGAGAAAGACAGCTTTTCCATTATATATATATCATGGATTATATCTATCCATTCATCCACTGTAGGTGGTTCTGGTTTTAACCATTTTCTTGTGATAGCCTTTTTGCTTGCTACCAGAAGAATCAGTATCAAATTTCTATCATTGGTGTCCCACATCTCAAATGATATGTTCCCCAGGTATAGGGAGTCACAATTACAAGGGATGTTAACAGCAAAAATAGCTTCCAAGTTCTTGTGAATCTCCCACCAGAAAGGAACTGCAATTGGACATGGAAGTGGTAGGCTTCATTAAATCCATGCAATCTCCAACATCCCACACCAGACCCTTGGTGTCATTTTTGTAGGGGCATAATAAAAAACCTTATAAGATTTCTCCAACTGAATTCTTGCCACATAGTTGATGTGGATTCCCATTGTAATTTATATAATCTTTCCCATTCCTCCCCAGAAATAACCAAATTACCCTCCTTTTCCCATTTTTCTTTAACATATAGTGTATTGTCAAGTTTGGCCTGGTGAAAACCATTGTACAGTCTGGAGACAATCTTATTGCATCAGTGAGTTACCTGCTGATAAAAACACCTCCAAAATTCCCGTTTCTCCCACCTCCAATGCCCCCCCCTACATTTTGATTGAAATAGTGTTGGACCTGAAGATACCTATAGAAATCATTTCGTTGTAAACCATGTTTTCTCTGCAAAAGTTCAAAGCTCTTAAATGCCCCTTATGCACAAATGTAGAATAATTCGAAAGACCTCTTTTAATCCACATTCTTAATCTATTATCAGTTTTATTTGGAAGGAAATCAGTATAATATGCACACCATCTTAGCATTCTAGATGAATCTCCTAAACCACATAGTTTCACTGTCTCCTGCCAAATCTTCAATGCTAGATTAATCCAGGGATTGTTTTTATCTGTCATGTTATTTGTTAATTTTCTATCTGCAATTACAGCTGCTATTGGAACCTCTTCTATCATTGCACTCTCAATTTCAACATCTTGCAGAGTATGATGGGATACACCAACATACTAAAGGCCTCAATTGAGCGGCATAATAATATTTGCGTAAACAAGGAAGACCTAATCCCCCACTTTCCTTCCTTAATTGTAGTGTTTTAGATCTAATTCTGGGTTTTTTCCCTTTCCATAAATATCTAGATTTTAATTTGTCCCATTCCATAAACTGCTTAGAAGATATCTCCACTGGGAGAGTCTGAAAGAGATATAACAATCTCTGTAGGATGTTCATTGTAACAGACTCTACCCTAGAGCTTAGACTCAGGAGGGGAATGAGACTCCATCGTAGTATGTCCAACTTTATTTTTGCATTCAAAGGGCCATAATTAAAATCGAATAATTTTGAGTTATCTTTAGGTAAAACAACACCCAAATATCTTATTGAATCTGCGTCCCATTTCTAATTATATTTCCCTATAATACAGCTGGGTGGGTTATAATTAAATGTAATTACTTGAGTCTTCTGAATATTTAGCTTGTAACCTGAGAGTGTCCCATATTCCTCTAATACCGTGTTTCCCAACCCTGCTCCTGGAGGCACACTGTCCTGCATATCTTCTATGTATCCTTCCTGCTTGACTAAATCAGGTGTGCTCAGCTAATCAAAAGTGCCACTGATGAGTTCAGTCAGGTAGGTAGAGCAGGGATAGATAGAAGATATGCAGGACGGTGTGCCTTCAGGAGCAGGGTTGGGAAACGCTGCTCTAATACATCCATCAATTTTGGAAATGTCTGTGTGGGCTGTGCTAGGTATATCAGTACATCATCAGCAAACAAAGCTAGTTTATGCTCACCGGTTGCCATACCTATTCCTTTGATGTTAACATTTTGTCTGATCCATTGGCTCAATGGCTCAATAAATAAAGCAAAGAGGAGGGGGGAGGCAGGGCAACCTTGCCTAGACCCGCGTTCCAGGATAAAGGGTTCTGATAGGTCACTGCTAATTTTAATCCTTGCGGATAGACTGTCATACAGTGCTTGGAATGTTGCAATAATAGACTTGTGAAAACCAAATCTCGATAGCACTTTATATAAAAAGGTCCACCTAACTGAATCAGAAGCTTTCTCTGCATCTAAACTTATAAGAGCAGCCTCTATTCCATGCTGTGTAATGTGCCTAATAATGTGTAAGGTTCTTCTAATATTGTCTTGTGTTTGTCTTTGATGAATAAAACCTGTCTGATCTGAGTGAATAAGTCTAGGTAGGATCTTGTCTATTCTTTGTGACAATATAGATGTAAACAACTTATAATCTACGTTCAAACACTGATAGGACGAAAACTGCCACACTCTAGCTTGTCTTTCCCTTACTTTGGGATGACTGAAATTATCGCTTCCCTCCAAGAGGGTGGAATTTCCTTTTTCTGTAATACCCAATTACAAGCTCTTAGTAATACTGGAGCCAACCTCTCTCACAATGATCTATACTGTTCAGCAGTGAAACCATCTGTGCCCGAGGATTTATTTGGCTTCAGTCTCAAAATTGCTGAGTGTAATTCCTCTATTGTTATTTCAACTACCAAGGCCTTGTTTTGTTGCGAGGGTAAATCAAGAGAGGCAAGGAATGACTCAATCTGAAGGTTATTATCAATTAGTGGTTGGGAATACAGTGTCTTATAAAACTTTTCAAAACTTTGCTGAATTTTCTCTAGCCTACACTCAATTGCTCCTGATTCGGGGTTCCTTATCTTGTAGATGGCATTATCTGCTTGTTGCTTTCTTAGTCTGTATGACAAGAGCTTCAACGACTTCCCACCTGCTTCATAATGTCATTGTTTTGAAAATAGCAGTTTTTTAAAAATTTCTTGTGTACCCATTTCATCTATCTCATTCCTTATTTATTTCATTTTTTGCTTCACACTATTATCTAAAGTGTCAGTGTGTTCTCTTTGTAGATGTTTTAATTTAATTTCCAGGTCATGCAGCCTTTGCCTTATAAGTTTCTTTATAAGAGAAGTAATGGCAATAATTTTGCCCCTCATTTTGTCCCAAAGCACAGATGGGGTCACCTCCCCGTTATCATTTAATTCTAGATATGTTTATAATTTCAGTTTTTAAACCTTCCCTAATCTCTTGATTATTTAAAATATTTGAGTTCAGCCTCCACAATATAGACCTTGGCTTTCTATTAAGACACACAGACATGTAAATAGGACTATGAACTGAGAGAGTAATTGGTCCTATGTCACACTGCCCTATTCTATGTAGGTCTCTATTGTAAATTAAAAAATAGTCTATCCTAGAGTATATCGCATTGGGGGAGGAATAATGGGTGCAATCTCAGCTGGATGGGTACAGTTCTCTCCAAACATCTATGATTCAAATTTCCTTCATCAATACGTTTATCTTCCTGCTTATGAATTTTGACTCTGGATTTCTGCTAGAGGCATCCAATCTTGGATTTAAACATACATTAAAGTCACCTCCGCAAATTAGAATCCCCTGAGCTTTCGTAGCCATTAAATCAAATATTTGCCTATAAAACATCCAATCACTACCTGGGGGAGCATATACATTCAGAAAACTCACTAGCGTTCCCTCTATTTTCCCTATTATCATTACAGATCTACCTTCTTTATCTTTAAACTCTGATATGTGCTCATAATTTACCACACTTGATAATAGTATAGCCACCTCCCCTCCTATGCCCCGATTTGTAGGAAGAATATACATATTTGAAGCCCATTTTATTCAGTTTGGCATGCTCTGTATCATTAAGGTGAGATTCTTGCAGATACGCTATTTGTACTTTATCTTTCTTTAATTTTGATAGGATCTTCCCTCTCTTGATCAGACTGAGTATCCCATTAACATTAAAAGAAACTATTCTTATACCTTGCATTTGTTATATTATATAAGAATTCCACCATGTATGTGAAAGGTTTCCCCTTAACTGTAGAAAAACAACTGTGAACAGACGAGAGTTGAACATTCAACAATGAAATACAAATAAAAAATTATGCTTGAACGACTTCCAAGTTAGAGATCTCTCCTATGACCCTACGCAAGCCAACTACAAACGGCTCCAAGAGAGGTCCCCCCTCTCAAGAACAACAGAGAGGGCCCTTGAAGATAAAAGCATAGGAAAGCTCCATCGTCCGTTCTTGTCCCGATTCATATTTGTTTTTAATAAATCAACTAGTAAAGTCACTTTTCTTTCTAACCAGAAAAGTTTTAATTTTAATAGCTGAACTCACTGATCCAAAGTGTCCGTTTCATTTCAGAAATAAATTAGCAGGACGGCCTTTGCCTAGCCTACCCATTTCAAACAGCCTCAGGGAGATTTCTGACTTGTCTCTGCACTTGCGGGTGGCGAATCTCTTCTATAAGTTTGCAATTTCTCCTTATAACTTGCGTTGTTTCTTAAACGGGATACACCTCCCCCGGTTCGCCGGCTGCCTTTCTGCCATGTCAGTTGCCGCAGTTGTTCCATCAGCGTCTCTGCCCTGATGATCTCGACGGGCAATCCTCTCTTAGCCATGTCTTGCATCGCCTCTTCCACATTCTCATAAATCTTGGTCCCCTCCTCATATTTCACTTTTAGCCAGGTTTGATACATAGTTTGAAATTGAATGCCTCTGTCCTTCAGAGTCTTCCGAACCTCTGCAAATTCTTTCCGCTTTTGGAGAATGCGCGGGGCATAATCGTTGTCCAAGTTAACTCGCTCCCCCTACCAGGCGAATCCTTTCTTCTGCCACGCCGCACAGAGCGTCGTTTCTTTGGTTCTGAAGCTGACTAATTTTACCAGGATGGATCTCGGCTGAGCATCCGCCGGTGGCTGTGGTCCAAGTGCGCGATGGGCTCTCTCGATTTGTAGAGTCGCTGCATCAGGCATATCGAGATTTTGACGGAGTAACTTTTCCACAAACGTAATCATCGATGGGGAGTCCTTTTCTGCCCCTTCTGGAATTCCATATATTCGGATATTTTATTATTTGATTATTTTATTCGTATATTTATTATCGCCTGGAGCGGCCCTCTTGATCGGTTATTTTAGCTTCCAACTGGGCTTGTAGCTTTAGTATTTCTGTCAGAATATCCTCTGTATTTTGAATCCTATCCTCAGCCTTCACAGTCTGCCCTTCAGCCTCATCTAGTCTGGTGTTTATCTTCGTTATTTCCTCTTTAATGTCCTCAAGATGCGTCTTATTGTCCCGTCGAAAATCTCTCAGCTCCCTAAAAATCAAGCCCAAATCGACTACGTCTTCTTGAGGCATCGCATCGTCATCATGGCCGCCATTGTTAGCAGGGGAGCAGCTACGACTTCGCTCGATTTCGTTGTGTATCCCTAATTGCTGCATGTTTTTCTTGCTTTTTAACCTAGTCGACATCGCTGCCCCTTTACTATTTAATTTTAAATCTCTATAAAAAGAAGTTCTAAGTTTTTGGGGCTTTCAAAATGTATCTAATCGAGAGAACTCTCTCTATGCTGCCATCTTGTCGGCATCTCAACTGGAGGTCCTGATTGTCCCTTCTATTGCGCAGAATTTTTAACAGAATAAATATACTGTATAGTAAAAAGTTATTTTTTTCTGTCAGTTTTTGCTGTCCTTTGTATATACTCACAAAGATTTTGAAGGTTGTTAGGCTAACCAACAGGTGTTCCTTGGATGATGAGTTTTATTGGCTTTGCGCCAAACATATCTTTTACAATTTCGGCCGAAAAGTTCAACCTTTGTCTCATTAGTCCATAGCACATTTTCCCACATGGTGTGGGGTGACTGAATGAATCTTTTGGCACAATTTAGATGGGCTTGGATGTTCCTTTTTGTAAGAAAGGTTTTCCGTCTTGCCATCCTACCCCATAGCCCAGACATGTGCAGAATACGAGAGATGGTGCTCACATGCAAGGAGTGACCAGTACCTGCCAGAAATTCCTGTGGTTCCTTCAGTGTTGCTGTTGGCCTCTTGGTAGCCTCCCTGATAAGTTTTCTCCTTGTCCTCTCATCAGCTTTGGAGGGTCGTCCTGATCTTTGCAATGTCTCTGTGGTGCCACATTTTCTCCACTTATTGATGATGGTTTTGACAGTGCTCCATGGTACATCCAGGCCCTTCGATATTCTTTTATATCCCTCTCTTGATTAGTACTTTTCAACAATTAGCTCTCGCGGTTTCTTTGGAAACTCTTTACGGACCATGGCTCTCCCAGTATTATGCAACCCCAAACATTCAAGCAAATCCAACAGCAACAACTGACTTTAATCTAGGTTTAATCAGAATCACTTTAATTGATGGCAGGTGTATGCTATTTACCTACAAGCATGATTTTGAATGTGATTGGTTAACTTCTAATAATTAACTATTTGTTTTTTTTTTCTCTGGATTTTTGTTTGTTGGAAGATCACATTACAGATGGAAAAAGTCTGACATTTACATTATTGTTATTTCTGTCTTTACATTTCAAAAACCTACAATTTCATAGGGGTGTGTAGACTTTTTATATCCACTGTATAGAGAGAGAGTGCATTTAGGCCATGCCCACGCTGTGGGGGAAAACAACGCTGCACTTTCCATTGATTTGCATCGCACAGTTCTCTTTATTGTCTTAAAACTAAAATTGTAACCATGCCAAAAAGCTGTTGCGTGGTGGGTTGCATGGCAAATAAGATAACTAACCCTGATTTAAGCTTTTACAGGCCTCCAAGATGCACAACGGAGCCAAAAAGACATCATAGTTGGCTGGTTAAAAATTTGTATATGATTGATTCCAATTCCCCAGATATATTAGTTTAGCTAGTTAGCTAGCTATGGTAGCTTGCTCTAGGTTAGCTAGCTAGCTACCAAAGTACTCAATCTGTGGTCGATCTTCATGTTTGCAGGGACTAAATGGCTTATCCTCACCCGTTACTTTTAATAAAGCCTTTTGGGAAGTGCATATGGAGAATAACATTGTAATCAGGGTTTAACATTAACATTTAGCTACCAGCCACTGTGGCTAGTTGATTTCCAAAGTTAATATTGGTCGCCAGCCATCATGTAACTGCAATTTATATTTTATTTAGACTTGAGCATTTGATATTACATGACAATATGGCAAGTTCATACGACATTGATTCAGCTTGATACAGAAGGAGGGTAATGGTAGTGACCCTTTGGGCAGAAGGGTATTGAAATTGGCTGGTGTTGACATTTTATGTTAAAGCTGTTTCAAGACACGGTGTCCTGAAATTTCCCATTTACTCCCTTTCAACTTTGCGGAATGATTTCCCCCATGAGGGGCGTGGTTTTCCCTCCGATGACGCATTGCGCTCTGTCTCTATATCAGAAAGATACACCCTGCTTTCATCAACACACTGCCCTATAACCTTTTCCCTAACACTAACCAGTCGAATTTTGGAGGTAGCCAGCTTGTTATATTTAAGGAAGTCAGCTAGCTAATCAAATGATGGTTTAAAGGATTTATTATGACTGGGCGTGTAACTAACAGATATCCAGCTAACTGTTGCTATAACGGATATATTTGTTAAATGGGACTGTCGCATCATTGACGTCTTGTTCGAGTTCCGTGCTTGGGCACGGTTAGTGATCACACTGATGCGTACCGTGCCCAGGCACAGTACAGAGCGATCACATTAGTCAAACGAACTGGACTTTGGGGGTCAAACGTGCTCGGGCACCCATGCTTCTCAGAGTTCTGCTTCAGCACAGCCTGTTCCCATGATGCATTGCTGAAAATCTACTGCATGATTATAAATGGCAGGCCCATTCTGCACAGAAAGTCTCCCGTGGGAGCATGGACTGATGAATTTAAACAATGCCAGTATATAGTAGTTTTGCTGGCTGTTGTCAGTTTTTTGTGTCTCTATATTTTTAACAGTCAGTGACCACCAATCTGACCATATTCAGAGCATGACCATTAATGTGATGCACACTCTCTGATCACTAATTATAGTTTTAGTACTATATAGATTTATTGTTATATGTTTATAGCAGAGAAAAAGAACGCAATAAAATCTGCAGTTGATTTCCATTTCAGTAAGACCAAAATAATATAGAGATGACAGGCACATTTATTTTCAAAACAATTTTTTTAATTATTTTTCTATTTTTTAGACTTAAAAAATAGTTAACATAGTTAAATGTAAATAAAAGTTTATTCACTTCTGAAGATTTTAAAGTACAAATTAATTTTAATTAAAGGAATTAGGTACTTTTATTTGGTTCTTTTGATTGCCAATGAGATACCAACTGTATCCTCTCTTGAAGCTGTGTTTTTGTCATTTTAGTTTCTCTATGATGTGAAAAATTATAGACCATAAATTATAGTAAGATGCTGGTGCAATGGTGTCATCATTCTTCTTTTCTGGCCAAAAGCTGCTGCCTCCTTAACAGCTGAACTACTCTGTTGGTGACTGAAGCCCATCAAATCTAATCCCTTTGGACTCATTAGTGCATTAGTTCCTCACAGTAGTTAGCAACAGGTCAAGTAAACCTCTTGCCCCCTGGGCTAGGTGTGCTCCCACCATTTTGTTGTGCACATCCTCTGTACTCTCATTCATTTGTAATCCAAGCTTGGATGATGGAACAGTGTTGTGCCTCGTTCTTGTCCAGCATAACCCTAGGTCCCACCACCCTTTCCACTTACTCAGTTGTAGTCAACACCATTAAGGAAACCTCTTAAAACAAACTGTCTGCATTCCTGTGGTCTCCCCCTCTCCCAGACCTTTATTGCAGTGTCAAAGCCACCTGGGGAAAAGCATTAATCTGGTGTTCCCAGCATGTTTTCCCAAACCATTCTCTCAAAGAGGCGAGCCTCAGGAGGAGATTTAGAGAGGCATTTTAATATTGTATTTATTATAATGGTACTCCAGCAGGAACAATGCTTCCTACTTTTTAAAAATGAGAC
Source organism: Megalops cyprinoides (assembly GCF_013368585.1). Lineage (NCBI taxonomy): Eukaryota > Metazoa > Chordata > Actinopteri > Elopiformes > Megalopidae > Megalops > Megalops cyprinoides. The sequence continues at coordinate 830,241 of NC_050593.1, forward strand.
TTTGAAAAGTCCTGAGGTCAGGCTTCTGGCATAGTATTGTAAAAATAGGCCCTGTCTACTTATGCATCTGACTGGGACAGGGGGCTCAGCTGCTGTATTGGGCTCAGGCATGGGTTTAGTCTCCAGGGATCATAACAAGGTTTGCCCCCCCCCCGTCAGGCGCTAATGGTTTACCGCATTGCACCAGCTGCAGTCAGATGCTTTAATGACGCTGGAAAAAAGCAGACACAGCCTTATTAAGCCAGCCTCACAGACATACGTGAAGGTAGGATCATAAGGCCTGAGATTGACATGGAGTCACTGCATATTGGTCGCATGCTTGATTTGCTACATAAAAAACCAGACTCTCACTGAGCCAAATTGTAAAATGTAAATATAGCCTGAAAATGCCATAGGTTTAAGCTATGCTTTTGGAGCTTTTTTGAGAATACATTTTATGTTGTGAATTCAATCATTATTTAGAAACATAGATTAGGTGATACTCAGAACCAAATGTTCATGGCATTTTTTGTGAAATTACGGCTTGGACTCAGCCATTGGAACTGATAGGCACAGTCAGAGGGCCTAGTGGGTTTAGTATGAGTGAGAGAGATTGATGGGTTCAGTATAATTCAGGGGAATTAATGGATTAAGCATAAGTGAAAGGGACTGTTGGCTTCAGTATGATTGAGAGAGATTGATGGGCTCAGTTTTAATCAAAGGGATTGACAGGCTGAAGTTATGACTTAGTTGATGTGACTATAAATGTAATGACTGCTAACCTGAATAATGTAGAATCATGCTGACAGGTAGTCTACTGTACAGTTCTACTCACAATCCTCTAATCTACTAAAGTTAATTTCCTCCAGTAGATACAAGAACTCTGATCTCTGGAACATACATTTCCTAACAGTTCATTCTGGGCACCCACAAATCACACAGAAAGCAGGGGAAATCCTTATTTAATATGTGCTAATGTAACCAATGCAGTGTGAACAAAGGTTTCACCTTTTCTATTACAGATAGAAGAGCAATAACATGGTGCAAAAGTCTCAGATTTGGAAAAAGGGAGCAAAAATGTATTCCTGAGATCATTTACCTCCACCCCTTGCTCTGACAGTCCTAACAGAATCAACAATATCTCATAATCTGTAATAGCTGTAAGGCTTGTGCTCATATAACGCAACAAACACTACCCTCCACGTCTGTTTGAACTCTTAAAGGGTCCTTTTCTCTGTCTCATGCTGGTTTAGTCCCTCTCTCTGTCTTAGCCTGGATTGGCCTTCTCTCTGGTTCAGTCTGGTTTAGCCCCTCATTCCACCTTAGCCTGATTTGGCCCCTGTCTCTGTCTGGTTTGGCTTCTCTCAGCTCTGGCACTGCCCTATGGAACAACAAATGGAGCTTTTGAGTGTGGAGGGATTAATGCTGCAAAAACTAAACCCAAGTGTCAGCAAATGGACATTGTTTTTTTTTTCCCTTAAAGCGAATAAAGATATAATAAACTAGAGAGGCCCTACATCCTCAGAGATGTGAATTGGTATGTTGACCTAACGTGGGAGGCTGTGAGAAGCCTGCATCTGCACCAGTTTGAGTCTGGCCTGGACACAGTTTCCTGTCTTGCAATGAGGGCACAAGCATAAAGCAACAAACGTGTGAAATGAGGGGCAGGGTGTTCAGATACTCAGCACATGGTGGTTTCACAGTGTTGCTGTATTGGTGTGTTAACTAAATCCCCTGGATTTAACACTGCAGCACTGTTGTTAGTTCACATTAGTTAGTTAATTGCAGGTTTGGCTTTTTGTGATTGTCAGCAAACTTAACAAGCAATTAGTGACTTCACACACACACACACACACACACACACACTTTTCACCTTTGCCATGACAGAATATAGACTTATTTCTGTAAAAAATCTGGTGGCATGAATATTATGTGTACATAATAATGCTGTGTCCAACTGTGTCCATTGCACTCCATTCACTAAAAAGACACTGGTCATTGAATCCTGAAAGCTGAATGATAAGGTTTTTTTTACTGTTCCACAAACAGACATTTCATTAACACCCCCTCATTCAAACCTCACATTCTACACACTGCCTTTGCCAGAGTGCTTAAAATATCAAACATAAATGTGTAACAGCAAGATCCAAGACAAAGTTGCTTGTGGTACCACAAAGGCTTTGTAAACAGAGCACTGTGTGTCACATACACATCTCAAAACTCTCAGGATATAAGGGTATATAGGGTCTCTGTGAATGTAACATTCTGCTGTTGAAAAAGTACATTCCAGATGTGGTATGTGTATGCTTGCTTGTAAACTGCATGCGTCTTCACGTTCATAAACAACTAGCTAGGATGTGGCATGGATGTGTTTTGAAAGACTTTATTCATGGGGTGTAAAGAAATGAGCAAAACAGGAAATGAGAAAAGCAGAAGTTGTCATTACAGAGAAGCTGGCACTGCTCCAAATGGAGAATGTGGGGATGTTGGGAAACAAGCAATTCCCGGCATTTGTGTGATCAGGACAGGGGGCTGTGGTGGAGGGGCCTTCACTCTTGAAGGAACTCTAAGGACCTGACAGACATGGAAACAGGCCAAACTGACCACCACAAAACAGAGCTTATTTGCGCCATTTTTTAAATCATCTCACTAGGTTGATGGACTTTATCTAAGTTCTCCCACATCACACTTGACAATATTCATCAGTATTTTGTTTCAGTGTGCCCCCCCATTCTAGATATATTGAAACAATCTTAAAATGGTGAGAATATTGGTTTCTGGATGCATATATACCAGCTTGTATTAAACAAAGCACTGCTATTGTCATGAGAAAATATGAAATGCTACTTAGCAATGGAGATGGTACAAAGGAGATTTTTTGTACTGTAATTTGTAATGGGTTTCCTGTTCCAACACTGCAGGAACTGAAAAAATACCCTTGTTTACCATGGCAACCATCCACCGTAATTAAGAAAAAATGGAGGAAAAGGAGCAGCAATTCACTGATGTTGGATGGCCATGTCAACAGCATTCATCAAAAGTCAAGAGACAGTGTACCTGCAATGGCTGCAGTATTTCCAGTGATATTCTGATCTTTGCTGAGATAACAGCTTGTAGAACATGCCTGAAAGGGGACACAGATAATCATCTCTCCTTGAGTAATGAGCTCAGTGGTGAGACAGAGAGAAATGGAGAAAGAGACAGAAAATCATAGAGTGCTGCTCATATTTGAGGATTTTCTTAAAGGAGAACCTAGGAACAAGCCATGCACTAGGGCTTTGATGTTGATAAAGGTTCAGGAATGAAGGTTTTGCCTTTTGTGTGCTGTGGTCATGTGTGTCAAAGAAAAGTAACCTGGAGCATGGAGCATGTCTGTGGGAAATTCATCAACTGGAAGTGCATTCCTGACTCTGATATGCAGAGGGTACAAGTGATGTGGGTATTGGAGTGGCATTTCTGAGCATCATCAGCTAAAGATAAGACCCTTTGTCAGAAAAGCAAATCATCCACACTTTGCTGTATGGTCCTCTGGCTGTTGAGGCCCTGTGTTATCACTGTGCATGAAAGGTATGATTTAGACCCAGTAATTAACCCCATGACTCTGAGGGGGGATTGAGGACTGGTCTGTGAGTACCCTGGGTTTTTCAGCATGGCAGATAAAACATACCTACAGCAAGAAGAGCTACAATATTGTGAGGGAGGCCTAGATCATTTAGTGTGATGAACTGTTACTGTTTTTGCCCACCAATAGCCCACATCTCTACCCCACTTTTCAGGGAACCCTCCTATCAGCACGGTCACACATTCTCTCTGTGGTAACTTGAGCTCCTCGAGAGCACCTGGAACAGAACAGAAATAAGTAATGGTTCAGGGTCAGTCTGCTGCTATGAGTGAGCGGTCTACACACTACCGGTCTGTATGAGAAGGTCACAAGTGTCCTGAGCTCTGACTGCAGACAAAATGGATCTTTTATTTCCACCCCACTATAAAATGGCTTAATTATTAATTATTATTTGAAATATGAGCCTTCAAAGTTTGGGTGCTTGCCACATTGCTGTAGGTGATCTGTAGTTCCATCATAAATGAAAGAAACAGCTCAGCAGATGAAGCATTACAATTTAAAGCCATGTATGTGTGTGTGTGTACAGTTGCCATGGAACAGTTTAATACATACAGTATGTGTACATAACTCCCTCCACAATGGCCTGTTCTGATCTACTGAAAGTAAAAAAAGAGAGCTAGCGGTGAGTAATATTGTGCAACATGAGGGAGAAGGGTGTGTCTGCAACTAGTGAGCATTTGAGTTGGTTTTAATTTTGTCTTCTATGGGTGAAGAGCTCATCATAAACCCACCCTATATTGAAATTAATTTAGTATTACCTGAAAGGTTCAGAAAAATGTAAAGCATTGCATTGTCAAGTCTCTCTGGAGCAGAGGAAGGGCTTAACTCCACTAGGTTCATCTAAGATTTACAGCAGTCCTGTCTGCAGGAGTTTGATTTTCAGAGCAAGGTCTGTTTGTCATCAACAAAAACTCAGTGAAAGCTCATTATTATTTCAAACTGAAGGAATGGAGAAGACAGCTTAACCCCTAGAGTTAGGAGCAGGATGCTTCAAGACCGCATAAGTAATTTACTTCATGGCGTACTGCACAAATGTCTTAAAGTCAGATGTATGCAGGTGAGTGGCAGGGAAGAGGTGCAATAAATATGGGAGATTGAAATATTTGAGGAGAAACAGCAGGCTGGTGCGATGAAAGCCCTTCTGATCAGTGTTTTCAATAAGAACTGGAATGCAGGAAATGAGATCTGGAGAAGGGATGCTGGCTGCCCTGTCGCGCAGAAGAATGCCAATCACAGGGTGTGGTCTGGACACAAATAAGGTGAGTGTGAGAGTGAGTGTGAGTGTGTGTGGATGGTGGTGGTGTTGGGGTGGTCCCATTGACTCTCTGTTGGACCTTTTAAGCACCTTGTCAATCTGTGAAATTCCTTGAACAATCCAATTTAATGGCATTCCAGACACAACAGAGGAGCATTTCTCAGCACTTATGTGCTGTATTGGTGGGAGTGGGGTGGCGTCACATTGTGTAGGCTGGGTACAATGCCAGCTGTACTCTTAATTGTTTGACTTAATTAAGGTGTTCATTGACCTGACTGATCTTCAACATCACTTAACAAGTACCCACTGTTAATCCTTTTTCGATAAAGTCTCTCATTTGAAAATATGCATTCAAAACATCCAGAATGGATCCCAATATTATCTGATACAGCCTGTGGTGATGTGAATTAGCTTTCAGCCAAATGGTGCCCTTTTTCCGTTTCAGCCCATGAAAATCTGCCATAGCTTTACTGGCAAAAACCAAGACATATAAAGACCACAAAAGGAGCCAAGGTCCAATGCCAAAGTTACCAGCTAAACCCTCTAGCTCTCGTGTTGGAAGTGGGAATTGATAATCCCCCGTTATCAAAGGGATGTCTCAATCTTTGGTTAGTGAGGTGAGGTGGCTCTGGACCAGACTTTAAATAAGCTCTAAATGAAAGGAAAAGTGATTGTGACTTTGGGAAGATATTGGAATGACATCCCACAAACCAGTGTGGACATGAGTCAAGGCAATCTCCCACACAGGAAGGAGAAACTATGCCTCCACTGATTCTTTCAAGCTCCATTAAACATGAAGTTTAGACTGTCACATGTTATTTAAGCTGGATATTAAACAACAGAAGAACTATTCAAATGTAAATTGTTGGGATTTCAGGGACTTCTCCCCGCAACAACCAGCAGGCGTCCTCATAACTGCCTTTTGGGTGCTGTTGCCTACTGGCTACAGAGGACCTTTCTTCCTGTCTGTGCCTTGCCTAATTTAGTTAAATGTTTTGACCTGTGTGTAGTTAGTACAGTCCTGTGTTTTGTGTTCAATATAAGCTCTGCCTGTTTCTTTGTTCAATGCTCAGTCTTGAGCTACCTTGTGTGCTTTCCCCTGCACTAAGTTTGGTTGTTTCTAGTCACGAGTAAAGATTCTTTGCCTTTTATAACTTTTATCTGTGTTTGTGCATGAAATCTGCAACTGGATTCCTCCAAGACTCCTCAAGACTGAGCCATCATATGGATCCAGCAGAGATTAACCATCTTATGTCCACACTGACTTCTCAAGGTTCTGCCTTTGAGAGACATAAGCAACTACTCCATGAGATTATGGGAAATCTCCAAACCCTTGCTTCAGCATTCCAGTCATCACCTCCCTCACCATGTGAATTGCTGCCTCCTCACATGCAGTGGCGGCGGGTGAGCTGGAAACAGGGGAAGCCTGATTACTTTCAACCTGTTCCCCTTTATCCTTCTTGATTAACAATAAAACAAATAATTCACAGAATGATCAACACCAATCATGTAATTAGAATAAATGATTATGCTCACAAAACACCGCACATTGTCTGAAATTTGTGTGCTATTGCGAAAGCTACAGCATGAGATTGTTTAATTGACAAGGATGGCAATTTGAATAATTAAGTGGCAAGTAATCCCAAAGCTTTTTCTTAAATGTTTCACATTATAGCTTTCTTGTGATACAAAATTCAAATCACAAAACGAAGCTAAATTTAGTTTGTCGATTTAAATTACTGAGAATAAACTTTTAGGTTAGGTTGAGTGCAATGAACAATAATGTTTAGAACACAGACCTCACAAAAGCTGTGATGTGTCATGAGCATTTAACGTAATTTAAATGAATAAATGCCATCCTTGTTAATTAAACAATCTCACGTTGTAGCCTTTGCAAGCACACAAACTACAGGCAATCTGCTGTTTCACGAGCATAATCATGTATTCTAATTAAGCGATTGATGTCGATTATTCTGTGAATTATTTGGTTTATTGTTAATCAAGGAGGATAAAGCGGAGTAGGTTGAAAGTAATGATAGATTTAAAGGTAGTGTTCGGGCTTCCCCTGTTTTCAGATCACCCACCCCCACTGCTGACCCATCTCTGTCTTCCCAGCCTGGCAGGAATCCTTGTTTATCAGCCCCAGAATGATATCATTGTAGTCCAGGTAAATGTCGAGAATTTCTAATCCAGGGTTCACTCACCTTTGAACCTCAAGCTTCTCTGTTTCCCACAGACTGTTCAAAGGTGGTGTTCATCATTTCCTTGATGACCGGCAAAGCACTTGCCTGGGCCATGGTAGTTTGGGAATAGAGACTGTCAGTTTGTTTGGATATTCAGAGTGTTATGGAAAAGATAAGGTGTGTTTGATGACCCAGTGACCAGGTGTGAAGCTGCTAAAAGACTCCTCCAAATTGACCAAGGCTCGTGTAGTGTTGTGGACTTTGCCATAGAGTTCTGCACACTAGCTGCAGAGAGCCAGTGGAATCACGAAGCGCTTATAGATACCTTCCATCATGGGCTATCAGAGGACATCAACGATGAGCCGAGTGAGTCGGCTGACGACCTAGTGTCACTCATTGATAAGGCCATCGAGGTGGATAATCACCTTAAAGAGAGAAGGAGAGAATGATGGGGGTTTTCTGCCTCTGCCACTCCCACTGACTTAATCTCTAGCTCTGCTTGCAGTTCTCCTTCTCGCCATCAAAGCTTCTTGAGTTTACAGACCTCTGACCCAGAGGAGCCCATGCAATTAGGTAGAACCTGTCTCTTGTAGTCAGAATGGGATCGTAGAATGCAAGAGTGGTGTTGCCTGTACTGTGGGACTCCCAGACATTTTTGGGTATCAGGGCTTCAGAGAGCTTCATCTTCTATCAGCCGCCAAGCGCAACTATGACATTGGCAATAGGGAGCTGTTGGCCATTAAGTTGACACTAGAAGAATGGAGGCATTGGCTGGAGGGTGCTGCACATCCCTTCCTTGTCTGGACAGACCATAAGAATCTGTCTTATATCCAGGAGGTGAAGCGGCTCAAATCGCAACAGGCAAAGTGGGCTCTTTTCTTCATTAGGTTTAACTTTGTTCTTTCATACCGTCCAGGCTGCAAGAATCAGAAACCTGACACCCTCTTCAGGACACCCCAGACCCATGCAGATGTTAGAATACATCCAGAGGCCTTTCTGGTGGCCCTCCATGGAGAAGGATGTTTGATCCTTTGTGGCTACCTGTTGCATCTGCACCCAAAGCCAGGTCTAGAATCTAGGCTCATCTCTATCCCCTACCCATTCCCTCTTGACCCTGGTCCCACATTTCCATGGACTTTATAATGGGCCTACCCCACTCTCAAGGCAACACAACAATCTAAGTGGTAATTCATCAATTTTTCTAAAACCTGCTGATTTTTACCACTACCCAAGCTCCCCTCATCCCGGGAGACTGCCGAGCTGGTGCTGCGCAGCATTTATTGAATTTTGTGGCAGTGTAGCTAGGGCTGGGCGATATAGCTGTCGCAATATATATCACATAGCTATTTAAGCGCAATAACAGCTATCCCTGGTATGTGGCATTAGGTTTCTTCCTGTGTTTTTCCCTTTAGTCATACCTGATGCGGGAGCACACCTCCAAAGTTAGTGAAATACTTCCAGGGCAGAAAAATATCACTTGTATCTATATGTTGGTTAACTCACCTGTTAGCTTTGAGAAACACATTGCCTATGTTTTCACTCTTTATCTTTGTAGCCATGTGTTTCTATCTACCATATGGAAGCAGCATAGTGCTGTTGTTGTGATATCAACATTGAATAGATACAGTATGAGTGGTGTTTTTTCCCCCGGAAGCATTTCACATGGCCTCGGAAAACTGGAGGTGTGCTCCCGCATCAGGTATGACTAAAGGGAAAAACACGGGAAGAAACCTAATGCCACATACCAGGGATAGCTGTTATTGCGCTTAAATAGCTATGTGATATATATCGTGACAGCTATATCGCCCAGCCCTAGCTACGGGGAAAAAACATACAGGAAGAAACCTAACACCACATACTGGGGATAGCTGTTATTGTGCTAAAAATAGCTATGCGATATATCACGATGGCTATATCACCCAGCCATAGTTGGGTGATGTTGAAGGTTAGGTCAGGTCATAGATCTTGAAGTGTAGCATAGGGCAGTAGTGCACCATAGTGGTTTAGGAGCAGGACTCGTAACCGAAAGGTTGCCGGTTCGATTTTCCACGGGGGCACTGCTGCTGTACCCTTGGGCAAGGTACTTGACCCACAATCGCCTCACTAAATATCCAGCTGTATAATTGGATAACATTGTAAAAACTGATGTAAGTCACTATGAATAAGAGTGTCTGTTAAATGCTAATAACATGATGTCTAGATCAACCAGGAATTGTAATCTGAGCAGGCATCCAAAGTGGGAGTACCCTCAGTGGAGCTGTTTGTTTGACGCTGTCGGACTGCCTGGAGAAGGTCTCGTGTGGGTCTCTGGTGAGCCTTTTGTTGGTAACAGTCACAGGCTAACCGGTGGTGCAGACCTGTGCCATCTTTTTGCAATGGACAGAGGATATGGCTTTCCACCTGAGATGTCCGTTGCGAGTTGAGTCTCGCAAGCTAGCACCTCTCTTCATTAGCCCCTTCAAGGTCCTGCGCTGGGTCAATTTGGTTGCCAACCGGCTCCAGCTACCCCCGTCTCTGCAAATTCATCCCACTTTCCACATCTCCCGCCTTAAGCCCGTGGTCTCTTATTCGTTGTTGCTAGCTGCCACATCGCCTCCATCTCCCTGCATCATTGTGGTCTAACCAACCTACACAGTCTGCCACTTCTTGGACTCTTGTCGAGTCTGTAGGGTTCCTGAGTCCCTGCTTGATCCAAGCCCCATTAGGGACTTTGACCAGCACCATCCTGACTGCCCTTGGAGGAACGTCGGGAGCTGTTCCTGGGAGGAGGGGTACTATCAGGGTTTCAGGGACTTCTACCTGCAACTGGATTTCACCTGCTCAACTGTTACAGTAAATGACCACTTGCTTAATATCACAACCCTCTTGATGTCTTTTTTATTTTAATTGATTATTAAAATCACTTCCTACTTTCAGTACTTTCAATACTTTCAAGTACTGGTTTCAATGTTCAATGAATTGTTTAAAAAAACAGGAAACCCATTTATCATCACCACATCAAGAGTAGTTATTCATAGTTTTGACCAATTTTTTTTTCTTAATATTTTTATGGGATTTTTTACAGAACAAAACAGAGAACAGTCCTCAGAAACAGTTTCAGAGAGATTCTTCAAACAGTCTTCAAAAACAGTTTCAAACTAATAGCCAGGTAGAAATTATAGCCAGGTAGAAATTATGCCACACAATCCTGTTATCTGACCACTGTCTCATCTCTTTCAATTTACCACTAATGTGCTTCACATACTTGGAGCCTAGATCTTCTTCTAGGCGCACGTTTTGCTCTCTTACATCCAATGCCTTTATCGACGAGCTCCCTTCATCATACTTACCTGCACTACCTTAGCTGAAATTAACCTACTCGCGGACAGTATTGACTCTACTTTGCGTAAAACTGGATGCCGTTGCTCCCCTCAAAAGGAAGAAAATCACATACAAGAAGCTAGCACCTTGGTATAACAACCATACTCATGCTCTCAAACAAGCTACGCGAAAACTCGAAAGAAAATGGCACTCCACCAAATTACAGGTTTGCTCCTGGTGTGGAAGGAAAGTCTCCTAACCTACAAGCATGCCCTCACAGCTACCAGATCCAGATATTTCTCTACCCTTATTGAGAGAAATAAGGACAATCCTACGTACCTGTTTAGCACTATTGCCAGATTGACCAAGAGTCCTGCATCAGTTAACCCTACCATACCAGAAATTTATGGTAGTAATGACTTCATGAACTTCTTTGACAGTAAAATCTTAAAGATAAGAGACACAATACAAAAATTCTCATCAACTTCTGCCTCCTGCCTGGCCAGTCCCGTTCCAGATTATGTAGGTATGTCTATTAGGCCTGCCTCACGCTTTGACTCTTATACCCATTGAATTTAGTGACTTTTCTTCTTTTATCAATTCATCTAATAACTCTACCAGCCAACTTGAACCCATACCAACTGGCTTCCTAAAACAGCTACTGCCTGCAATTGGTACACTGCTATTAAATCTTATCAACGCCTCCCTTACGTCTGGACACATATCTCAGTCTTTCAAAGTAGCAGTTATCAAGCCTATTCTGAAAAAGCCCAATCTAGATCCCAATGACCTGTCAAACTATAGGCCCATCTCGAATCTTCCATTCCTCTCAAAAATCCTGGAAAAAGCAGTATCAAAGCAACTCTGCATTTTTACACGCTAACAACATTTTGGAAGTCTTTCAGTCTGGGTTTAGACCCAATCATAGTCCGTACGCTCTCCTGAAAGTGCTCAATGATCATCTACTCTCCTGCGACAATGGCTGTATCTCTCTTCTTGTGCTACTTGACCTGAGTGCTGCCTTTGATACCATCGATCATCGTATCCTCCTTGACCGCCTTGAAAACCTGGTTGGCATAAGCGGACAGGCTCTATCCTGGTTTAGGTCCTATCTATCAGAACGATATCAGTTTGTCTCCATTAACAATTAATCTTCTGCTCATTCCAGAGTAAGATATGGTATACCACAAGGATCTGTGCTTGGGCCTCTGCTCTTCTCGTTATACATGTTGCCTCTCGACGATATTATCTGTAAACATGACATTAGCTTCCACTGTTATGCGGATGACACTCAGTTATACATATCAGTCAAACCTGATGTCCCTCTGAATATCTGAAACATGGAGGCCTGCCTAACAGATGTAAAGAATTGGATGGCCCAAAATTTTCTCCTCCTTAACTCAGACAAAACCGAAATACTGGTTGTTGGCCAAAATTCAATCAGGAGCAAGTTCACTCATTTTACACTGGACCTTGATGGTGTCTCCCTCTCCTCAAGTGCAGCTATCAAAGACCTTGGTGTCGTCTGCCTCAGAACAGTAATGCTTAATGAGGTGGACTGACACGTTACCTACCTACCTAGCTAACTATAAACCCCCAAAAACCTCCCATAAAGGAACTATACCGTGCACCGCCACTGCCCCAAAAACTCCCTAAGTGGGTCCCCTTCTAGCTACCGTATGACAACTGGATACCGTTAGTTTGGACCGTCAGCTAGCTACCTGTAACTGTCTTACATAAAATAGCGCAATGAATGAGCATGTCTTTGTTGTCACCAGAAATGTAAGAAAAAAACGCGAAGACAAGGAAAAACGACACCAGGACAGTGGTAAGTGGATATAATTATGATAAATAAACATTTTTTTTACTTTGAGTTTACTTTATTCTGTCCGTGCAGGCAAATATGCTAACGTTAGCTAGGTAGGTAGGTAACGTGTCAGTCCATGTCATTAAGCATTATTGTTCTGATGAGTCCAGTGGCGGCTGGTGAGCTGGAAACGGGAGAGGCTGAAACAAATAATTGACAAGCTAGAACGTGAGATTGTTTAATAGCGCACAAACTACAGACAATCTGCGCTGTTTCACGAGCATAATCATTTACTCTATTTATGCATTGGTGTCAATTATTCTGTGAATTATTTGTTTTATTGTCAATCAAGGAGGATAAAGGGGAACAGGTTGAAAATAATAATAGATATAAAGGTTTGTAGATACAGATATAAAATGTTTCAGCCTCCCCTGTTTCCAGCTCACCAGCCGAGTGTCACAGCTTATGGCAGCATCTCTTAAAACACTTATTTTCTAATCAGTTGACAAGTGTTATTTGCTATTTGCAAAATGACACACAGATGTAGGCTATGAAAAAGCAAGTAACAAGTTAATTTAAGTTTTAACATGTGAGTGATACGCAATCTACTAGCAAACTTTTACATGTGGTATCGATAGCTGGCTAGCTATCACTAGCTAACTATCCAGCTAGCTCACTGAGTTTAGCTAGCTAACAAACCATTTTTAAAGTTAAAGTTAAGTAACCATTCATTTGTTATGTATTTAATTGACATCTGGGTATAAAATACAGTTAATATACATTTATAATAAACCCTTTAAAGGATGATGCATGATAAGAATAGATAATGTAAAAAATTGTGCTTGTATATAAGACACCGTGATGATTAAGTGTTTAGCTTCACATTGCGAGCCAGTTAGTGAGTTAACTTAGGAAGCATAGTCTCATTTTAGAACTGACTTTTTTGCCATCTAATTATCTTGTTGTGCAGCCCAATATAGGTCAATTGCGCTCGTATTTTCTCACTCTATGCACAAAAATCACTGTCATTTGTCTTCCTTTTTTGTCCTTAGGAGCATTGTTGAAATTCTTCCAGCCACTGGAACCATCTCTATCTACCACTTCTGACACTGACACTGACTTGTAAGTTCAATGTATCCTAGGCTTACTGGCCCCTTTTTTTGTTTCCATCTGATCTCTCTCTCTTTCTCTCTCTCTGTGCATTCATATGTATTCTTTTTCTTGCAGTAGTTCCATCTACTTCCACACAACCACAATATGCTGTCCATGATGAGGGAGAGCATACAGCACAAGATGAACATGATAAGAATGACACCCTGCTGCTTCCCCATCATGTCATCACTCCTACAGAAGGTAGGCCTACTCCAAACCCTTTCATAATATTAGATAACCTCGCCCAGTGGCCAATTGAGTCAAGTGAACACTGTTACTCTCCTCCAAGAAACTGGCATAGATATACCATCACCATGCCATGTTGGGAAAAATGGCACTACTCAAGTTCAAATGGAGCTTTACTGGGATGTCAAATGAGCATTTTACATTTGCCGAAGTGTATACAATACAACCCCCCACAATTATGCACAAATACAGTCACACGGTCTAACAAAGCAGATAAACAAGTTCATGCATTCAAACACACTCCTACCTCTCTCTCTCTCTCTCTATCTCTCTTGCTGTGTGTGTGTTTGTGTGTGTATTCAACTTTGTCACTGACAGGAGATGTTTGTATGGTGGAATAGGATCACCTACCTGTGGTGGAAGAGGATTACCTACCTCACCATGATAACAAGGACACCCTGCCCCCCAGCACCAGCAGCAGCACCACCACCACCAAGGGCTCAGAGGGAATTGGAACATGGACAATATCTGATGACCCTGCAGAATGGCCTAGTAAGGTACCAGATGCAGAGCGTTGTTTTCTTGTCAGAAAAGAGCCTGTTCAAGTTACTGACCTAGAGTTGAATGCGGATAAGATTCCACAGAGATTCACAAAAGATCACTACTACAGAAAAATAAAAAACGGGGAAAAGATTCAACGGTCATGGCTGCTCTACTCTATAAAAGCAGATGCTGTCTTCTGCTTTGCATGCACTCTTTGGAAACTGGGAAAATGCACTCAGCAAAGAAGGGTTCAGCAGCTGGAAGAATTTAGGGGGTGAGCTTAAAGAGCATGAGTTCTCAAAGCCACATGCAGACAACATGAGATGCTGGCATGATTTGCAAAAGAGATTAGAAAGCAGGACAGCAATCGATCAAGTCCAACAAGACTTGATGCAGCACGAGGTGGAACACTGGAAGGGTGTCATCAGAAGGATCATCACCATCATATGCCATCTAGCTGAAAGGAACCAAGCTCTAAGGGGCCATACAAATGTCTTGTTTGACAGACATAATGGAAACTTTTTAGCACAGATTGAATTAATGGAAAAATTTGATCCGGTCATGAATGAACATGTGCAAAGAATCCAGAACCAGGAAACCAAAGTGCATTACCTCAGCAGTAACATCCAAAATGAGATTATTGAATTGGTCGGAGACAAAGTAGTTGAGGAGATAATCAGAAGGGTAATCAAGGCCAAATACTACTCTGTCATAATGGATTGCACTCCTGATATAAGCCACATAGAACAACTCACTGTTGTTCTGTGAATTGTGAACTGTGAAACATCCGTTGGTGCCTCTATCAGTGAACACTTCATTGGCTTTCGTGATGTACAAGACAGAACTGGAAAAGGCCTGTTTGATATGCTTCTGGAAAAGCTGAAAATGCACAACCTAAATATTTCAGACTGTTGTGGCCAATCCTACGACAATGGGAGCAACATGATGGGACACAAACAGGGGGTTCTGGTAAGAATACTGCAGTTGAACAACAAGGCATTGTGTGTTCCCTGCAGCAGTCACACTCTGAATCTCGTTGTGGCAGATGCAGAAAAATCTTCTGTGCTGTCAATGTCCCTCTTTGGTATTTTGCAGAGACTGTACAAACCTTTTTAGTTCATCAGTGTCATGCTGGGCAATCCTGCAACATGTCAAGGACCTCACAGTGAAATCTTTATCAGTGACAAGATGTCACTGTCTGCACTGAAGGAATTTGCTGTGGAAAAGAAGGACTCCGAGACAATGTCCTCAGCCAAGGGCATACGGGATCAGCTGATGACCTGGCAGTTTCTACTATGCATGGTGGTCTGGTACAATGTCTTACCATGCAAGCAAAATAGTACAAAGCCGCACTGTTTCCCTCCAAACGTTAAGAACAGAACTTGGAGGAGTCAAGAACTACCTTACAGACTTCAATTCAATTCAATTCAATTCATTTTTATTTGTATAGCGCTTTTTACAACACAAGTTGTCACAAAGCAGCTTTACATTGTTCCCAGGCCTGAGACCCCCTGAGAGCAAGCCAACAAGGCAACAGTGGCAAGGAAAAACTCCCTATCAGGAAGAAACCTTGAGCAGAACCGGGCTCATGGGGGGGCCCATCTGCTTCTGGCCGGCACTGGGCAGATAGAGTTAGAGACAAGTTATGCAATGTACATTTGTTATTGACAAACAATAGCAGTTAACAGTAGAGTGATTATAAGAATGTCTCCTAGGATGTCCGGGTCTTGGAATGCAGTTGGCTTTGATGGGCAGGGCAGCGAGGTAGCAGGACTGAAAAACGAGATGAGACGCTTGGGCTACAGCTCCGGACAGGAGCCCGGAGCAGGGAATAGGAAGCAAACAGAAAACAGTGGTTAGTGGATGATAAGAATGGCAGGGATGTAGAACAGAGAGGCAGGAGAGGAGGGGCAGAGAAAAAGGTGTGCAACAAGGAAAGACCCCGGCAGGCTAACATTATGGCAGCATAACCTAGGGGACGGGAGGCAAGGGACCGGCATAGTCATGAGGGCGACCCTAAGACAGTCAACACCAGATCACGGCACAGGGTCCATGAAAGCAATGACCACTTAGTCCACCAGAGACTCTATGATCCACGCCAGCACCAGGCCATGTCCCTCAGCTGAAGGATTTACTATATAGATATGTTTTGAGCCTAGACTTAAAGGTGGAGAGAGAGTCTGTTCCCCGAATCTCAGAGGGTAAACTGTTCCACAGGAGAGGGGCTTGATAGGAAAAGGCTCTACCGCCTACAGTAGTTTTGCCCACTCTTGGAATGGTGAGAAGCCCGGCATTTTGGGAGCGAAGGGCTCTCTGCGGAAGATATGGATGAAGAAGGTCCTTAAGATAGGGGGGGGCAAGCCCATTTAAAGCCTTAAATGTGAGTAAGAGTATTTTAAAAATGATCCGGTATTTAATAGGTAGCCAATGGAGAGAGGCCAGAACTGGGGTGATGTGCTCAAAGCGTTTAGTTTTAGTTAAGATTCGAGCAGCTGCATTTTGCACCAGCTGAAGGGGTTTTAATGAGACGTTTGCACATCCTGACAAGAGGGCATTACAGTAGTCTAATCTGGATGTTACAAAGGCATGGATTAGTTTTTCAGCGTCGTTAATTGATACGATTTTCCTGATTTTAGCAATATTTCTCAGATGGAAGAAGGCAGTCCTAGAGGTGTTAGTTATGTGAGTTTCAAAGGAGAGCTCGGGATCAATAACAACACCAAGGTCTTTGATGGCTGCACTCGGGGCAAGGGAGACACCATCAAGGTCCAATGTAAAATGAGTGAGTTTGCTCCTGATTGAATTTTGGCCTATGACCAATATTTCGGTTTTGTCCGGGTTGAGGAGGAGAAAGTTTCGGGCCATCCAATTCTTTACATCTGTTAGGCAGGCCTCCATGTTTGAAATATTCAGAGGGACATCGGGTTTGACTGATATGTATAACTGAGTGTCGTCCGCGTAACAGTGGAAATTAATGTCATGTTTACGGATGATATCGCCAAGAGGCAGCATGTATAACGAGAAGAGCAGAGGTCCAAGCACAGATCCTTGAGGTATACCATATTTTACTCTGGAACGAGCGGAGGATTCGTTGTTGATGGAGACAAACTGATATCGTTCTGATAGATAAGATCTAAACCAAGATAGGGCATGTCCACTTATGCCAACCAGGTTTTCGAGGCGGTCAAGGAGGATACAACTTCAGGGACTGTTGGCTTGCATCCTGCCAGACAGAAGCAAGAGAAATTGCAGAGTCTAGAGATTGACATGAAGCTTCCTGAAAAAAGAACAACAAGAACAACAAGTTTCTATATGAGGGCAGAGAAGAAACATTGTCTACACCAGATGACCTCTTCAATCAGGGGTTTTTACTTCCACTGGTGGACACCGCCCTCAGCAACATCACTACCAGGTTCTCAAAGATGGATGATATTTACAACCTGTATGGTTTTATTTTCTCCAAAGAGGAAATGACAGAGGCAATTAAGTCTGGAAGGCTTGAGAAGCAGTGCCTAAATCTTGAAAAAACTATGGATGACATTGATGGAGAGGAGATGGTGATGGAGGTCAGGGCTGCTATCCACACATTCCCTGATGGTGTGTGTCTCTCCTCAAGAGAGATGTTGGACTACATATACAAGGAGGAACTTCTAGATCTCTATGAGAATCCTGCAGCTCCTGTTAACACTTCCCGTCACTGTTGCATCTGGCGAGAGAAGCTTCTCAAGCCTGAAGCTTATAATTATATAATATTACATGAGGTCCACCATGAGCCAGGAAAGGCTTTCAGGGCTGGCTCAAATCTGTATAGAACAGGAGGTCAGAAGATCTTTGGACCTGGAAGATCTGGTGGCAGCGTTTGTGATCTGGTGGCACAAAGGCAGCCCTTCTAAAAGGTTAAGTCAGGGTTCAGAGTGATCACATTCACTGTCCCGTCTGCTTGTGAGTCATCACTGTGTGTGTGTGTGTGTGTGTGTGTGTGTGTGTATGTGTAGGGTGTGCAAGGAACACCAGATGTTTCAGAATGTGAGAGTGTTACAGAGATGTAAAAAGCATTATTGTGAGTTGATATTTGATATTACATATTTATTTTTATGTTGCTCCTGTTTGATGTGCTGTGTGTGCGTGCATGGTGTTATTATTTTTCAATAAGTGATTATGACATTTGATCAAACACAATTGACCGAATACATTTTAGACTGAATTGACCGAATTAATTTTTATGGGCGGGGGGGGCCTCGATGGGCTTCTTTTCCTGGGACCCCCCAGAGTCTAGGATCGCCACTGCCGATATGTATAACTGGGTATCATCTGCATAACAGTGGAAATTAATGCCATGTTTATGAATGATATTTCTAAGAGGGACCATGTATAACGAAAAGGGTAAAGGTCCAAGCACGGATCCTTGTGGTATTCCATGTATTATTCTGGAAAGTTTGGAAGACTTATTGTTAATGAAGACAAAGTGATGTCGCTCTGAAAGATAAGACCTGAACCAGGATAGAGCCTTTTCACTTATGCCAATCAGGTTCTCAAGTCGGTCTAATAGAATAAGATGATCGATGGTATCGAAGGCTGCACTTAGGTCTAGGAGCACAAGTTGGGAGATACAGTCATTGTCAGAGGATAGACGTAGGTCATTAAGTACTTTTAGGAGAGCGATTTCTGTGCTGTGATGCAGTCTAAACCCAGACTAAAAAGCTTCCAGAGTATTATTAGACTGTAAAAAGGAGCAAACCTTTTCTAAGATTTTCGAAAGGAATGGGAGGTTTGAGATGGGCCTGTAGTTTGACAGGTCATTTGGATTTAGAGTGGGCTTCCTCAGAACGGGCTTGATGCCTGCTAATTTGAAGGACTGAGGTACATGTCTGAACGTAAGGGAGGCATTGATAAGATTTAATAACGTAGTGCCAATTTCTGGTGAGTTAATTTATTTTAGCTGAACTAGGGTTCGAGCATAAGTTTAAATATTCTTCGTTGTGCAGACTGTATGATGCAGGGAGCTCATCAATAAAGGCTTTAGCAGTAGCAAAAGAGATGGTGCGCCTGAGAGAAAATTTGGACTGGAGTTCATGTAACAAACTAAGGGAAGGTTGAAAGTCACCAGGTAATGGTCTTACAGTACAGGATTGTGTGGCATAGTTACTACATTGTTAATTTCAGTGCCATAAGTGAGGGCTAGATCCAGCGTATGGTTGCAGTAATGTGTGGGTTTAGTCAATAATGGACAAAAATGCTGTTCTGAAGGGATCCTGTTCATTGTCCATATGAATGTTGAATTCACCTACTACCACAACCGTTCTGTGTTGACAACAGGTGGCCTGTAAAAAATTACAAGGGTTAACACCTGAGATGCTGTCTTGTTAGGATGTGCAAAGCTAAGAACTAACAATTCAAATGAATTAAAATTATGGCCAGATTTAAAAGTGGCAAAGATTAGAGTTATATACAGCAGCAACACCACCACTTCTACCAGTTCAACGAGGGACCTGGTAGTTACTGTAACTGGGAGGCATTGATTCATTTAAAGCAATAAATTCATTTGGTTTAAGTCAAGTTTCAGTCAGACATAGGATGTCGAATTTATGGTCAGTAATTTATTTACTAGCATTGCTTTGGGTGTTAATGACCTTATATTTAATAAACCAATCCTAAGGACCATTTGTTTGCAGGCATTAATTTCAGGTTCACCAGGTTTAATTTTTATCAAGTTGTCGGGGCAAATGCCCCTAATAGATTTCTTTAAACAGTATGGGACCAAAGATCGAGGGACAGACACTGTCTCTATGGAACTAAATTTAAGTGGTGGTTCAAAGGAAGAAGCAGAGATCTGTTTAAGACAGAAAGTCTGCTGCCTGGCCTTTGCCTTAATGAGTCAAGGTTTTGAGATATTTAGACTATAGGCTAAATTTCTAGAGATTCTCTAGATTTTCTAGAGAGAACTGCGCCCTCCCTTGAGGGGGGGATGCCATCTCTTTTCAAAAGTCCAGGCCTCCCCCAAAATATGTGCCAATTGTCTATGAAGCCCACGTGATTGGAGGGGCACCACTCAAACAGCCAACGATTTAGTGACGTTAATCTGCTGTAGATATTCAGGGTTCCAGACTAACTTTTCCACTGGTAGCAGTGGTGCTACCAACTTTCTCAGTTGGTCACACCAGCACATGATTTGGTCACACCCTTTTTTGGTACAGCATGGTATTAATCAATGACCTGATGACCTGATGAATAGTTGTCTTAATTTGCATTAATTTGCATGTAAAGATTGACAGTGACTCGAGACTTATATTTTACTCGAGGCAAAATATTTTAATCTGAACATTGTTTCCCTCGTTGTGAGAAGCTTAATAACGCTAATGAAAATACAACGAACCATGTAACGTAATGCGCTGCATAGCATAAAATAATTTGCGTGCGAAAGGGTTAAAATAATCAGCTATAGACCACTTCATCTTTGGAACACGGTAACAACTAAATGGATTGTTCGCGCGTTTCATCATCAGTGCGCGTATACAGGCAGGGAGAGTGCAGGTAGGGAGAGAACGACTGAGCCAGTGAAGAAGAAAAGGTAGTACTTTCAACCACAATGGCTAACGCAGTACCCGTGCTGGAGGGGCACCAAAACAGCCTAATGATCATAATGCACTCGCATGTATACGACTACGTGAAATTTTACCTCCAAAAATGGTCACAAAATGCAAATAAATGGTCGCAGTCTGGAGCCCTGATCTTGTCATTGCGCCGCATAGGGATGGGACCGGAGGGACGATGACAGCCCTCGGCTTCTCGTCAGGCTTGGGGTTCAGGATAAGACTCCAATGTCCTCAATCGAGTTCTGGGGGATTCGGTAGCATGTCTGTCTCCAGGAGTTTCTGCAGCAGGTTGGAAAAGAAAGCCAAAGGGCGGGTTCCCTCATATAGACTCTAGCAAGCTGATGATGCAAATGTTATTCCTCCGACTTTGATTCTCCAGGTCTGCAGTCTTAGCTAGAGCTGTACAGGTTGTCTTTAATGACTGTATCCACTTATCAAAGTGGCTAGCTGCTGCTTCAATGGACGCGATACTTTGAGCATGTTCTCTTCCCAAAGCTGGTTTAACTTTGCCTCAAAGGATGCCATGGCTGATCGGAAACTAGTTGGACAGTGCAGCTCTATGAGTCTCCAGCAGATCAGTTAGCGCCACCATGTTGACATCATTCGCGGGCTTAAGTGTTTTTCTTGTTTTTGATTTAGATGCCATTGTGGACTAAAAAGTAAGAAAGTTGTAATGAAAAAAAAATACTTAAAAAGTATTGTCCGGTCAAAAAGAGTACTTTAGGTCATAAACGACGGGTATAAAAGTTTCAAACTAAATGTGGCGGGAGCATACAGCAGGTGCGACTACTCCATGACTCCACTGGAACCGGAACCCTGACCAAATAATTTAATGAAAAATGTGGAAAAACCAAAATCAGTGAGATGGTGTTGTTAAGTAACACTCAGATGGATATCATCTGCTAAACTGACACTGGTTAGCCATCTTGCATTAATTGAACTGAAAGTGTTTGCATGACCACTCACCTCAAAGCAACCAACAACACACACCTTTTTCAGAACAAGGTCAACCCTCACCTAATGTTTACATTGGATTTTTAGGCTCATCAAGACAAGTAGGATTGCCTGTCTAATCTCAGACAGCAAAATGCTATCGCTACATTACCAGTAGCTACCACTGCTCTGTGGCTGCATCACTGGCTGTGTTTCCATCAATGATCCTGAATTTCAGTCTGGAGAGTTGATTGTGGACACAATCAGCAGAACCATATATAGTTTCAATTCACTCCAAGAACCTCAGATTCTTAAATTATTCTACTTATAAATGGAGGCACTCTAAGAAAGCAGTGCTATAGTTGGCATTGCTGCAGTTTTTAGCTGTAATCACATCATGGTATTAGATCACATTGTAGATGGCTAATGACTTTGTCCTCTGCTTTATACATTTACAGAATTAATAAAAAGCAACAGGATTGACAATAATACACAGTATATAATACATAATACAGTATACAATACAGACAATAATACATAATTAGGATGTTGAGTGCCTGATGAAAGTTTAAAGGGGTGGATTACGGGTCAGTGCTGACATGCTTTCTTGATGGGAGCCTGTGCTTGGCTATCTCACTCGGAGGTTGTGCCACATCATAGGCCTTATCTGGGAAGGTGGAGGAAACAGTTGAACAGCTAGTTTCCTTTCTCCACCTGACAATGGAAAACAGAAGTGAGGAGCTCTCCCCCTACCTTGCAGGACCGCTTCATATGTCACACCGGGACTGCACACCAGAACACACCTTCAGGAGTTCTGTACCCTCAGAGAAACACCGTGCACTGTAACTTCAGTTACTGAGCCAAGCAGACAACCCATGAATTACATTATTCAGTCACCCTTATAGTTAGGCTTTATTGTTCATTTGCTTGCCATTTTGTTTTGATATCAATTTACTTGACTTTAATGTCATAAAATTAAATATTATATAAAATTATCATTGTTCAGTGCATTTATATGAAAAGCAAGTGTTATGCATACCAGCAACAACTGAAATGCTATGTTCTCATATTTCTTTATAATTATATTATTACATAATAATATATTCTTTCACTGTTCATTTTGATAACAATGTCTGATCTGTTCACACTTCTCTCAGTCAGTATGAATTGGGATATCCCATTAAGACTGTAACTGTTTCAATGTTGTATTTGTAACGGGTACCGCAGTAACGGCACTGGCGTTAACAGTTAAAATGAAGCGCCCTGTGAAAAACAGGATGAAAAGATGAGGCAAGGAGACGTGCGTGTCGTTCCAGAACCTTCTGTTATTTATTTCATTTTACCTCAAACACAATCATGGTTTTCCCTTTTTTCCCCTCATTGTTTGACCAGTGCATCATGTCTGCTATTCTAATGCAGTTACACATACAGTATGTACATAAACATGGAGTATCAAAAATAAAATGCATTCCAATACAAATAAAATACATTCTCCTATAAACTTACCAAATCTTTCTGCTGTTGTTAATCCTAGTTAGTATTTTGCATTTCAATTACATCAAAGAAAATATCATTTGCACAAAATATAAAATATACTAAGGAGTACAATATATTCCATCCATAAGATAAGATCTTTACTGATTCCACAGCAGGGAAATTCACATGTCACAGCAGCATTAAGACAGAGATAGAAAGGCAATGTGCAATAAATTAAAATTTAATTTAAGTAATTTAAATTTAAATAAAAATAAATTTAAAAATACAAAAAATACAAAAATGCAAAAGAAAAGAAAATACCAATGGTATTATTAAACAGTCTGACCACAGTTGGGATGAATGACCTGCAGTAGCGCTCTTTCTTACACCGTGGGTGAAGCAGTCTCTCACTGAAGGAGCTGCTCAGGGCACAGACTCACGCAGGGGGTGGGAGGTGTTGTCCATGATGGATGCCAGTTTGGATAGCATTCTCCTCTCACCCACCTCCTCCACAGTGTCCAGTGGAGAGTCCAGGACAGAGCTTGCTCTCCTGATCAGCTTGTCTAGTCTCTTCATGTCCTTGTCTGTACAGCCCCCTCCCCAACAGACCACGGCGTAAAAGATGGCTGAGGCCACCACCGTGTCATAGAAGGTCCAAATACAGTGTTTCCGCCCGGTTACAGTGTTTCCATTGTGAATTACCTTTGTTTCACAGCTTTAACAGACAATAGATCTGGGATATCTTGTTTTACTACTTCTAAGTATCGAGAAAACACATATTAGTACTTGAGGTTAAGGCTAACTCGTAGGAACAGGAAGCTAATAGCTCACGTATTATACTGCATGAAAAGTGGGATTTTCGTGAGTAAGCGGGGGGGGGGGGGGGGGGGGGGGGTTATTCACCACTGGTCCAGAGGTGACACCTTTTTATAAAAGGTACGAACTCCATTTTAAGAAAATCTCTGGTATAAATAGATGAACAAATGAACATTTCAAATGAACAAAATGATCAGATTATCCTGGATATAATTCACAGAATAATCGACACCAGTTGCGTAATTAGAACAAATGATGATGCTCGCGAAACACCGCAGATTGAAATTTGTGTGCTATTGCAAAAGCTACAACATGAGATTGTTTAACAAGGATGTCAAGCTTTCTCTCAAATGTTTCACATTACAGCTTTCTTGTATTACAAAAATTCAAATTACAAAATAGAGCTAAATTTAGTTTAATCGATTTAAATTACTGAGAATAAACTTTTATGTTAGGTTGAGTGTTATGAATAGTAATGTTTAGAACACAGACCTCACAAAAGCTGTGACGTGTCATGAGCATTTAACGTAATTTAAATCAATAAATGCCATCCTTGTTAAACAATCTCATGTTGTAGCTTTTGCAAGCACACAAACTACAATCTGTGGTGTTTAATAATAATCATTTATTCTAATTACACGATTGGTGTCGATTATTCTGTGAATTATTTGTTTTATTGTTAATCAATGAGGATAAAGGGGAACAGGTTGAAAGAAATGATAGATTTAAAGGTAGTGTTTCGGCTTCCCCTGTTTCCAGCTCACCAGCCCCTACTGATTTTTGGAGAAACTCACAAAAGCTGAAATTCTAAATAATTTACACTTGGCAGGGCTTTACGTTAACTTTTCTTGCTCATAGCACTGGTGCTACAGATGTTCATAGTCTTGTAGCACAAGACAAAAACTGGTAGCACGATAAAAACATCTGTTACATCTCTAAAACCGACCACAACGCGATTTCGGACTGAAGTGAGAGGTCTTCCAAAGCAGGTGGAAGAGATCATAGAGTTTTGCAACCATGGGCTCCTTCTTCTGGACACTCAACATGGCCAATTCAATCTAGATGAATGAGACAGTATAAAAATAGGTTTCATTAAAAAAAAAAAGTCAGTATGTACGTATGTGCTCACAGTAAAATAAACACAGCAGTAATTAAATCTACCTGTGAGCCATGCAGTGGAAGGGAATCGCATGCTCTCCAACCTCTTCCTTAAGCAAGGAAATAACACCTCCACGATGGCCCATGTTAACCGCAGCTCCATCTGCTCCAAAGACAACCAACTTATTCATCCATTCGATCCCCTCTCCCAGCAGCCTTGGTTGCTTGCAGTATTTGCATTATCATTGATCAGAATTGCCCATGATGATATTTATACTATTTATTTATTCGCTAATTTATACATTATGTTCCTACTGTTTATACATACTGTACATGCTGCTTTTTATTTTATTTATTAGTGTATTCATACGACTGTGTCCATATACACCTTACATACATATCAGTTTCTCACTGACAGCACCTCACAGTAGCCTAATAGTAGAAAACACTGTAACCTAACTCACCTTTTGCATGGCTGTGCTGAAGCTCCTGTTGGCTGACCAGCTTGTTTGTAGGCTTCCCGTTTTCAAGGATTCGGACATACACCATCTCACATTCTTTATTGGCCGCGTCAGTGTCCCTGTCAATCATCACAGACATATAGCGGCTTCTTCTGATTTGATCCACCAGGTCGGATTTCATTTCAAAGGCAATGGTCGAGATCATCTCTGCACATCTTACAGGGTTGTCATAGGAAGGAGTGATGTCTGCTCCATTTTTTTTTACAGAGCATGATCAACGGCCCGTACTTTGTAAATGGAAGCTCTTCCTTGGCAATGCAATAAGCTACATTCATCTTAGCTTTCACTTCATGGAGAGCGAGATCATCTGCTTTGCCATCCTGGGTCTTCAAGGAGTGCAGCAGCGAGCCAGTCTGTTCAGGTTGCTGTTCGGCGAGGAAGGCGCCTCTGGCAAGACGGTGACAGTAGGAAGAGCTGTGTTTGTTAACGTTATCTCTCTTAAAAATTTTGTTTCCTATAACATACGGATTATCACTCCTAATTTTTTTCTGGAGCCTCCCCGCACCATCTACAGAACAACAATTGAGCTTTTTCATCGAAAATGAGCCAAGGGAAATCCTTTTTCCATTTCGCATTGTATTTGTATATTTTCCTTTTTGTGTTCTCATTTGACGTTACGTTACTTCCACTTGCTTCTTTGTTGTCACTTTGTGTTTCTTCGTGTGGAGTTATGTCTGTTTCCTCCTTGGACCCGGTTTTATTTAAAACTGGAAAGTATTTCTTCATATTGTCGTCTCCTGTGCATCGATCTGAGCCAGCCCAGCCAAACACGTTCGAGAAATGGCGCCGAAAGCAGAGGAACTGTGGGAATTGGTGTTGGATAGGCAGGCAGGGTCGTGTCTCTTAATCAAATGACATACTACAACTACCAAGTAGCGTTCGAGAAATGGTGCCGAAAGCAGAGGAATTGTGGGAATTTATGTTGGATAGGCAGGCGGAGTCGTGTCTCTTAATCAAATGACATACTACAACTACCAAGTATATTAGCAAGGTGGCATTGATTCACGTCTTCACTCACACTTAGCTGTCTCTCATCGCACAGGTGCTACTACAGTTCATTCATTCATCGCACAGACTAATTTTCACGTCGCACGTGTGACATATATGTCACACTGTAAAGCCCTGCTTGGTGTTGCTTATTCATAGATCGGAGCCTGCATGTCCCAGAGGAAGTTGTGGCTATTCAGAAGGTTAATGTTTTGACATAGAGCTGACTAGATCCGCCCCCAGTAACTGAATTTAATTCCAATAAGTAACCCGTATCATGTTCAATTTCTCATGTTTATAACAAACCAAATTTCATGAAAATTGGTTTAGACTTAAGCGAGTTACAGTCCATTTTGTAGAGAAGTCTGCACCTCTCAATACACATTGTATTCGTTTACTAGGGAATCTTGACCGCTCCAATATGGCGACCACGCAGACGCATAGCGGCGACATACAGCAGCGGCCAATGAGGTATCTATGTCTCTATATCTATGGGTGTAGCCATGCTGTCCATCCAACTCAAACCCACCAATAAAAACTCTTCTCTCATCCATCAGCGTAGATCCCGCCCATTACGTCCAGTTCAACTTGCTTTATGACTCATAAAACGTTTTGACCCAACGAAAGAGGACTGATTCGCAATCAAAACTTTTTGCGTTGCAAAAAAGACAAACTTGATTTTTGATTGCAGTGCGAGAAATTTGCTCTCAAAATTGTCTTTTATGCTTGCATTAACAAGACAAAAATAAATTCAGCTGACTCAGTTTGCTGCCGATGTGATTCAGCAATTCACTGCAGTGAACACCATATTGCTATCCATAGAGGGGAGGATGGCTGTTTTGGAATCCAACTGCTGCCCAAGTGTGGAGGAGACTACGAGGGAAAGACGGGCGCACAATCCCAAAATTAAGGTAAGAATATGTTCGGTGACTGCTAAGCTAAAAGTAACTAGCACATCTGAATAGCGTGTAAACAACTGGGCGAGAAAGTTGCTAAAGCTATGAGTGCTTGATCAGAACCATCGTTAAGTTTTGTTCACAAAAATGACTTTTTGTCTTGCTGTATTTTATGGGAAGCAGTGCGTTGTCTTCACAACTCGGAAGCAAACTGCAGGCGCTACGAACCGGAGCAAGGCTAAGATTTAAAAAAATAGGCTAAATGCACTCTGTATAAAAGTAAATAAATACGTTCTCTGACGCATTTACATTTTGTTTTCACAGACTGAGCTCGCCTCACAACGAGACTGGAAGCTAATCGGAAGTACACAGCTACACATCACAGACGTCGGCACACTGGGTCATATTCGGACAGAATGCCGACAAATACATACAACTCTGAGGGGGCAAAAGACATTTCAAGGCGCATCTGATGCCCCAGATTGTTCTAGTGGCTGGATACTTTGAAAGCTACTTTAGTTGTTATCTCACAGTTGTGTTTGTGCATTTGCTATTTTTCCTATGTATCAATAAAGCTCTTACGTTTAATCAACATGTTCCTCGCAAATGTTTTTTTTTCCTTTCCCCAATAAATTAATTGATGTCCTTGATTATAGTGTAGCCCATAGGATAACAATAACATGAATATATACAACATATAGCATATATCACATGAATATAGTCTTCAGTAACTGCAGTATTTTTGATATAGGCTTATTAATTATACACATAACTTTAAATTAAATTATTATAATTATTTTTGTAAAGGAGGTGTTTACCCAAGCCTGTATTATAACAGCCCAGGGTGACCAATAGCGACAGATTTGCCAACCAATCACGAGTGATTTTCAAAAATGGTGGTTTCATCCAATGCTGTAGTGAGGCAAGTTCTCTAACCAGGCGGTTTCACAGCGATTCTTACGTTAATTAGAAAATTTCGCACCCCCTCCCGCTGCCAGTGATTCGTTCTCGACAATTTATGACACAGGCGAATACGAACTTCACAAGCTGTAAACAGCCGTTAACTGCCGGGAATTAGTGAGATCTTCGGGCGTTCACGGGGCTGAAAATCCGGGTTTTCATGCAGTGTTAGCTAGGTCCTTTCATGCAAACCATTTGAAGGAACTAAAAATACGTCTATTCATGTACGCTTCATGTTCGAATTGAGATAAAACGTAAATCGGAGCGAATAGCAATTACGTCGTTTCACATACTGTTCATCCAAATTTGTCCAACATGAGCTACAACTTCGGACACTACTTGCTGGCTGAGCGATCGGTCTAGGAGTAGAAGACACAGCCGCCATTACATTTCGCTAAAAAAAACCCTTTTCTTTGGGTCACAACTAATATTTATACAGTTAACTATACATAGTTAGAAACTGCATTTTAAACTACACACATTTTGTGTATCCACACCAAACACTAACCTGTGAAAAACAGGATGAAAAGATGAGGCATGGAGATGTGCGCATCGTTCCAGAATCTTCTGTTGGTATGACAGAATACCGTGATTTCGCGCATTTACCCACACAATGGTCCTGGAAGCTAAGCCATAACCTCGCCCCGCCATCTACTGGTGGGAGAAACACACAGCAAGCCTGTTCAAAATCTAGCATAGCTATGCACTATGCAGATGCCCATTTCTTGACAGTTTCCAAGAAAATTGGTCTTGGGCAGTAATGATCAGTCCTTCTGTTTCTGCTTTCAGTCTAAGGCTTTGTTGTTGCTGTCCAAGTAGCTTTGCTTTCTTTCTGACTCTTCGGGCATAGCTGTTAGCTGTCTCATTAATGGCTGGTATAGTATCGGAGATTTCGAGTTCAGTTTCGTACTTGGCAGCTTCTTTTTTATGGAATATAGCTTCTTCTTACTATCATGTTCACTATTTGGAGAACTTAACTGGAAGTTGTATTTGTAAGCTTTTCAAGATCCAGGAATGTGCACACTATCAAATGCTTTCCTATAATCAATCCAAGTAGTAGACAGGTTCTTTTCGGTCTCTTCCATGATTGCCTTATTAATGAGAAGTTGGTCCTTGCATCCATAGCTACCTCCTTTGCACCCTTTTTGTTCTGCTGGTAGAAGGTTATTACTCTCAAGGAAAGTATAAGTCCTTTCAGTGATGATGGAGGACCAGGATCTTATACATGGTGGGCAGGCAGGTGATGGGTAATAATAATAATAATAATAAAAGATTTACCTTCCAGCAACTCTGTTTGTTGACATTTTCCTTCCTAATGCAATATTTTACAGTAATTGAATATTCACAGATTTCAATGTTGCTTTAACTTGGAGAAAAGTTATCCCATTTAGCATACAGAGTATAAGGGGAATAACATGCTAGTGACCTCAGGCAAACACTGGGCTTTGAGACAGCTACGTACCATGTCCTTGTTAATTACTTTCTTAAGATGTTGTTAAAGAATAAACAAATGCATATGCTTAATGTCACGTCTGATATATTTGTGGTTGTTGAGTAACACATTTTAAGTGCTGAATGGATGTTCTTGATCTTATGTTAATTAGAAGTTGGTTAGTGCAAATAGCATCAACAAATTGGTAAAACTGAGAGGTCTCTTGAAAACTGTGTCATTAATCAGTGTGAAGATTTTCTAAAGAATGAAAAATAGTTTAGGAAATATTGGGATGACAGGATGGGATCATGTGATCTTAAGTTCCTGAAAGAATTCAACATTGTGTGATTTGCAAACCCAGACTAACAATTGCACTACACTACAACTCAAGATGTAAATGAAGAGGTCTGACCTGGATAAGCCGGCCAAGCTTCTGCTGCACCTCTCTCCAACCAATATCTGAGTAATCTGTAATTGAAATTCCACTCCTATCACCATCCTGGATCCCTCTAAACCCCGTCACGAGTCCCAAACAAGTGCTAATCACCAAAGAGCAGTGCAAGAGAATGAGAGGTTTACCACGTTTTATATGGTAAGTGGTTTAATGTTTAAGAGATAGCACATTTATGCTACAGTAGAGTTCAAAGGTTGACCCTTCTCTTCCATTGTACACCAATTTGGTGACACAGGAAAAGAACGGTCTGCCTGATTACCTTGCTCCTCCTTATCGTCAGGCTGTTTGACCTGCCCCTGTAATAAAATGAGGTTCTGTGTAGCCACTCATTTATGAACTCAGATGTGCCCAAGGTACCATGTGCAGGAGGGGAGAAATGTCACTAAATATGCCCTGGGCAGGGGGCTGTAGTCTGTGTGCATGTCCCAGACTGACAAAGTGCTTGGTTGACACCCCTGACAGCACCAGCTAAAGACAGCAACTGTGAGTTCCAGAGCCTCGGATCACTGTAGCTGGTAGAGGCAGAGACTGCAAAGGTCAGCTGTCTGATGCTAAGGCATCAAACATCCTGCGCACAATGTATATGTTTTACAACAATGCATGCCTCAATGTATTGTGTTTTTGCACCACTTCTCTCACTTTATTCATATGCTTTGCTTCTTATTTCCTTTGCATAATCGTGCTTATAATTTTCTCATGCCTAAAATCCTTGCAGAACTCCATCAATTGGTCTGATACTAAAGACAGCACAATATCTACAAAATTTGCAATGGTTATCAAGTTAATTTGAAATGCAATTTTAAAAGTGACATAATTGTCTCAAAGAAATAGTTATGGTGTGGTGGAGTGAGGTAATTCAAGCTAATCCAAATGACTGCAGAATTTAGCAGAGCTGTTGTGTAAATTAGATTTTGTGTTGTAAAACAATTAATGTGCCACATGTGTGCTTTTCATGACTTGTGTGTGATGCTTCTGCTGTGATGTCTGCGCATGTCTTGTCAAACCGGGAGTATTGAGAGAGAGTATTGTGGTTGAGTCAGGCCCAGCTGCTGGGAGAAGCTTTTCATTCATGTGGTTGGTGTTATTACAGCTTATACACCTTCATTACAGTAGCAAAAGGGAATTTCTATTGACCCTGTAATTTGAATGGGCAATTGTGCATTCTAGTGTTTGCATGCATTTATTTTGAATTTGTTTTTTGTGGTTTTTTTCCTCCTCCTGTCCTCCTTGCCAGACTGACCGTATCCCGCACGAGGCATCTTGACCTACTGTAACATGTGGCTAGGCCAACGCTGGCCTCCGGTGGAAATTCCCGCGCAGGTTGTTAAGGGGTAGGCTGCATGTGTCCACCTTTGCTTATGAAAAGGAAGTCTTTTCTGTGTAGTAATGGGAAAAGTGGTCTTATGAAGGGGGCTGTGCTCAATAAGGAAGTGAGCTTGAATAAGATATGGAAACAAAGACAAACAGTAAAATATAATATATATAAGTAACGAGTTTCAACCATCCATCAGACACACACACACACACACACACACAATACATGTACACTCCATGCTTCATTTTTATACCTCCAAGAAATGTTTGACAGAGCATGAGATAGTCTAAGCATGCACTGTTTTGCACTCCTTGTGATTACATAAATCGTATCTACCTTTGCTGTAACTCTGGATGTCCTGTCCAGTTTTTGTGTGATATTAAAAACATGACTGGATTTTCTCTTGGCACAGAGATGCCCCTCTTCCCAGTGCTTATATACACAGTGTTTCTCATTGTGTGTTTATGTGTGTGTTAAAGAGAGAGAGAGAGCAAGAAAAGTGCAAGAGATTGAGTGATGTTTTTGAGATGAGTGTATTCACGCAGTGAAATTGTTCATTCCCAGAATGCAGCTGTTAATGTGCTTGTGTAATGGTAAACAGCCCCAAGACTGTGGGGAATGCAGGAATGTGTTGGGGAGTGGTTGCCAGTGATCCCTGCACCCCCTCTTTCAAACACTTGACTTTATTTGAAACATCAGGGTGGGGTGCACACACAGGAAACATGCACCCTCTACTCCCTCCCTGGTCATTAAGCCTGCCTGGTGACAGCCCTCTCACAATTGGATGGCCAGTCTCATGTAACTTCCACTTCCTGCCTGAGTTTGACATCAGCATAGTGTGAACCCAAAGGTAATGCCAATAACATCAACAAGTTTGACATGGAAATCCCATAATTTACTAATTTATACACTGGAAAAAATCCCATACAAATGATGCACATCATTTCATACCAAAGACAATGGGAGTTCCCTCTCTGTGCTATGTTCATGCATTGGCTAATAGGAGTGCATCCATGCCCTTCGTGACGTGTGTAATAGGAGTTTACAAAGGTACTTTAAACCTTAGCCACATAAAATTCATTCACTCTGCTGGATTATTTAAAACATTGGGTAATGGGAGTTCACCTTTTATGCTGAGGGAAATATAAAGCCTAGAACAACAGTAACTTAAGCGTTTGAGAGCAACTATTAAGATTCTGCTACAGCACAATAAGCCAGTGCATAGCTGCTTTCAGTCATTTCTGTTTTTGCTAATGGATCATTTACTCACTTAGTGAAAAATTTGGTTGCCAATGAATCATGAGTTTGCTGTTGGATCATTGGTAGCAGTTGTACAATTTGTTTGCTGATGGGTCTTTAGGTTTCTGTTGGGTCATGAAGTTGCTTTTGTGTCCATAGGTTATTGTTGTTGTAGAATCAGTCACTGTGGTGTAGAACATTGGGAACATTGCTATTCACTTAACACATCTCCAGACTTGATTGTAGTAACCTTTGCAGATTAAAAGCAACAGATGTTTACATACAGCTATAATAAATAACATAAACCCTGTGCAGTTAGGATTTTACATTTTCTCATGAGTAATGGGCTTTGAGAAAGTAGAGGAATTCCTATAAGACATGTATAAAGGAGAGGCTGGAACTACATGCTGTTTCAGTTTAGGTCATTCCAAACGGCCAATGGAGAAGTGGAGAGAACATGTTGTCTGTACACTGTCTTGTTGTGATATTCTTAACTCCATACCCCTGTCAGGTTTGACCTCACTAGAGCCATGGGTTTTGGTCAAACTCACATTAAACAACATGAAAATGACTGCATTGAAGCCTTTTTGCTATGGATTTTGGAACACATGGCATCATGTCCAAAAAACTCACTGTGCTGCACATATGCAAAGTTTTCCAAAGTATCATTATTAATCCTTAATATTAAAAAATAAATAAACATCTTTTTTCAACCAGCATACAATACAAAAGGGGCATTGAGTGGCATGTGAAAAAGCATTTCTCACTCTGCTTGCTTCCATAAGATTTCCCAATTTCTCCAAGTTCGCATCCTGATTTCTATGTGAAGGGTCAAATGTACTGTGGCATGCTGGCCCCAGCATGAAAGAGGCAGCGATTGCATCAAACAAAGGAAGCTTGTCTGGATTTGTTGGGAAGAGAATGTGGCATTGTATTTAAAGAATCATTCCTTCTGTTAAATTAGCCAAATCCATCAAATCTAGGCCTTTCAAACCCAGCACAGGTCTTACCTCAACCAGCACAGAGCTAAGAATCTGGACCCACCTTATTCCCACCCACCACACATTCTAGGATTACATTTTATAATTACTCTGTTGTTAATTACTACTGTCTATCTAATTCAAATGTCTTAAGTACATTATACAACTTTAAGCCCCCCCACCCACGTTCTGCTCAAGGTTTCTTCCTGTTAATTAGGGAGTTTTTCCTTGCCACTGTTGCCTTAGGCTTGCTCTCAGGCCTGGTAACAATGTAAAGCAGCTTTGTGATAACTTGTGTTGTAAAAAGCGCTATACAGATAAAATTGAATTCAGAAGATTCATTTCGATTTGGTTTAATTTTTTCTTTTTGTTGCTTTCGGTTATTTTTGGTTTTGATTTTGGTTTACGTTTTCGGCCGTGTTTTTCTTTTGTTTTGGGAATATTGTTAAGTTTTGCTTTCTTTTGTTTCTTTATTGGTTTGGTTTGGGGAGGGATCCCGGGAAGGAATCTCTCTTTAGCAGCTGTGGTGTGCGGAGTGAGTGACGGCGGAGCGCTGCAGATCCGGACCGCTCCAGGGGTGACGCCCGGGCCAGTGTCGGCGTTCGTGTCTCCTGAGATAGGAACATTCCTAAGACACCAGCGCACTCATAATCTGGATCTACCTCAATCTGCACAGCATGAACATTGTTCTTGCAGTTCCTTGAAATGCCTACCATGTTACAACAGTGTTTTAGCAATTGTAAATCTCAGCCAGGCCAGATTACCAAATGCCTGTGTAATGACTTTTTATCAATCTTCAGCCTCAATTTAGTACATTTTCTTGCTTATTTAGAATAGAAAAGCTAAAATTTGCCAAAATAACAACTGAGAAACCTACAAAAAAATCAAATTATACTTCTTGAAGGTTTTAAATACTTTATGCTGATTTTTGCGATATTTAATGAAAATTTAGTAAAGTTTTTGGAGATAAGCACATTTCCTTGTCATATTATGTAGCCCTGAAAAGACTACCATTACAACATCTATGACACAAGGCATAGACCAGCGTTTCCCAAACCTCTCCCGGATGACCCCTTGTCCTGCATGTTTTAGATCTCTCCCTGCTCCAGCACAGCTGATTTAAATGATCAACTCGTTATGAGCTCCTGAAGCTGCTTAATAACAAACTGATCATTTAAATCAACTGTGTTGGAGCAGGGAGAGATCTAAAACATGCAGGACAAGGGGTCCTCTGGGAGAGGTTTGGGAAACGCTGGCATAGACAGCCTGCTTTGTTTTGACTTGATGCCATGTGTAACCCGCAAGAAGTAGGTTTTGCCTTCTGTCTGGATTACATGTGCCTTCCCAGCCACCATACGTACTTCCTGACTGGCACCCAATTGGCTGATTGGATGGCAGCATATTTAAAACCTCCAAGGTAACGTCCCTAGGCAGTTCACTTGTTCCTGGTTTGTTTGTTGGCCCTTGCTGGAGACTGCTCTGCTGTGGGAGGGCTGACTCTCTTTGGGCGATTGCAACAGACCTACAGGGTGTTTGTAGGAAATTTTGGTATCTTGCAGGTAGGGAGCATGATACCCTTTTTCTTTTAAGTTAAATTCACATAGTTTACAATAGTGGTGGGTAAAGCGAGGCTTTGTGAAACACTGAAATGTTTGAAGCAATTGTGTCGGAAATTGTTTCAAGGGTTCGAAACAATCCAACACCCATCTCCACGGTGACACCTACTGCCCACTTTTGCAATCCTTCACATCTTGATAATGCTATTTTGTGAAATGGCGACTCAGACAAGGGCTGACAAATTCTAAACTACTTATTATTCTGGTGGGTTATGCCAGGCTATCAATACATATGATCAATACATATTTTGGAGAAATCCCCATACAACAAAGAAACAAAAGCTTTCAGATTGTCAGAGACAGCAAATTGGGATTGTAACAGTGTGTAAACAGTGTGTTTCAATAAATATGTTTTTTATGTTGTGTTTATTAACATCTGTGAGGCTATTTCAATTGCTTGGTATTTCAGTTTCATGTGTAAGACATGACATTTAGGAATTTAGGAAATCAGACACCTCACTTCATTTGGGGTTTCCAAGTGGAAATGATCCCACGCCAGAGACCGGGATCTCTTACGTGGATTCTCCATCTTAATCTAGCCTATCTATCTACATTTATCAAATTGCTATACTACCTTTCACCTAACTCATGCTATCTGTCGCTATCACTCTCTATATATATTAGTATCTCACTATATCTATCCTATTGCTCACTGTCTGTCTCTCACTAGCCTATCAATCAATATGTATCACTAACCTTACATTTAGCCTATCACTCACTAAATCACACTGTCAATTGCTATATGTCACTATCTCTCAAAATTTCTCTCCTCTCACAAAAGCCCTCGAAGCTGGGATGTATTTGCTTGACATTTAAGCATTCTGGGAGGTTGCGGTTGAGACAGATGAGTGATCAGGTTTGTTCCAGACATTGTCAATCAATCAATCGAAACGGGTGAAATGCACTGAAGCTTCACTTAGCCATGGTTGTTTAGCTTGCGTGCTGTCATGGAGCTGATTTTGCTGTTTGGTTCTGCCTGTTTTGCTATGCTTTGATGTACTTGGTTTTGTTTTATTTGACTTGTTCTGTTCGTTTGATTTATTCTGGAATTTGGTTTTTCTTGCTTTTGAGTTTCACCTGTTTGTCTGTATTCTTGTGTTTGTATGTATCGGGGCCTACTCTGTGCGGCTGGTTGGGCAATTTCAATTCACTCTTGAGGCACAGAGTGGAGCGTCCGGCTTCAGCTCCTCCCTGTTCAGATCCACTGCTTCTCTGGGTACTGGCTTGTCTTTTTAACAACTTGCTTATTGGCAGTATTAACCATTCCTGGCTTCTCCTGCCAGCAGGAGCTAGTGGAGCCGCACCTGTGGGTTGGTTACTGGATGGTGGCTTCTCTTCCTCCATATACTGCATGAGGTGTCTAACACGTGTCTTAGCTATAACGTGCACTTTCACCTTCATGGTGTGCTTCTAGGCACTTGGTGCACGGACATGTGTGAATTGGTGACCCCATGGTAACCACCCCATATGGTTGGCATATCCTAGTCTGTATTTTATTCTCCTGTTGACAGCCAGTACCCTACCATATTGTATTTTTAGCCCAGGTTTTAATTGAGCTTTTAATGACTGCTTATTTAAATAAAGAGAATGTTTTAATGCATGGTCCACTTTCTAGATTTTTCATCAATATTTATCAATAAAATTGCCCATTCAACGCAGCTACACGTCTCCGTCATTTATTACAAAGCTTACCTGTATACTGGGGAACCTCTTTCAGCCAGTGATTGGGTTGGCTGGATCAGACTCTTAAGGTGCAAGTCCTTAGGTGGCGTAGTCTGGAAATCACTAGAAATCTGGATGTTGCAGGCACCAACATCCACTCTGAGACACTAGGCTGCAACACACATAATTGCTACAAAGACAAGCCAAAAGCCAGCAGATGACTAATTACATGTCTGCACAAAGAAACTTTCTCCACTAGTGTGAAGAGGTGAGGTCTCCCATGTTCTCTAGATATGCAGCCTCAGAGCTCCAGGGCAGCAGTGTGCAGCAGTGATCAAGGCAGTGGTCAGAGCAGCAGTGAGGAGCAGTGATTGGGGTAACAGTATGCTATAGTGGTCAGGGCAATTATATCTGAATGTTACTGGTAACTTGAATTTCTCCACTAGATAAAATATCAAGACTAAAAATGAAAAACTGGAATGTTAGACTTCCCACGAGTGAATTATATAATTTGTAACATAGTAGTTTTGGAGCAGATTAGGACAAGTGCTGCTCTTTTACTTTATTGTCACCCTTTCTGTGTCTAAGAAATTTGTTTTACATCACAGAAGGGTAACTGATGTAGACTGCGAGATGAAGAAATGCCTATTACAGAGCAATGAGTTGTTTCATATACCACACATTACGTGCACTTAGAGAAACTCACAGAGATGACAAAAGACGTCATTTTCCAACTTAACATTTCAACTACTCCCCCTCACCAGCTCTTGAAGGTGTGTCTCATTAAGCTACCAGTGACTTGTCAGTCAGCATCTCTTTTTGTCTTTATCTTCTCTTCTTTCCATCTCTTTCCTTTCCTTGATGAAGCCATAATGGGGAAAAAAGTCTCTAAAGCCAAAAGGCATTCAACACTCTGCATCTCAACCCCCTACTCCTCCCCTCCACACATCTGCCACTCCCTACACTCACCTACATCTATACAAACCAGCCGTCACAACCCCTCATGCCCAACTCTGCCCCTCCAATGTGAGTTTGGTATTGACATGTCCAGACAGCACAGCATCAGTTTTGTATTAGCCCATAGCAGAAATGCCAACCCTTGCCCCAGTGCTGTTGCTATGAAATTGGCTGCTCTCTCCCTTTGTCTGGGGGTGAGAGGTCATGTCATATCCACTTGGCATTTCTGCCATTCCTGACCACCTGGAAAAAAGGCACCCAGATGAACTAAGTGCAGACAGAACTGAAAGAGAGAGAGCACATGACCCCTATACTTCAAACCCAATGTC
Source organism: Megalops cyprinoides (assembly GCF_013368585.1). Taxonomy (NCBI): domain Eukaryota; kingdom Metazoa; phylum Chordata; class Actinopteri; order Elopiformes; family Megalopidae; genus Megalops; species Megalops cyprinoides. The sequence goes on from NC_050593.1 coordinate 868,532, forward strand.
CCCTTGGCAAGTGTGGCCAGAACAGATCAGCAGTTATTATAGACTTTCCAGGGCAATCCAGAGTCATTTTCTCTGTAATTATACTCACTCCCTTTCTTGCTGTAAGGGAGAAGGGAAATTCACCCTATCCCCATTCTCTATATTCATGTTATAAGAAAAAGTAAAACAGAATTAAAGGGGAAAAATGGTATTAATTAAGTGGTATTGTATTATTAATTAAGTGGTATGGTATTTATTAAGTAATAAAAACTGATCATTTCTCATTAAGTCTTATTGCTTAAGACTGTAATCACTGATATTTGAAACATTGTGGATGCAGAAGTGTCAAAATCTATGTTTGTGTCTTGATGTTCTCACTGTTGTTGTGCCTTTCTTCTTCCATGACTCTCTTACTGCTCCATCTTGATGTGGTTCTACACAAAACTGGCCAGAGATGACCCAGGAAATGTTGAAACAGCTGCTGGTCATTTTTTGTTTGCCCTTTCGAGTCACTCTCCTAACTTCAGTTTATGAGACATGACACTGAAGTGGATCTGGCAAACTGACACTGTTTCTGACTTGCCTGAAACTTGCAAGTGGAAAGCTTATCACTACTGATATAGTATTTCAGCATTCATAAACCAAGTGGCCATTGATTCAGTGCCAAATTGGGCCTAAGCCTGTTTTGTATCCTAAACTTTATGGCAATAATGTAAAAGAATGAAGAGCATAAACAGGATTAAAGACTGAAGAGCTTTCATGAGATTCACTGACTGGAAATGACTTAATTGCATCCTTATTGCCTGGCTCCTGAGGAAAATATCAGCAACAACAACACCTATGGATAAATGCAAGGAGCAACAACCAGATCAGGAGATATAAAGCCTGACAACACAATATTCCTCATGATGATATTAAATTCTGCTGAGCTTTTTTAGAAGAAAAAGAAAACATCTTGGGCAAAAACACTCATTAACAGTATTAAACATTAAGCATCTTTTATGAGTTAACTAAAATCTGGAAAATCTTGACATCTTTGCTGAGCAGCCAAACTATTTTGATAATCATATCAAGCCCCATTTTATTTTGATTCTATAACCCATTCATGAAGCTGGGATTTTAATAGAGTAGTGTAAAGTCTTCCACAATCAAACAGTGACTCACTTTAGTAACTGGTCTGACTCTGCTAATCGTTCTAGGGTATGGCAAGGAGCCAGTATAAGTTAGAATAAAAACATTTACAGAGACAGATAAAATATATAAAAACCTTTCCGCAACGCCCCCTCGGGACACATAATATGTGAGCACAATCAGATCCGGAGAAGATTTGCAATCTAACCGCACCAAACTCCGAACAAATCGAGTCGCTAGCAGAGAGCTTAATACATTAATACTTGTTTAAATACTTATATTTAAAAAAAAAACAAATGGAACTCCTTAGTTACAGAGGCTGGATATGCGTTAATACTTCAGGCATAAAAGGAAAAACAATACCGCACAGGTAGGAGCTTGCTTGCGTGTCTCCCAATTTGCACAGGCTTTATAGGTGGAAAAACAACCCCCGAACACAGCCAAATGCTTTTTTAAAGAGCCGCTTGGCTATCAATCAGTCGCTCATTGGTCAGACCACCGTCAGTTTGTCCACAGCGGCCGCACGCATGCCTGTCATCAATTAACCACTCTGTGATTCCCGAATGCAATGCACCCAACCCAGAAAGGAAACAGACAGGTAGGAGATATTTCCAACCTAAAACAATCGCGATTATCTTAGCAGGTTTCAAAGGTATATCAATCATTTTTGTTGGGGGTATGAATTCTACAAACGCTTACTTTTAAAAAATATTCACACTCCCGTTACATCTCAGTACTCAGCTTGGAGGGAACACCTATTACAGATCACAATGTTATTCACATGGGAACCCGTATTAGTGAAAATGTATTTCTAAATACATTGCCTCTTCCTCAGCTCCACAGTGAGCTAGAGATAACACTGGCCACTGTTTACACTAAAGTAAAGACAGTAGCATCATTTTTTCAGCAGGCGAATTAGGAACATATGAAAGAAAAAAATGTGAACCATCACCCTTTTCACAGGCAAGGTGCAAGGCAAAACATAAACAATCTAGGCAGAGGAACCCTGAAAATTCTCATCTCTTCCTCGTTTGTACTAAACACCATGCCTGAAATGGTTCAGAGTGAGGCAACAATCTCTTTAATCATCTCTGCAATGCTCAGAACCAGTCAGATGGGAACCATACTGGACTCAACAGGAATGCTCAACAGGATAGAATCCAAAAGTTTCAGTTATCAAGGTGGACACAGGAAAAACACAGGGAAATATACAGAGATATCATCTGGCAAATATCATCTCAGTGCTCTGAAAAAGGTCATCCCCCGCACACCTTTATCCCAAATACCTTGGTGCATGGTGAAGCTTGTTCTATAGCTCCGCTCCACCGTCTCACAAAAAAGGGACTGCACTGTTGCTCCTTCCCTCTGCCCAGCAGTCCAAAAGGGCCCTATTAAACAAAGCCAGACCCTACTCAGGACAGGATGGGATGTTTGTGAAGTTACATTTTGACAAATTCTTAGGGATAGGGGAGGTGATCAGTTTCTCATTTAGAAACCCTCAGAACCACATTTAAGAGCTGAGGGACAACAAATTTTAGTTAAGAAAAAAGCCATTTATATATATTACAAAAGGAGGAGGGAGACTTGAGGAGGAGGGAATTTTTGAGTCTCGTAGTCCCCGACAGTTCTATGGATAAAAGAGCCTTATTACATTACATTACAAAGTTCAAAGTTCAAAGTTTATTGTCATATGCAAAGTAAAGAAACAAGTTCCCTGTACAATGAAATTCTTCCTTTGCCTTCCACTTATGAATGCCATTAAGAGTAAGAAGTACAATTAGGTAATTAAACACAAGAATTTAAGAAAGAAAATATATAAAAAGGTCAGAGAGTGTAAGAAAAATAAATAAAGGATATATACATTAAATGTGCAAAAAGGACATCAGTGCAGAGTAGGATGTGCAATGTTGATGCAATGTCAGTTCCATATACATTAATAATGTGCAATATCAGTTCCAAGTATACAATGTGCAGCAGAGTAGTAGTGCAATAACCAGTGGTGCAGGTTTATAGTCCCGTCAACAATTCTGTGCAAAATGCATATTGCGTGCAGTTGGTTGCGGTGTGGGTGTGTATGTGTGAATGTATGCATGGGCTAGGCCGGGGAGGTGTGTATTTGTGTATTTGACCCATTCAAGTGTCTGATGGCAGTTGGATAGAAGCTGCTCCCTTAGTCTGGATGTTCTGCATTTCACACTTTCACAGTGCCTTTGTAGTCTGTAATGTGCTGCAAGCCTTGCCACATCCGTCCAGCATCAGCAGTAGAGTAGAAGCTGTCCATCCTCTCTCAGTACTGCTTTTTAGCCTCCTTGTTTTCCTCAGTCTGTACTTGTAGCTGCCTTGTACCCCTCCTCGTCACCTGATCTGAATGCAAGGGATCGAGCATGCAGCATGTGGCGTACCTGACTGTTAATCCAAGGCTTCTGGTTTGGAAACTTCTTGATTTGTATGGTGGGTACAATGTGGTTGACCACATTGTACATTCATTTAGTGGATGCTCTTATCCAGAGCAGCTTCCAGCACAATAGAACATATGTGTATCCGTTCAAGTTGAATAAGCAACAGTGTCAGACCAGACTAACAATGCTCTCAGACCAGTGAGTGTGGATATAACACTATTCAAGCCTAGTGCAACCTTACTAGACAAAGGAAGCCAAGTATACTACCATAGATCAGGCACTAGATCACATAATCCAAAACGCATCACAATGCTATATGTAAAATAAGCGGTGTAAAATAAGAGGTGTTAGGGGGCAGGGATATATGTAAAATAAGAGGTGTTAGGGGGCAGGGATTGAGGTCAAACCTCAAACAAAAGAGGTGAGCCTTCAGTCTGCATTAGAAGTTAGCCAGTGGTTCTACTGTCCTGACCCCTGTGGGGAGTTCATTACACCACTGAGGTACCAGTACAGACAAGGATTGTGTTAGATAGGAGCGACCCAGTTGAGACTCAGCCCTATGGTTGCAGATCATATTGATCTTGGCGGGACTTAGGGTTTTAAGTCTGAATGGAAGTTTGAGGGGGCTGTCCCATATACTTTCCTGCATGCCAGCACCAAGGTTTTGAACTTGATGTGAGTGATAACGAGAAGCCAGTAGAGTCTAGGCTGAGGGTGAGGTCTTGAAATGGGGAGGAATTAGATGATAAGAAAAGCATCTCAGTTTTAGCCATGTTCAGCTTTAGGTGGTGGTTCACCATCCACTGTGAAATGTCTTTCAGGCAAGCTGAGATGCATGCAGAAACTTGTGTGTCAGATGCCGGAAAAGACAAGTTGCATGTCAGCATCAAAGCCATGGGAAGAGATGACAGAGCCAAGAGAGAAGAGGAGCAGGCTGAGTACAGAGCCTTGAAGGACATCTATAGCCAGTCTGTGGGGTCTAGACCCATCATTCCAGGACATCCTGAAAGAGCATCCAGAGAGGTAGGACTAAACCAAAAGAAGAATGGTGTCAGTGATCCCCAACGTAGCGAGGGTAGACAGAAATAGAGTGTGGTCCACCATGTTAAAGGCTGCAGAGAGGTCCAGAAGAATCAAGACCAAGGAGCGGCACCAGTGTGACTCATGTCTCCTTGAAGGCTTCAGGCACACAGCCTATGGAAAGTGAAGTTTGACAAGGAAGGCTTAAACTATTTATCATTTTATGTGGTTGTTCCAATGGAGCTCTGTAAAAAGGCTGACTATAGTTTTTTACAGTAGGAGGCCATCCACTTTTCTGCCCAGTTATGACTCTTTATGTGGGTGTCCTGGTATACACTGTTACTTCAATACACTCAAGCAGAAGCAATTGTTAGGGGTTGAGATCTTGCAGACTTGAAAAAAATGTCTCCAAAACTATTAGTTAGACTTTTAGTGAAGGTGCTTAGACATTGAGACTTGCTTCAGGATACAATGGTAGTGTCCCACCTTTCTCATCACTGGACCAATTATCTTATCAACACAGCTGTCTGTCAGTACAGCGGCTTCTTAGCCGGCTTTGTTCTCGCTGTCCATGTGCTCATGTTTACTGTTTTCCCCTGTGTTCCAGCCCTGCCCTGTTCTCCGCCCTGTCTCCTCCCACCTGTGCCTGATCACCTGCCTGCCTGCACATCTGCATCTTATCCCCTCATCTGACTCGCCCTATATATTCCCTGTTTGTTGTGTGCTCTTTGCTAGTTCGTCTCAGTCCTCCTGTTTCGCTACCAGCCGTTCTTTGTTCTGTTTTGCCTGCCCGTTTTGCGACCCTGCTTGTTCTTCTTTTCCTCGATTTTGTATTCTGTTTTCGGATTGTTGTTCGCCGTGATTTCCCTGGTTTTTGACTTTGCCTGTTCTAACCTCGTTTTTGGATTTCGATTTGGATTCATTAAACTTGTTTTTTCATCGTGCCTTCCTGTCTGCACCTGAGTCCTTGCCTGAGCTCCGTGACACTGTCCTTGTGTCTGGTCTGCAATATTCAGGTGGACAAATGGAGAACAGAGGGAACCATGTTTCTATTAGCCTCTTCATGATATCAGTGAGGGGTGATATCAGAGTAGTCACAGTCAGGGATGGGGAGATGATACATTAAAGGCTGGCTGACCTGTGAACATCCAAGTCCCAAGATCACATTGACGTTATTGAGTAGGCTCCACAGACACCATTACCATAACATGGGATAGCAAAGACCGACAGCACTACTGTAATCTGTCATAATTGCCTCTATGATCCACCTAGAAAGGCTAGAGTCATTCCTAAGGCCCATTCTCCAAAGCAGACTGGTCACTCTTGGACTGGTCAGACGGGTCAGTTTTGCATATGATCCTGTTGCATTTGACAGAGCCAGTAAGAGCCCTGACTAGTCAGAGAATACTGGGAGAGGCTGTATCCCTGGAAGACAAATGTAAATGGAATGTAATGATGTCTTGGTTCACATGCTCATGTGACAGCACCTTAAAGAAAGAAAGAAAGATTGGGCTTTTGGCTGACACCAAACCCTCCAGAACTCCCCTATTAAGCAGGCTGTGTAGACAGTGTGAGTCAGAATCAGGTGGCAAAGTCATCTGCTTATTCACAGTCAGGGCCAGCCAATGTACATGTTCTAAATGAACATCTGTATCTTCCCAAATCTGGTCTCAGCAGGAGTGAATAGGCTAATCTTTCAGGCAGTTCAGGGCTTGGATGTGCAGAAATCTTAGAAAATTTCAGAAACTTCCAGTGGGTGGATGGATTCAAATGTTAAAATATGCATTCTTACAGTTTAAGGTGGTGTCTATGGTGCCAGTCCATGGTGGAGAGGTGAGCAGACCATCAGGGGCATCCTGTTGAGACTACACACTAAAAGCCTCCATAGTGAAAAAGCCTGAAAAAGGGGCTGTAGGGGAGGCCACCACTCTCACCGTTCTAGGCCTGACTGTGACATTAGAGCCAAAATGGAAACTAAGAAAAACCTGTACCTGAGCCTATCCCAACAAGAGTTAACACTTGACGACCACAGTAAACACCACTGCTCTTCCTGTAAAGGAGGAAAACTATGCCAGATTAAGGTCCATCCAAGACCACACCACTTCTGCATCATCAATCAGATTAGCTGAGTCAGACAGGTGCTGCTGGGGCTTAATTTAGAAAGCCAATTAGAAGGAAGGCTGAACATGAGTTCACAGTGTGTTGCAGATCAGCAATAAAAGCAGCCCCTAATCCAACTGCAGCAAAAAAAGAGACAAGCTCAGCTTTTTATTGAAATTACCAGAAAGGGCTAGACCAATGTGGAAAAAGAACCTTGCAGTGAATAGAAATCGGCTTGGCCCACATAATAGGTTGTATATGGTTCTCAGACAACTTCCAGTAACAGAAAAAGGCAATATCAACTTGCGGTTATCTAAGAAAACACTCTGCTAAGACCAGGCTGGCTGCTAACCTTAACAAAATATCAAATACAAAGCACTCACCTTATTCACTTTAATCCTGTGAGGAGATTTTGTGGCTTCTGTTAGTGCTCTAGCATCATTGAGAGGTTTGAGATAATGCACATGTTGTTTACAGAAGCTTCAACTTGAGTGGCTCAGTGGCGCTACCTCATGTGCTGAGATGTTTTCACGTAAACAGATTCTCTATACGGCAGCTGTTGTATATGGCAAGCACAAAATGTACAAACTTGAGATGCACAAAAAGAGATGAAGCCCAATGAGATGGTGGATAAAGACAGAGGGGGTGTAGCAAAGGGTGAGAGCAGTCACCTTACCTGGCCTCAAACCCGGGTCTACAGGGTACCAACCATGCGACTTTGAACACAACACCAAAGAGCCTGGCTTGTTGGTATGGTAGTCAGACCGCATACTCAACTGTGGTGACGGCACTCCGTCACACTGCCCTCCGCTTCGGGAAGCGTGCTCATGTGCTTCACACACCAAGGCGTCCCTCACGCATTTCCCTACTGTAGTTCTCCCATCCCAGGATGCTCCACTCACTGGTGCTTCTCCCATCTCTGGGGTCCCTCACACACAGGGGTCAAACAAAGCTGGGGGTCCCTCGTACGGCTCACAAACTGGGCACGCCTCCAATGGCCTCGCGGCAAGCCATCCCACTTCTCACACCATTTGTAGCGAAGGGTGAGAGCAGTCACCCCACCCGGCCTTGAACCTGGGTCTACGGGGTACCAAACGTGTACTTTGACCACGACGCCAAAGAGCCTGGCTGGTGACGTCAGCTTGTAATTTAACTGCAGTCAGCATTTTTATGGAGGCCAGAATATGGTGATTCTAAAAGCTTGCATGGGATAGCTGTTGCTATTCCTCTTCAACATTTTCTTACTATTGAATTTTCAAAGCTCCACTCTGTTCACCTGATCACACATTTCCATCTTTTTTTGATTGAGAGACATGATGTTGGGTTATCAACACACACAGAACCTGTAAACTTTTACAATAACCTCAAAAAAAAAAGAAAAACTGATCCGGGGGCATGACAATGCTTCAAATGTGATCTGGCTCATTTTTTCAGCCCATGAAAATCATGGTGGTAGATTCGGTAGTGGGTGAGCAGCAGAATCCCTCAGTGAAAAAGGTCAGTTAATGCCTCGTGTAACCATATCTTCTAGCTGGCCATGAACAGAGAGGGAGGGCCCCACCAAACCCAGAATCACCCTGATCCTCAGCAGGCCTAGCCCTGGCCAACAAGAGCATTCCAGACTGATTTGGTCACATTGTAGGATTTCAGCATGTGGAACTGTCACTCAACCAATCACCACAGAGGAGGCAAACACTCAAAGCAAAGAGCTGCTGGTTCTGTTGATGAAGCCTGCTTTCAGAACCAAATGTCATGGGCAGAGCCAGGTGGGAAATGTTATTGCACATATATATATATATATATCTGTGTGTGTGTCTTTTTGTCTTTGACTTTTTGGCAAAGTTTAACTCTGACTTACAACTTACTTTTCTAGTGAGGAATATATTGCGTGATGTGTAGTGAACACCATGGCTGTGGTGAGGGCTGAACCGTGGCTGTGGGCACAGTTCCTTCTTGAGTACTGTGAGATCACTAGGATGGCAGACGTGGAAATAGCAGTTATGATCTATCTGCTGATGCTGAGGCATTGTGATGTTGTTCATTTTTTGAAATGTTATTTGGCCAACAATGATTTACTGGGTGTTCTCCTTCTTTTGCAATATGTGTGTGAGAGCAGCTGCAGACAGAGACAAATGCAATCTGTCCTTCAGGGTCATAGCTGCCAGTATGCAAAGCGCTGGTGGGGCCACACTGGATGAAAAGGCGACTGTGTCTGATGAAAGCCTGGGGTTTCTCATGGTTTGCAAAGATGTGGCTGTGCAGTTTATGTGTATCATTTCAGAGAGGATGTGGAGGGGATGCAAGCTTCACAAGGATCCCAGCTCGGGTGGAGGGGGGTGCATGTCAGAAATTCCTGCTCCCCGACAACAATGTTCCACTGTGAGAAGCTTCAGAGCATCTGCTGACAGGATCTCCAGTCTTGCAGCTTCTGGATCAGCTCCTCTGGGGCCCACAGGCCAGATCAAATGATGCCAGGGCAGAATGAACATGAGGTGTGATCAGTGGCACATCACTGCACAGCGAGGAGAAAGGACAGAAAGACAGATAGAACGTGGAGAGACAGAGAGGAGAGCTAGAAGGGAGAGGAGAGGAAAGCAGAGGAGAGAGGGGGCTGGGGGAAAAGGGAGAAGATAAGAGAGGAGAACAAAAAAGAGAGAAGGGCTGGAGGTGGAGCTCTCCCTAATGAACTGCAGCTGACTGTTTGTGTCTGCCACAGATTTATGGTGACATCAAGCATTTTTTTTCTTTAAACGTTATTTAAATGTTCAGTTAATGTTGAAGACGGGGGATCTGTGCTCTCTCCCAGACTCCCCCCCCCCCCCCCCCCCACACACACACACACCTCTTCTGCCTACTGTGTCCTCTTATGTCTCTCCAGCATACACACACTTTGCTATGCCTCATTTTTCTGTCAAAACTGAAGCCTAGCAGCTGTGTCTCAAATGTGTGTTCTCTCTCCATAACAGCCAATTCTGAAGATGACTTTCCATAGATTAATAAAACCTGTATATAGCTGTACTGTAAAACTTTACAGGTACCCAATCAGTGACACTCTTCAGAAACACAGATAAATGGATGTCTGAGTTCCCTTTGATTAATATCATCATTCATCAGACATATCATCGCTAAGGGTCATTTAGTGTTTTGAGGTGAGTTTATAGACCTGTCCATTGGTGAGTTTTCTATGGTTTTTGTTAAGAGGAATCCCTCAGGAATACATTGTGGGATGGACTAGCCCACAACAACAACAACATTATCACTGTTAAGTTTCTATGAACTGTCAAAGAGAATTGAGTTTCTGTAGGAGTTAAAGCAGAGTAGCAGCACATTTGTCCCTCTGGCTCCCAGGGATTACATTCATAATAATAATATTTCCCAGCTCTCTTACTGAAAGCCATAGAATAGATCAGCTGTAAATATATACTTCTTTAACAGAAGACAATAAATCCAGTGAGCAAGCCCCCTGGGTGAGGGAGTCACCCAACGGTCAAGCTTCCATTTGACTGATGGGACTTTCACAAACCTGTTTGGCAACACGTGAACCCAAAATTGATCCAGGAACAAGGAATGCTGGAGTATTTGGCTTAGATGGTCCAGAGTTTGGGTCAGGCTGTCTTATTGCTTGCTGGGAGGGTCTCTGACCCAATGAGATGGACAGGCAAGAAACTCTTTCAGGCCTCTTTTCCACCAATGTGAACAAGGTGCTAGTTTTAGGCTGTTGCTAGTGCCAGTTCAGAGTTGGTTCAACTTGCAAACTTTCTAAGAACCGGTTTGCTTTTCCACAGGCTAGAGAGCCACCATAGAGCCACATCATTATGTCACTGTATACGTCTGTATACGTCTCCGCTTTCCCGCTAGTGCCAAGCTAGCAGTGGTGGTGGGTGAACTGGAAACAGGGGAAGCCCAAACATTACCTTTAAATCTATCATTACTTTCAAACTGTTCCCATTTATCCTCCTTGATTAACAATAAAACAGATAATTCACACAATAATTGACACCAATCGCGTAAATGGAGTAAATGATTATGCCCGCAAAACAGTGCAGATTGTCTGTAGTTTGTGTACTTGCGAAAGCTAGAACGTGAGATTGTTTAATTAACAAGGATGACATTTATCGATTTAAATTACGTTAAATGCTCATGACACATCACAGCTTTTGTGAGGTCTGTGTTCTAAATGTTGTTGTTCATTGCACTCAACCTAACCTAAAAGTTTATTCTCAGTAATTTAAATTGATTTAACTAAATTTAGCTCTGTTTTGTAATTTAAATTTTGTAACACAACAAAGCTATAATGTGACACATTTAAGAGAAAGCTTTGGGATTACTTGCCACTTAATTACTCAAATTGCTATCCTTGTTAATTAAACAATCTCATGTTGTAGCTTTCGCAATACCACACAAATTTCAGACAATCTGCGGTGTTTTGCGAGCATAGTGTTTCACTACCTTGCAGCCGCCACTGCAAGCTAGCGGGAACAAACAACAACAACAAAAACGAGAGAACAGTGCTTTAAAAAACAAACTTGTCCACTACACTTTATACAATGTTAGCCTTTTGTGAAGCCAAATGTTAAGTGACATCCGTAGGTGAGTCAATGGCAATGTTAGAAAGTAGCATGCTGACATTAGCTACTGTTACCAAGGTTATGGTAGCTGGCTAGCTAGCTGTTGGTCAGCTAACATTACCCAAGCAAGCATTGCTACTAATTTGTCAAATCAATGACACGAATGTCGAACGTAACATTGATATGAGAAATTAGTAGCTATGCTTGCTTGGTTAATGTTAGGTGACCAACAGCTAGCCAGTTAGCCAGTTAGCTGTGAGAGAGAAATTAGTAGCTCGTTAAACAGCTAAGAAATACATAGCTGGCTGGCAACAAGGCGAAACATTTGAAAAATAAAACTGTTTTTTCTTCTTCATCTTCTTTTTAGGCATACGCTACACTAGCTCTGAGGTAGACACTACACTAGCTCAGATTTTTTTTTCCTGCCCCCAGCCCCTGACGTAGCGGTTCTTTGTTCTAGACCAGCAAAGTGTTGGTGCCACTCCCGAGAGCCAGTTCTTTGGCTGTTGAAATGTGAAGAACTGGTTCGAGATTAGGCACCAGCTCCGAACCGGCCCTCAGACTGCCTTTACTTTCACTGACTTTCACTGCCTTTGTGCTTGTGAACTCAGATGGAAGGAGGGAGTGGGGTGTATGGGGTCAGGCGTCAGGGGTCAGGGGCAGGCTCTTTCTCCCCCTTAACAGGCACTTACTACTTGTGTCAAGTAAATTTCTGTCCATGGAGGAATTTCTACTTCAAGAATTAAAGTGGTTCATCCAGGAGATATCTGGCTATAAGTGAATTGTGGGAGACATGAGTGTCTGTGAGAAGGTTGAGTCTCTGATAGTTTGTTAGAGGGTTTAGAGTCCAGCCCTCCGATACATCCACCAGGACCCTCTTGCTCTCCACTCTAGTCAGAAAAAAAGCTTTCATTTTGCTGCTTCTGCTTTAGCAGGCCTCCAGAGGAGATTAGTCTGTCATCACAGGTAGACAGTGAGGGCAATCTGCATGAGAGGGTGTGATGTGGGTGTATCATCTTCTCACAGAGATGCTAAGAAGGCCAGTTGAGGTGGGAGGCATGACCAGGTCTCCATTGGACCACTGGTATGGAGATTTAATGAGCGCAGGTAACAGAGACACTCACAAATGTTTTTCACTCTGATACATGAAAAATTGTTGTTCTCAGCCAAGGAGATGTGAATTGGCTTGCTACAAGTAATTACAAGTGTGAAAGAAATGGCAGTCAATACACTGCAAAAGGTTAAGACTTTGTACTTTCCATCTAAGCACCTTTGCACTATTTTCACATGCAAGTTGATAAATACAGTAATTTTGATAGACTAAGAAGTTACTATGAGTATTGAAAGAAGCATAGCAACACTTTATATATTGACTAATCTATTGACATAAGTCAGTGTAAGCATCAGCTCTCAGAGGAGCCAAGAGGTACTCAGAAGCAAGCAACATATGGGTACCTGTAGGTGTGAGGGGTTAACCAGACTGTCACGGTGTCCCAAAGACTTTGTAGGGCAGAGTTTCACCACACCCAGTGTCTGCTTTGGGCAGTGCCCATGGGCTGGGCTGGGGTTGGTACCATCACCATGCTTACCCTGTAGAGGCTGCCAAGGAGAATGGGGGCTGTGAGAGGAGGCCAGGGTGGTCCAGAGAAAGCTTGAGGTGGTTTTTAACATGTAGTTTATGATTCTGGTGAAAGGCTGACTCTGTGGGCAAAAGCTTTCTTTTCTTTATAACCCCATTAACATTACAATCTTTTTATAATGACTGCTATGCATTATCCACACGGTCAGTTACATCAGGGTCAGTGCTGTGTGAGGTTCAGTCTGAAGAGGAAGGCATTTATTTTACCCAGCATCGTGCAGTTAAAACAAGAAAAAACAAATAAGAGCTATTTTTACTTCAGACCAGGTGTTTAAGCTGCCCATACATGTACATGTTTGTTGACCCAACTGTTATTATCAAAAATCAAGTGCTTTTTGTCTCCATTGATACTCAAGTCTGTAATTGGCTTGAGTAGAGTCATGCTATGTTTGCCTCCAGATGAATCTGTTTAATACAATTGTTTCTTTCTATCCATCCTTCTGCTGCTTTCATTGCATTTAACTGAGATGGCATTTAAAAAGTAGCTTTAGTAAATTTAAAATCTTACATTCTGTATTTGAATCATTGCTATTACATGTTTTGAACAATAATTCAACTAATCAGCTGTGACTTCAAATCCTCTGAGAAAGATAGGAAGCTTTACAGTCTTTGAAGAGATGGAATGATTGGTGAGATAATCCCTCTGCCTGCCATTCTGTGCATCATGTGTTCTCTCCTGTAGGGAGAAAGGGCCAAGTGGCTACTCCCTCCCTGAGATCAAAGAGATTAAGTATCTGAATTATGTTGAAAATCATGTTGGAAACCTGCTTTACTCATGCAAGGCACATGGTCTGAAATCAGAGTCTGTATGCAGTACTGGGTACAGCTCTTAACAGAAACTGATTTTACATGACATAATAAGTTGCCTTTAAATTGATTCACTCCACCTCCTCAGTTGCCTTCAGCTGACTATGAAAGCGTACCACCAAAAACCTACAGTACCTAGTGCCACTGTCTAAGCCAGCTTTCATGCCACATTTGAGGGGGTTTAAAATCAGCAATTAGCTGACTCACTGTAGCAAAGGGTGACAGCAGTCACCCCACACGGCCTTGACCCCGGGTCTACAGGGTACCAACCATGCGACTTTGACCGCGACGCCAAAGAGCCAGGCTTGTTGGCATGGCAGTCAGAGCGCATACTCAACCGTAGTGACGGCACTCCGTCACACTCACCTTCAGTATGAATGGAGGAGGCAGATTGCTGATGTTGTGTAAGATGTGTGCATTCAAGAGTCAAATGATGGATCAAATATGCCTTGATTCTGCCAAGCAGACAAGTTCTATAGATACTGTAGCTAGTCAGCATGCTCAAATTATGTTTATTATTCCCTAGCGAGCTAGAAACAATAGGCAGCCAGTGTTTTATGTAGCTTATTCAATTGATGAAGAGGTATTTGTGTAGAAATGTAACTCATCGAGTATTTGGTTATGTTCACACATTTAATAGAAAACATTAAATATATTCATGGTCTCTTTTGGAATACATCTGTCGTTAAAAATGTTGTCAAAGTATAAATACGGTTACATCACATCCTGTTAAAGATTTGGTCAAAGCTGGTTTTGCATACTGTTTATTTACTTATTAATCAAAGGTGCTGGAATGCCATTCTGGCCCACTTTAACCCCTGCATATGCACCATGTCCAGGCAAACTCACTCACAGAGTGAATGTTTTACGGCACTTTGCCCACCTGCCTGCAGTATGCTATAAATAGTACAGACACTACTCACACAGAGCTGTGCAGGACAACAGCTGTCACAAAGCAAATTACAAAATGTCAAGGAGAAAGCATTGTATCCCAGCACAGTCACAGGTGTCGAAACAAATATGTATGAGCCCTTCCCATGTAGAAAGCCACTCTTCTGTGACTGGACCTCACTCTTCTCCTTGGTATTAAATGGGGCACTCTGCGAAGTGGATCTATCCTAGAGTGAGCCCTTATGGTGGGTCACATCACCCCCATGACCCTGGCCAATGGGAGGCCAGCCTTTCCCACAGAGCCCTTCCGAGGTCTGGTCTCCGCACACCTGCCACTTGTTACTAATGTAGTGGATTACAGTACAGATCCCCATTCCTTGGAAAACCCCACTTGGTTTCCTGTGACCCACTCAAAACAACAAGCTGCCCTAAATCTGGGGAAAGAGGACAACCAATGGCTGAGGAATACTTTGAAAACTAATTTTAAAAAAACCTGCCCCCCCCCCACCTTCTTGGTATGGGATAAAGTGGTTTAAATACATATCCCAGCATTCCTCTGGCTCATGCTACATCTTGTGACCCTGCATCATTTCACTGTTTTTGTAACAGGAAACCAAGCATTTATCTCACAAGGACACTGAACTCTAAAAATGTCCTCTCATAAACATGTCATTTCTCTGCCTTGCTGTGTCTATCTGTCCCACCTCTAGGTTGAATGTTTGCTCGCCAGAAAGAACAGGCTGTCTCTGTCTCTCATCACTACCCTGCCATCAAATACACTGGGCCGCAAAAACCCAGCATCGACCGCTCTGAATTAGACCTGACAACATTTTTTTTTCATCAAAATGCAGCCTCTTGGCAGCCTTCCCTGACCTAGTTCTGGAAAAATGTCAGCAGATTCACAGAACTGCAGCTCACATAAAGGGATTCATGAGAGTTCCAGCACACTGAAAGGGGCGTGTGGGGAAAACAGGGAGCCCGCTGTAAAATACACCAATCAGCTGCTTTAGCTGCTGAGTGATGTTCAAAAATGATTTGATTCACTTTGCTAGCTCACAGTCTGGTGGACATCCCATCTGAATTAGCTTCTGAGGGCTATTATAAAGTCCTTCCTTATTGGTACCTGTAGCGCAAGGATGGTAACCCACCCCCCACCAAACTGTCTCCTTTAGCTCAGAGAGAGTTTGAATCTTTTCTTATTAGCCCTTGCAATCTTTCCAGAATCTTTGAGGGACTTTGAGGTAAAGAAAATAAAGCCACTGTAATCCCAGTTTTCTCATTTCATCACAAGTGACAACAAAAAAAATCCCACTCATTAACACTTCCAAGTGTTGTCAGGATATAGAATAGGACCAAAGGGCATATATGTTTCAACTGACTGTAGAAGCGACAACAAAAATTCCAATTGAAGAACTAGCAAAAACAGGACCACTCTACCTGCCATCATGAAAAACAAATGGGTTTGGCCTTGACTGACATTTTTGCTGCCCTTGGGTACTGGCATGCTGGGCAAAGGCCTGTAGAAAGGTGTGCTGCAAGTCTAGCCCTGTGGTTTGCCATCCCCCTGGGAGAGGGAATACAAATAGCTTTCAGGAAACTCTCCTGCTCCCCCATCTCCCTTGTGTTTGGCTGTCTGCTGTCTGCCCTACTGATCTACAAAGACAGCTATTTGCAAGCTCATCTGATTTTGGTTGGGCTTGTGGGTTGCAATTATACATTGTTGGGCTATTTTTGTCTCCCCAATTAGCCATCTGGAGCCCGTCAGGGCTTCTTTTTTTCTGACTGAGGACAGTTTCTGTCTGGGTTGAGTGGCTTTTGGGAAGAGGGAGTGGGGAGTGAGGGGGTCAGGAATGCTTGTGGAAATGTGCTGAACATCTTGATTCAACCGAGCGCATGATCAGCCTGTCTCCACAACAGACTCTCCTCAAAATCCCTGTATGGCTGCGTCTCCTGTCACACCCCACTTCCTTCCTTGCTCTTCCCTAATTTGGCACTCCTCACACTTCCTCATGACTGGTTCTCCTCTCCAACTTTTCAAAAAAACATTCCTCCCATTTTCTTCTGTGTTTTTCTTTTATCTCCATTGTAAAATGTATCCTCTCCCCCTTTCTCTATTCCCCATCATAAACAATGGGAATGAGACTTGGAATTCTCCCAGAGTGGGAATAGTCTCTTTGCAGGAATGCTTCCTGACCTGACATAGTCCACATGGGAACGCTCTCCAATTAGGCAGTGAGGACACTCTCTGAGTGGTGATAGTCTTTGAAAGCCTTCAGATGGGAATCAAATCAGACCAGGAAAAGAATGTTACCTTTGGAGAGGAGAAGCACTGACTGTAACATGCTATCTGTGAGAGCTGTGGACAGCGGGTCCTGTTGAGGACATTGCTGGCTAATGAACCCAAGATTATGTGTCTTGAGTCTTACTTCATAACTTATATGTTTGATACCTCCTGCATTATCTGTACTTTCTCAATAGCTTCAAGTCCTTATTATATAGTGCCCAGAACTGAAAACTACTCCAAATGTGGCCTGACAAAAAATTGTATAACATTAATATAACATCTTTGGTTGTAATACTTTTTCCTATATTTCCCAGTATCCTCTTTGCTTTTTTTACAGCTTCAGCACAATGTCTAGATCCAGACAGACCTGGGCTAATTATGACACCCCTGCCTTTTTATGTTACACACACTCTAATTTAGTACCTTCCATAAAA
This sequence comes from Megalops cyprinoides, assembly GCF_013368585.1. NCBI lineage: Eukaryota > Metazoa > Chordata > Actinopteri > Elopiformes > Megalopidae > Megalops > Megalops cyprinoides. The sequence goes on from NC_050593.1 coordinate 885,784, forward strand.
TACTGCCTCATATTGTTATTAGCCATATGTAGGAATTTACATTTGATGTTAAGTTTCATTTGACAGTTACCTGGCCAATTCTGGATTCCACTTAAATCTTCTTGTATTACTTTTTTAGCTTTTCAAACTGTTTCACCCAAAGCTCACACACACAGTCACACACATGCCTTACCAGCCTCTGTCAGTCTACTGTGCTTTCTGTTCCTCAGTACTGCTGTCTGTGCTGTACCTGTCTGCTCCTCAATAAACACTCTTTAACACTGTACAGATGCTTTGGCACATCTTTCCACAAAGCACCCTCTCCTCTCCCACATGGAGCCATACATTAATCATTTACCTGAGCTGAATGGTGATTATGTTGCCTCTGACCTTTTACAGGTTCCTGTGCCATCTGATGTATGATACTGTACCATATCTCCGGTGTGTCTGGTCTGTCTATTCCAGGCTGTCCTGGATGAGGGAGAAAGTCTCAGTCACCTACTGCTGCTGTGTAGTTAATCACAGTGTATTGTGTAGAAAAAAAAGCCTATTTGATTGCCTAAACTGAAACACATTGTGTTAAACACAAATACAAAATGCAATCACGGTTACAAACAACATTACAATGAGTCCCTAATGCACCTTCCCTAACCTCATGGGTTGTAAGCGATGTGCAGCATGAGTTAAGGGAAAAAGGCATCGTGCTCCCTACCTGCAAGCTGCAGTAATTGACTGCACTCACTGTAGGTTTGTTGCGATCTTATGAAACAGTGTCAGTCTTTCCACAGCAAGGCAGTCTCCAGCAATGACCAAGCAAACCAAACAGGATCAAGCATACAACTAAGGTATGCTACCTTGGAGGTTTAAATATGCTGCCATCCAATCAGCTGCTCGTGTGTCAGCAGGGAAGTAACTACGGTGGCTGGGAAGGTCCACGTAACCCAGACAAAAGGCAAAGCCTACTTCTGGCTGGTTACAACTGGTTGCAGATGAGGGTTGAAAATGGGGGGCTTCCTGCTTGTTTGGTGCTGGTCTCTGTCGAGTGGTGGTTTGGGCAGTTGGGGAGTTGCATGTAGGTGTGGCACAGCGATAACTGAATGATATAATGACGAGCAAGTTATGCCAGGCACCTGTGAGCTGGGCCTGTTGGAGAGCTTCTCAGCCTTTTAAAAGGCAACGGTACCAGGGTCAGCAGCCTGGAGAGAAGCAGCAGGAGTGTGTGGGGAAGTGCTCTGTCTTGGCGTGTACTAAGTTGCTTTTTGTTTTTTTTTTTCTCTTTTGTTGTATTACTTTCTTTGGGGTTTTTTTCCTTTTTTGGTGGTGTGTTTTTGTGTCCGTGTGGGACTTCGACAGGGCGGAACATCGCCGGAGCAGAGAGCTGGGGAGGAGGAAGATTGTCGACTGCAGACCTGCTGCAGAGAAGCTGCTGCCCAGCTGGTTGACTGGCGCAATTAGCAGGAGCGACCACCCTGCTTATCGTAAGGAATGTGTTGCATTCAGTCCTGCACGAGGTGTGTGTGTGACCAAGGGTGGCTGCGCTGGTTTTCTCAGTTCCCTCTTCACGTTCACAGGAGTTGCAGGGGCGGCGAGGGATCAGATTGGGGAGGCAGCGTAATCCCACCTGGCAGCACAACTGTGGAGCCTGGCGTCCGTACAGCCAAGGGACTCCATTTTATTGGGGACACAAGGGTGTTTTGGGGATTCTTTTTTGTTAGTTTATGTTTGATTATAAGATTTATTTTTATTTTTGGCGCTGCTGCTTGGGGGGGAGATGCTCAACAGCAACACCTGTTTTGGAATAAGTGTGTGTGGGTGTTCCCGGTGGCAACCTGTGACCCCCACCTGGTCAGCCCTGATTCAGGACCAGCTCACCCTGGGCAGAGGGAGGTGCCAACTGCAGCTTATGAGGGGAATTTGCAGTGTTTGCTTTCTGCCAGAGTGTGAGGGTGTGAGGGGACCACCGTGTGCTGTGGATTGAAGTGTGTGCACTTACCTGTGGGGGGCGCTGTCCTTCAGGAGGAAGGGGCCAAGTTTCCGCCGGGTCTTACAGTGGGAAGAGCAGGCAAAGGGGGTGACTGCAGGGTGTGCGGTCTTTAACACAATTACATTGATGTAAGATTTTAACCCCAACTTGTAACAATAAAGTTTTGGTTTATGCTACCTACCTGGTCTCACATTGTGGTAGGATGGTCAGGGCAGTTCGGTGTCCGGGTTTGCTAACCCATGTGTCAGTGCTCCCGCCCCCTAGCTATTGTGTTTTGTTTTTCCCTGTCCATGTGCTTTTGTTTTCCTTGTGTTCTAGCCCTGCCCCACTCTCCACCCTGTCTCCGCCCACCCGATCATCCCCTCCTGCCTGCTTACACACCTGCTTCCCATCTCCTCATCAGCCCAGCCCTATATCTACCCTGCTTGTCTCTGTCTTGTTGCCAGTTCGTTGCAGTGTGTTTTTGCCTGTCTCGTTCCCGCCGTGTTTTCTGCCTGATCGCTGTTCCCTGAATTGACCCTGCCTGCTCTTCGACCTTGCTCCTGCCTGCTGTCCTGCCTTGTTCACCTGATCGTCCTGACTACCTGGTTTGACCCTGCCTGTCCCCAGCTTTGATTCCTGACTGTGTTTGGACTGCCTTCCTGATATTTTGACCCTGCCTGTTTTGGACTGCCCGCTTGTTCTACGATTCTGTTTATAAACGCCTGGATTCTGGAGTTCTCGTGGTCCGCGCCTGAGTCCTTGCCTGAGCCCTGACAGTACGAACTGGCCATCATGGACTCAGCGGACCTTCCTCAGCTGAGAGCAGCGTTGGAGTTGCAAGGTACCCTGCTGGGAACCCATCAGAGCCAGTTGGAGGCAATCGGCAGGTCCCTGGAGAGCTTCGCCACCAGCATGGCCAGCATCACGGCTCAGCTGCTGCAGCTGCAGCAGAGCCGCCCAGTGCCACCTGCAGCTGTCTCTCCCCCTCTCCTGCCTGCACCTCCGAGTCTGGAACCCCTACTGCCACCTCCTGAGTCGTATGCCGGCGATCCAGGTACCTGCAGGTCGTTCCTCTCCCAATGCTCCCTGGTGTTCGAGCTCCAGCCCTCTATGTTCCCTACGGACCGGACGAGGATCGCATATGTGATCACCCTGCTGACGGGCCGTGCCAGGGAGTGGGGCACCGCAGTCTGGGATGCCGGTGCCTCTTTCTGCCACTCCTACGCAGCCTTCACCGAAGAGATGAAGAAGGTGTTCGACCGTTCTAAGCACGGTCGTGAGGCTGCCCGGGAGATGCTGCTGACCCGCCAGGGGGGCCGATCGGTGTCGGATTTCGCTATTGATTTCCGCACCCTCGCTGCCTCCAGCGGGTGGAACTTGGAGGCTCAGTATGATGCGTTCCTCAACGGCCTCTCGGAGCCCATCAAGGACGAGCTAGCCACCCGGGAGCTACCTGCCAGCTTCGATGCCTTGGTGGGCCTGGCCATTCGTGTGGACCAGCGCCTGATGCTGCACCGCAGGGAGAGGGGTTCCCGAAGTCCGCCCAGTCCCTCCCGGGAGCAGTCCTCTGTTTGGGCTACACGAGGTCCTGCATCTCCTCCACCTACCCCTCCAGGACCGATGCAGGTCGACCGGACTCGTCTGTCACCTGCCGAGCGTCAGAGGAGGATCAGCACCGGGTCCTGTCTGTACTGTGGGCAGTCAGGGCACTTCGTGGCAATCTGCCCGGCAAAGGCCAGTGCTCACCCAGTAGTGAGGGGATTACGGGTGAGCGGCACCCCCTTACACCAGTCCCCTGAAGTCCATCCTCTGTTCACCGCCACCCTGATCGTCGGGGGTCATTCTCACATCGTTTCTGTCCTAATAGATTCGGGAGCTGACGGAAGCTTCATTGACGCCAACCTGGCGGCCCAGCTGCACCTGCCCCGCATCCCACTGCACTCACCATTGGAGGCCCATGCCCTCACCGGGGCCCTGCTGGTCCGCATCACCCACACCACCCACCTGGTGAGTTTCCTCATTTCCGGCAACCACCGCGAAGAGATAGTGCTGCATCTCCTCAACACCCCTCAAGCCTCCGTGGTCCTGGGTCACCCCTGGCTAGTGCAGCACAATCCACACATCGACTGGGAGGGCAATAAGATCCTGGGCTGGAGCCCCTTCTGCCACTCGCACTGCCTTCGCGATGCCTTGGTCCCTGTTTCACCAGCCCCCCCTGCACCTGAGGATTTTCCTGACCTCTCGGCAGTACCGCCAGAGTATCTGGACCTTAAGCCGGTGTTCAGCAAGTCCCGTGCCACTTCGCTGCCCCCGCATCGTCCTTACGACTGCGCCATAGAGCTCCTGCCCGGTTCGTCACCCCCTAGGGGGCGCCTGTTCTCCCTGTCCCCACCGGAGACCGAGGCTATGAACCGGTACATCCAGGAGTCCCTGGCAGCAGGGATAATCCGCCCGTCCTCCTCGCCCGCAGGGGCTGGCTTTTTCTTTGTTGGAAAGAAGGACGGCTCTCTTCGTCCCTGCATTGATTATCGGGGTCTCAACACCATAACTGTTAAGAACCGCTACCCCCTACCCCTTCTGTCGTCTGCCTTCGAGTCACTACAGGGCGCCACCATCTTCACCAAGCTGGATCTCCGCAATGCCTACCACCTGGTCAGAATTCGAGAGGGGGACGAGTGGAAAACAGCTTTCAACACCCCCTCTGGGCATTATGAATATCTGGTCATGCCATTCGGTCTGATGAATTCCCCGGCTGTTTTCCAGTCCCTGGTGAATGACGTCCTCCGAGATATGCTCAATCGGTTTGTGTTTGTTTATTTGGACGACATCTTGATCTTTTCTCGCTCCCGGTCCGAACACGTCCAGCACGTCCGTCGCGTCCTTCAGCGCCTGCTGGAGAACCAGCTATACGTGAAAGCAGAGAAGTGTGAATTCCATCGGGGCACCATCGCCTTCCTGGGTTTTGTCATCTCCGCGGGAAGCATCCAGATGGACAGGCAGAAGGTCCAGGCGGTAGAGGAGTGGCCTCGCCCCACTTCACGTCGGGAGCTGCAACGCTTCCTGGGGTTCGCAAACTTCTACCGCCGCTTCATCCGCAATTACGGCATGGTGGCTGCTCCTCTCACCTCTCTGACTTCTGTTAAGACGGCATTCTCCTGGTTCCCTGAAGCCGAGAAGGCGTTCGTCGACCTGAAGACCCGGTTCACCTTAGCGCCTGTCCTGACCCAGCTGGATCCTGCCCAGCAGTTCATCGTGGAAGTGGACGCTTCAGACATAGGAGTGGGGGCCATCCTGTCACAACGCTCGCCGACAGACAACAAACTACACCCCTGTGCCTTTTTCTCCCACCGCCTCACACCCACCGAACGCAACTATGACATCAGTGATCGGGAATTACTGGCAGTCAAACTGGCGCTGGAGGAGTGGAGGCACTGGCTGGAGGGGACGAGCATCCCATTCCTGGTGTGGACCGACCACAAGAATTTAGAGTACCTCAAGTCGGCCAAACGTCTGAACCCCAGGCAAGCCCGCTGGTCCCTGTTCTTTTCCAGGTTTGACTTCACCCTGTCATACCGCCCCGGTTCCAAGAATGGTAAGCCAGATGCCCTTTCACGCCAGTTTTCACCCGCAGAGGTACCCCAGGAGCCCAGCACCATCCTACCCGCCCGATGTGTGGTCGCGGCTGCTCAGTGGGACATCGAGACTGTTGTCCGCACTGCTCTTCGGGCCGAACCGAGCCCTAGCACCTGTCCCCCTAACCGCCTTTATGTTCCCCAGTCTGCTCGCTCTCAGGTCCTGCAGTGGGGGCACTCCTCCAGACTCGCCTGCCATCCCGGTGCCCGACGTACTGCGGCGTTCATTAGCCAACGGTTTTGGTGGCCTACCATGAACGATGACGTCCGGACGTCCTGCTCAGTCTGCGCCCGGAACAAGACGTCCACCTTACCGCCCGCCGGCCTGCTACAACCGCTGCCACTTCCCAGACGACCCTGGTCCCATATCGCCCTGGATTTTGTCACTGGCTTGCCCTCGTCTGACGGTAACACCGCCATCCTCACTGTCATAGATCGCTTTTCCAAGTCGGTACATCTCATTCCGCTGCCCAAGTTACCCTCTGCCAAGGAAACAGCCCAGCTGCTCATACACCATGTTTTCCGTTTGCATGGACTACCCACTGACGTGGTGTCCGACCGGGGGCCCCAATTCACCTCTCATTTCTGGAAAGCCTTTTGCAGGCTACTGGGTGCCACGGTCAGCCTGTCATCCGGGTTTCACCCCCAGTCGAACGGCCAGACCGAGCGGGCCAATCAGCAGCTAGAAGTGGTACTGCGTTGCCTCACGTCTCAGGAGCCCACGGCGTGGAGCCAGCAGCTACCCTGGGTGGAGTACGCCATCAACTCCCTGCCCTCTGCATCTACAGGGCTGTCCCCCTTCCAGTGCTGTGTGGGCTACCAACCTCCCCTATTCCCGGCCCAGGAGGAGGAGGTGGGGGTCCCCTCGGTGACGGCGTTTGTCCAGCGCTGCCATCGCACCTGGAGACGTGCACGTACTGCACTGCTCCGCTCCTCGGCTCAGGTCAAGCGGTTTGCTGACCGCCACCGCTCCAAGGCACCCCGCTATCGCCAGGGTCAGCGAGTGTGGCTCTCCACCCGGGACCTTCCCCTCAAGGTGGACTCCCGGAAGCTGGCTCCCCGCTTCATCGGCCCCTTTCCCATTGCTAAGGTGATCAGCCCCGCGGCGGTCCGGCTGAAGCTCCCGCTCTCCCTTCGCCGCATCCACCCAACCTTCCACGTCTCCAGGATCAAACCCGTCGTCCGCAGCCCTCTCTGCCCGGTTCCCCGGGCTCCTCCGCCTCCCCGCCTGATTGATGGAGCACAAGCCTACACTTTACGCCGGCTACTGGGGGTTCGGCGTCGGGGGCGCGGTCTCCAGTACCTGGTGGACTGGGAGGGCTACGGACTCGAGGAGAGATGCTGGGTCCCAGCCAGGGACATCCTGGACCCTGGCTTGATCCGGGATTTCCACCGCCGGAACCCAGGCTCGCCTGCTGTGACGCCTGGTGGCGTCCGTAGGGGGGGGGGGTACTGTCAGTGCTCCCGCCCCCTAGCTATTGTGTTTTGTTTTTCCCTGTCCATGTGCTTTTGTTTTCCTTGTGTTCTAGCCCTGCCCCACTCTCCGCCCTGTCTCCGCCCACCCGATCATCCCCTCCTGCCTGCTTACACACCTGCTTCCCATCTCCTCATCAGCCCAGCCCTATATCTACCCTGCTTGTCTCTGTCTTGTTGCCAGTTCGTTGCAGTGTGTTTTTGCCTGTCTCGTTCCCGCCGTGTTTTCTGCCTGATCGCTGTTCTCTGAATTGACCCTGCCTGCTCTTCGACCTTGCTCCTGCCTGCTGTCCTGCCTTGTTCACCTGATCGTCCTGACTACCTGGTTTGACCCTGCCTGTCCCCGGCTTTGATTCCTGACTGTGTTTGGACTGCCTTCCTGATATTTTGACCCTGCCTGTTTTGGACTGCCCGCTTGTTCTACGATTCTGTTTATAAACGCCTGGATTCTGGAGTTCTCGTGGTCCGCGCCTGAGTCCTTGCCTGAGCCCTGACACCATGACATCTCCCAAGGGGGGCCTTGTCAACAGCCCATTAATCACTCCTGTACTGTTTGAGTGAAAGTGCTGAAACTCTGAAAACAAGCAAATTAGCCTCCCTCCCCAATGCTACCGTCCTCAGACACATAATGTAACAACTGCTACATTGTCAGTGGTGATCAAGGGGCACATGGGGCCCAACGAGGAGCATGGAACTTCACCCTGAAGTTCTTCTGAACCGCCAAAAGGATATGGGCTGTACTAACAGCTCCCATAGTATGATGGACTGTACTGGCACTCCCTTTGACAAGACAAGCAGGCCAGAAAAAATAGCTTTTGTGTCGGATTAAAGCAGGCATGTGGATAATGCAGTGGCCCTTTGGAGAGATGGGATTTGTTTACTGAATTTCAGCTGTAAACCCTGAACTCTCCAGCTCTCTCTCCCTCTTGGACTCTCAGTTTTAGCTCAAAATGCTGTGCTGACAGGGAATAGTGCATGGTATGTCCAGTTTTGCCAAAGCATTAACACAATATAAGAATGTAACATACAGTAATGAAACACAGAACATTTACATGCATGAAAAAACACACACAAATGGATTTACCTCCTTGAGTTGGTGACTCAGTTCCAGTGGCAGCTGGTGAGCTGGAAACTTAAATGTTTCACATTATAGCTTTCTTGTGATACAAAATTCAAATCACAAAACGAAGCTAAATTTAGTTTGTCGATTTAAATTACTGAGAATAAACTTTTAGGTTAGGTTGAGTGCAGTGAACAATAACGTTTAGAACACGGATCTCACAAAAGCTGTGATGTGTCATGAGCATTTAATGTAATTTAAATCGATAAATGCCATCCTTGTTAATTAAACAATCTCACGATGTAGCTTTCGCAGGCGCACGAACTACAGGCAATCTGCGCTATTTCGCGAGCATACTCATTTACTCCATTTACGCGATTGGTGTCAATTATTGTGTGAATTATTTGTTTTATTGTTAATCAAGGAAGATAAAGGAGAACAGGTTGAAAGTAATGATAGATTTAAAGGTAATGTTTCAGATTCCCCTGTTTCCAGCTCACCAGCCGCCACTGTCACCAGTTCACCTATCTCACTATCCCTATCACTATTACTTAGCTACAGCTTAGCTAGCTACTAACCAGATAATAAAGTACTAACCAACGTTATTGATCATCGTAAGAGACAAGTTTTGGGAGTATAACTATTGCTAACTATCTCTTTAACGATCATTGGACTCAAAACAGCATGTATTTGGACGTACCCGCAATGTCAAAGAAACAGTGGAAAGCAATATACAGGCATGCAGAAAAGACTATGAGGCAGATGTTTGTATTCTTCCGTTTTCGCGCCAGTCGCATGATAGAAACATCATCAACACGCCTACGGTGGATTCTCCGGAACGTTACCCGCTCTATTCACACATGGACTCACTCCGACATGAGACGGACTTTGTACTAGGGAGCTGGCTGGCTGAAAGAAGTCTCATGTCCGGTCCAACTGATTCGGACATTTGCGTTCTCACATACAGCTCCTCCGGGTAAGGGCCGGATACGTTCCGGCTTTCAGTGCATGTCTGAAAGGGGCTTTTGTTTTTGTACTGTTATGCTTGTAGATGTAGAGTGTTTCAAGACAACTGAAATATGTACCCTTAAGTGAAGGAATCTGTTCTGAGTAAATCAATTTTATGATGTCTTCTACTTTACCACCTACACCACTCAAACATAAATTCTCACACTAGATTGAATTAAGTAGTTGTCCTTGGTTAGTTTGATAAACATGTTTGTTTATTAGGGTATATTTTACTGTCAGTTGTACAGTAATTGGGAAGAAATCCTATCTTACTCAAGATACTGTGTTTGGTAAGGAAGGCCAGTTTTCAGGCATTAATTACAATGCTTTTACATGCAGCTGTTACTAGCCCTTGATTCCAAATATCAGGGAAATATCCAGCTTTTAGCATGAGATTGGAGAGTTTGAGTGGGCCCGTATGCAGCTCAGGGCTGCTGTGCTTCAGCTCCTTTGCAGTGATGCTGTGAGGCACTGATTGCTACCTGTTCTGAAAACACTGAGTTTATCATGCAGCTCCTCAGTAGTAATTAGTCTGTAGTAGTTCCTGTTTGTTATATACTTTTACAGTTTAATATGCTTTCCTGGCATGACTGTTTAATAATAACACTATTGCCAAAATTGTCAATCATAGCATATAACATGTCTAAACAAGTAAAAAATGAATGAAATATTGAGGGAAAAAAAACAAACAAAAACATTTTAAAAGAGACAACAATAATACACTAAACAGTGACATTGACAGCTGGTATGGAGATTGGTCAACTGCTGTTCCTCTGGCTATGGCATGTTGTGCAGTAATGTTACTGTCCATCCCTCTCCTGGAAGAATGATGAACTTACCTATGCCATCCAGTTCTATTATTTTCGTAATTCTATCAAAGTACAATGACCTCACATTTGCGGATTTAAATTTAAGGAGAAATTGTATCTCAGTCTCAACTGCAATTGTTGTATGGTGACCACAGTCTTTTTTTGGTTTGCCATGACTTTTAGTACCTGCTTTTTCAATGGCTAGACTGTGGTCACTTAGCCTGTACTCGGTAAGGATGTATCGCTGCTTTATATCTCCAACAGTGATATTTAACCAATCTGCACTCTTTTTGGGGCCATATAACAATTAAGTTTACTCTGTGGTCTGGTTTGGCTGATTCAGTGTTGCAGGTGATTTTAGCTTGTTTTGTAATATTTCTAATCTGTGAATGTAAAGCAGTGTTGGGCTGAAACTGGTGAATGTTAGGTGATACATGGCTAGTAAGTCTGAGGGGGTACATTTTAGGATACAGGTCTTTTATTTGCTCTCTCTCTCTTGCTGAGGGGACTGAAAGCCATTAGTTGAGCAGAAATATGTGGACCAGACTCCCCTCTGAAGAGATGCTGATGGTGTCTGTATAAACCTCCTAAAGAGAGAGAATGAGAGAACAGTACAAGTGTTCTATTAAAGAAGAACATCTGAAAAGCCATTTAGTCATAATGCAGCACATGGGTAGATCAAAGGATCACCAAACTGTGAAGTGCTCTGCTGAGGTCATGAAAAAGTCCTGTAGTATTTTAGGAAACTTCTGACTGTGGCCTAGACATCTGCACATGGAATCCTTGCCACTGCATGGAGACTGATAAATGCAGTGGTTAGGTGACACAGAGACTGTATAACAGCAATCTAAGTGTAATCCAAAAGCTTTAGAATGCCCACTGAATGCACAGGCAGCTGCCCTTCAATTGCCTGATTAAAATCAATAGAGACATGGCAGTCTTGATCAGGCCTTTTATCTACACACAGACACACACACTCACTCTCTTATCCTCTTCTTTGTCCCTCTGCACCTCTCATTTCTCTCTCTCCCCCCTTATTCCTTCCCTCTGCTCATGTCCAGAGCTAAGATTAATACATTCCTCAGGAATGTGTATTTATGACCCACATCTTTCCTTAAACCCAGTATTTATGAGAGGGAGACTGCTGCAGCACTATGTGATCCTGCTGACGACAGACCATTCCTGGGCTCCTCTCTCTTGCTGCACAGCAGGAAATGAAACTAGGATGGAAGTTAAAGAATGAGACCGAACGGGACAGGAGCCCAGAGCTGGCTAGATAATGCGTCAGTGTCTGGGCCAGCTGGAGGTCTTGAAAAATCATGGCAGGAAGCTACCAGAGAGCAAGGGGGGGAAACACGTGATGAAATCTGCATCCTGGCTGGAAATCACACAGCACTGTTCCATTCGAACTGAGACCTCTCATAATGGTTCTGGTCAGAGGTTAGACGGCTGGCCAGATTGAATGTGACAAAAAACAGCCTACCTGAATTTTTACATTTACATTTACATTCATTTATTTAGCAGACGCTTTTATCCAAAGCGACTTACAAAAGTGCATACAGTAGGTACAGCGACAGTACGGGGACAGGATGTGAATGAACCGCTAAATAAAAGAAGCACACTAGCTCATACCTCAGCTAGAGTGTCAGTCCTGTGAATACATTTATGTACAAAGAAATGGAGACTCAGTCCACCCTTTGCTCCTTATCTATCTGCTTTGGGTTCCTTTATTCATCCTTTCTCGCCTCCCCACTCAGGCTGGCCCACTGTTGTCTCAGGCGACTCTGGCAGGGCAAGCTGAAACTGGTGGAATATCTGGAATTCCCATCAATGCTGAGAACAGGATACAGGGAGAGAAGAAAGAGCTATAATAGTGACTATGTGCGCTTAGCTCTTAAAAAACCTTAACACTTAAGGCACAGTAACGTACCTGCAGTGAACTTATATAGTCTTTAACTTGCATGTTAGATCACAAGTTATATTAAGCATCCCTTCATAAGACATAAGCATACATATCATCATAAGCATGACATTACCACTTAATATGCACTTTGATAGCTGACATGGCAGAATGATAAAATACACATACACATGCATGGTTTAATTTTTTCCACAACAAGAGCAAATAAAGCATGCATCTGTTTTTAATGTTTATATTTCTTAATGCTCTCTGTCAGCAGTTACTATGGCCACAGTAGGTCCCCTCACATGCAGCTGTGGCTCTGGCATGTGGAGATACTATTTCAAGTTGGTGGGACCTGACCAGGTCTGAGCCCCAGTGGCTTCTCTCACACTTACTTCAACACTGTTTTGAATGTTCACACCTTTTTTGGTACCTACAGCAGGTAATCAAACATTTACATTACATTTAATCATTTAGCAGATGCTTTTATCCAAAGCGACATACAAAAGTGCATATAGTTATAGTGCATATTGTTATTATAACAATAATAGTTCATTGTATTATTGGCCATTAAGTCACATCCCATGGGCACATTCAAACACTGAGCTATTGGCATAGGGATGATGCAAAACATTTATTCAACACATGGCACCAGCAGACTGGCAATGGTAGATGGCAGCTTCCTCAGTATTGATACTGGAGATGCAAAGCCCTGAAGGGTCTCCCTGCCTGTGTAAGACTGGAGGCTGAAATGACACAATGTGTTTGGCCTATGGATTGTACCAGTCCAAAATGACTGCTTCACCTTTGGCACACTGTGTTGTGTGTTTCAGCCAAAGGTGAAATAGTCAGTGTGTGTATATGTGTAAGAGGGAGAGAAAGAGAGTGAGAGATAAAATATATGTATGACTGTGTGCAACTGTGATTCTTTGATGGAATCATGTGTGAGGATGTTAAATGAGGTTGTAGGAGCAGGGAGATGGAGTGTAGGTCACAATCATAGCAACAGTAGCAGCTGGCTGCAGAAGTAGACTAAATCACTGTGCTGATTGATGGGATAGTGAGGGTGGTGGTAGAGGTCTGGGCTCTTTTCTCTCTCCCTGCTGATAAAAAAAGGCCCGGGGAAGCAACTCCACCCAGAGCTGTTCACCTCCTCTTCCCCCTCCACCCTTCCTCCTCCTCCTTCCAGTCTGTCAGTTTAACCTCTGTGCCTTCACAAACAAACACACACACACACACACACACATACACATACATGCATGGGCACTATTAACCAGTTTATTAAATCAAACTTCAACCTTTGTTTCCTTTTTGACTTTGGTTGGAAGCTGATAATTCAATTAAATTATAACAAATTTAGAATGTGTTTAATGTTCTTAAGGAGCCGGCCTCATGTCCTGCAGCTATACTATGTAGGAATGAGCATTGGGCAATCTGACATGCATATGATTGGATGGTTCTTGTGTGTCCCTTACTCAAACTTGTCAGACCAATTGTTTCCACATATACCCTGTTCACTAACATCTGGAGACTCCCTGATGGAACCTCCATGGCAGCTCCAGCCTGAGTTACTAAAACTCTGCCATTCTACTGCCAGCAGTCTGGTATTGCTCTTCATGTTAATGGGGGCAGGTTGGTATAGAAACAGTTGGGTTTTGACACACGATACTCCATGTGATTTCTGGTGGGAATTTTGTTCCCCCTTTTCCCACAGAAGCCTGTGAGCCCTGTGTGAGTGCTTTAGTTTGCACAGGAGGACTCCAGAAGACAGAATGCATGCTGAAATATAACTCAGGTAAGGTCTCTCCTATAGTCCATCCTGCTTTCCATAACTCACACCATGGCCTCTTCCAACAGCTGCCGACAGCTCCTCCTGCTTACATATTAGTCTGGCCATGGTCTCTCGTACCTCATGAAACAATATTGCCTTTGTCACCAGTTACCCCGCATTTCTAAGCACAGAAGTTTGTCTCATGCGTATAAATCACCCTTCTCCTGTTGGATGCTGGAGCCCGTCCAGCTGATATATGTGTCATTGTGACATCCCCTGCTATCTCTGTCAAGGCCTGCCCCATTTTTTCCCTGTTACCCAATGATCAGGAGATCTCCAGGTGCAGCCACCCAGCGGTCATCCGTATCACATCTGAGAGGCATTCCAGGAGCTCCAGCTGGAACAATGCTGATTTGGAGAGACACTGTGCGCGGAAACAGGATGGGAAAATCTGAGGCCCCTCCACATGGCACCAGCCACAGGTTCAGGAACATACATCTGCTCCAGTGACAGCCCGTACGCCAGAAACCCCTGAGGCAGAGTAGAGGGGAGTATATATACCGATGTGGATGAAAAAGGTCTGTAAATTGTGTTCCAGATGTAGAAAGAAGGCTATAAGGAGGTGAACCTGGCAATTGTCCTGTGAGATAGGCCTGCCAAATAAAGACTGTAAAATTCCCTGTTACTGTGCCCTGAGACAGACCTGCCAAATGAAGCACACTGAATCTCAAGGCAATATCAGTCTCTTGAGACAGATCTGCCAAATAAAGACCCCCTCAATGCTGCACTGAAGTTAACATTACCATAAGGCTGGTTCACCGTAAGAGAGCTACTTTAAGCTGCCTCACTAATTAATGTGGTTTTTACTGAACAGTGGAGCGACAGTGGAGTCTTTGTCAGCTACTGCTGCTGCAGAGGCAGATTTCTTTGGCAAGTAACAGGTCACCATGTACAGTATGAGGTTGTGATCTTCAGTTTGTTCATTATGAATCCCACAGTTTGGTGTAGCGGGCTGACAGGGCTGAAAATCTCTGAAGACCTGACTACAAGTGGAGTGATGTCAGCACTAATGCCATCAGTGGTTTGTATGAGGATGCTGCAGTGGACCATGGGAAGTGGGATGTGTCATTGGCCCACTGGAACCCCAGGGGCTTGCCGGCTTCAGGGGCAGAAAGACACAGAGGGTTTTACCCGAGAGACTGTCCAGAAGTAATCTGCAGATTTCCTCATATCCTGCAGCTGGCTTACAATACAGCTCTATCGCCATGGACGAAATGCTACCCTGAGCATCTCTCTCTCCCTCCCGCCCTCCCTGTCCTTTATTCCTCACTCACTCCCTCCCTCACTCTCGTGGTCTGGCTCAGCAGACCAGTTGCCTTGTGTAACTCTGGATTTTCCCCTGGCCACCCTCCTCACAATTTGCAGTGGTCAGGTGATGTTGGGGTGGGGCTGCAGGGAGGAAGAGCGGGGGTTTGTGGGGGTCAGTGCTCCAGCCATGAGGGGGGTGGGCTGCTCCCCGATCCCTTTCCTTCTCCTTTTCTCCTGACAGATGGGGCTGAACCAAAACAAGAGTCAGGTACATTATCACATATTCCATTCAAGAGAGGCTTAGACCCCTTCAGGGTCTGGCAGTCAGTAGTGGAGGGGGAGAGGTCCGGTGCTGGGTCAGTGGGTTTCTGACACCGGTTTCCAGTGGGAGATGACCTGCACGGCCCCAAATGCGCATAACTTCCAGCATCATAGACCATGTGTGTCACAGACCTGTTGTTACGTAACCAACTTTATACACACAAACTGCTCCTCCCTTCATGTGCTAATATGTCATTTCCATGCTCTCATTCTTGCATTAGACACTCAAATTTCCTTCAGGATTAATAAAGCATTTCTTATTCTTATTCTTAGTGCTGCTTCGGGGGTTAGGAGGTGTGGGGTGAAGGTAGACTCTTTATTTGAGTCTGTTTCACCTCAGTTAAAAAGGCCAGCATCCAGCAGCCTCTGTGCATGTGTGTGCGTGTGCGTATTTGTCTGTGTGTATGGGAGAGCATGAATATATGTGTGTATGTGTGCATGTGGACAGGAAGTACCCTGACCAGGAAACAGCAATGGATTGATGTCTATTAAATACAGAGTACAGAAAATTCTCATTGGGGCAATTCACATATGTGGGAAAAAGGCTTGAAGGTGATTGATAGGGTAGGAACAGGTGAGTCTCCCCCTGTGGTTCCACTAGGGCTTTTTTAACCATATGGTTACTATGGTTAACTTTTCTTCTCATTGAGGCTATAATTCTCCCCATTTAACTAAGACAGCAAATCTTTATATTTAGACTCTTCCTGGCAGGGCAGGGGAGACATTTATTCAGTCAATTATTTTAGCTGCAGTTGATTGGCAATGAAGGGGATTAAGGCCCATTTTGTATGCACGTGTGTGCATGAGTGTTTGTGTTTGTGTGTGTGTGTGTGTGTTTTACACATCTGAGTAATCTGTGTGAATTCTTAAGGCAATGAATAACAGAAGTCAAAGAGTCCTTAGTTCAGAATCCATTGCTCTCTGTCTCAGCTCTCAGTTTAGCTTGCTGTAGCTGGTGGTGAAATGCAGCTGGGTGGCCAGGTCAGTCACACAGGGTGGGGTGTCAGAAATACGGGCTCTTGTCAGAACATGGGGCACCTCATGTTCTGTCCTCTGTCAGTAGAGATGAAGCTTCAGAATGTCCAGTCTGAGGGGTATTCTCCCATTCAGATTGACCTAATCACTCATTAATTGTGCATTTCAATGTTACTGCTCCTTAGCATTGGGGTGTTATTATCTTTGTGAATTAGTGCTGGTAAGTACTGACATGTAAACATGGTATGCGTGTTACTAGTGGTTAGCACTGGTGGGTAAACACGGGTGTGCATTAATGACAGGAATGATTAGCAACTTTGTGTATCCTGGTATCCTGGTATACTGGTTCAGTATTTAATAACTTTCAAGGGAAGCACCTGACCAGTAGGCAGAACAATATACCCCACTTATTGTTGTTGCATCATGCAGTGTTGACACATACTTAAATCTCCTGCTTTCAAAACTACTGTGCTAACCACAGTAGCCCAGTTGTACAGCATTTCAAGTTTTCTCTTTTCAAAAATTGTAATGTTAATACTGGCCCTAACTGAATGTAATGTGATGTCACACTGACTCACAAGGTCTTAATTGTTAATGCTTTCTACTGAGGGAATGCATTTATTGTGATGGTCTTTTCTCATGCTATGCAGTGATAACAGGGACAGGCAGGAGAAATAGAAAGCACATGAGTGTAACAGGGACATGGGTTCACTTTGTGTATGTGTGTGTACTGTGTACATTTGCATGTTGTGTCTATGAACACACACATGTGGAGCAATACTGGACTGCTGCAGACTGTGTGTGTGTGTGTGTGTGTGTGCAACCTTACTGTTTATATATAGCATGGTATGTGGGTGTTCTCTGTGTGTATTCAAACAATCTCTCGCTCACACTGCACTGTGAACATCTGCAGTTAAGATCCCACAGCAAGTTATGTGGCCAAGACTGCTTCATATGTGGTCAGCTCATGGTGGTTGGCAGCATTCTAGTGGACACGCAGCAAATTCACACTTCCCCAGGGCTTAAACACAGCTACAGGACAGGAGAAAAAAAGTATGCAGAGGCACAACCACCTACACAAATTCACACACACTCTGTTCACTAAGAGAAATCAGTAAAGTGCAAGAAACTGCCTCCTACATGTAGCTCTTTAAGAAGGTGAATTAAAATGTCAATCCCACAATGCCTCAGGACCTGTGAGACAGAGGAAATGCAGCAAAGCAAACACAGCCACTCTCAGCTGCAGAAACTCAACCACCCAACTGCAGAAATGTCTCTATGGGAGGGGAAACTCCAAACACAGCCCCTTCCCTTAAACATTTACTTTTCTATGAAAGAGACCTTCCTGACACAGCCTCTCCCCTGAATAACCTCTACAGGAGAAACTCCAAATATAGCCCCTCTTAAATTCTGGAACTACTCTACTGCATGTGACCTGTGCATTCTAACAAAGTGTGAGTATTAGGTTCATGCGTGATCTCTGCAGATATCTTACATTTACCTAGTGTCATCTGCACAGTCTTTTTCTGCTTTTGATAACCTTCCCTATTTGGGAGGGCAAGAGATGAAGATGTTGGACAGAGAAAGAGAGGATAGAAGGAGAGAGAGGGGAACGGTTTACAAGGGCGAAGAGGATGAGAGAGGGTTGAACGATGGAGAGGGAGAAGATTGTGGCGTCATTCAGCAGACAGGTGATCCTCTCCATGACTGAGAATTTGTGCTGAGAGAATAATTTATTACTTTTTAAATTAACTTTAAAATGTCAATAAATGAAATGCTGAAAGTTGAAACATCTGTCAAAGCAAAAAAGAGAAAATCACTGTGACTCATACTGTCATGCAATTTCACCTGGATATTGAATGGGATAAGGGCACAACAAAGAGAGGTGTGGAATCCATATCTGTTATCAAAAATGACTTTTTATTAAAACAAGTAAATAGTTATCTCATTAACTGGTGATTCTCTATTGCCAACCTGTATGAATATTAAATGATATAAGTTAGTTAATGTATTGTTAGCTCAGATGATAATTGCATTACCCAATTCATTATTCCCCAGTCTGATATCTTGTTTCTGTGTATGTCTCAGTGGGTGTGTGTATTGTTGTCCCATTCACGTTTTCCCTTGGGTTGCCCACATCACGATGATGATGATGATGACGATCATGATGGTGACAATGTGTTTTGGGAACTTAGTAATGAAAATACTAAACTTGAGGAAAATAGTTGTAAGATGATCTTAGCTTTTTTTGAGACACACACGCATCTTATGCAAGCAAACTCTTATGCAGAGTCTTATGCAAGCAAAGCACTTTTCTTATAGCAGTAGCTGAGTTGGAAAACAAAACCAGTAAGTTAAACCTGAAAGGCAGCCAACATGAAAGCATTGCTTACCTTGCATATATTGGGCCTCATTTAGCAAATGAACAAAAAACAGTCTGTTCTTACATTTATTTTTTAGATAAGTTCATACACAGAGCACAATATTAAAAAATTCCCAACATAACCATATTTGGTAAGGCTATCAGTGACAATCTCACCACCTCCAAAAAAAAGTAAAAAGAGGGATTTCCTGTCTGAAATCCTGTCTGAAGTCTGAAATTCAAATTATATTAACTAATCTCCAAGTGAGGAAACATATTTAGTTTGGTAGCTTGGGCAGTGGAGTGCTGGGTCATGCCAAAACTTCATCTTAGCTACAATGTTGTCAGCAGTACTGCCTCAAACAGCTTGATGCTGAGTGAAATGGTCTGACCTAAAGATGGATGAAAATTAGGATCAGTGTGCATAAAATGGGTGCACATGTGACCAGGGGAAGTCAGAGTGTTACAGGCCTCTCCCCAATGGATGAGAAAGTAGGTAGTATTATGGGGGAAATACATGTTTGGTATAATCTCACACATAACAATCATCTTCCTGTTCTGTTTCTCATGCTTGACAGCAAGAAGACTCTTTCCAGTCTAAATGCACAATTCTTCAAGCTGTGTAATGATGCAGAGTCTACCAATGACATCCATTCATGCAGTTGCACTTTCATGTTCTTTTATATCCATATGGCTGCATTAATTAGAAAATTGATTGGTTGGATTGATAGAGGTTTACATGCGTTTTAATTCAAGCCAAAATTTTTCCTTTTTTCCTCACCACAGAGGCATCTATTGCATGACACAATGGGAAATATGTATTTTTGTTTCAATATTCATAACATTATGAATACTTTTGTGGATTTCATGACTACTTACAGGACCTTAGATACAGCCAATGCTGTTAAACATGTAAACAAGTGACTTAATGTGTCTTGTTTACAGCTTCTTCAAATTATCCAAGAAAGTTAAGCATTAGGGAAAACATTTAAATTTACAATTTACAATTTGACATTTCGCAGACACTTTTAAAGCAAAATGACTTACAATTAGTGCATCAATCAGGTTTAGCTGACTTCCTCATAGGCAAAAGATCGCAGTAGGAATGCAAATTAATTATTTACAGTACCATGCTCCTGTATATCCTGCAACAATAAAACAGAAATCTGTAAACAAAACCTACAACATAGAGACAGGGTAGGTACAGAAGATTAGGTTACATAGTAGGGGACAGGTGGATTCTGAAAAGGTGGGTTTTCAGGCTCCTGCAGAAGATGGCGAGTGATTCCGCAGTTCTGATTGGGTGAGGAAGGTCATTCCACCACCGCGGAACGAGGGCAGAAAAAAGATTTGGCCGAGTGGAACGGCTGCCAGGTTCCTGAAGTGAGGGGACCGCCAGCTGCCCAGAGGAGGTTGAGCAGAGAGATCTGGTTGGAGTGTATGGAGTGATCAGAGACTGAAGGTAGGACGGGGCAGAGCCCTTGTGACCTGGTAAGCCAGCACAGTGTCTTAAGCTGGATGCGGGCTGCTACCGGAAGCCAGTGAAGTACAGTGAGTAGCAGAGTGAGAGTGTTTTGGGAGGTTGAAAACCAAGCATGCAGCAACATTCTGAACCAGCTGAAGCGGCTATCAGGCCGATAAGCCAGCCAGTAAGCCGTTGCAGTAGTCAAGGCGGGAGATGACTAGTGCTTGAACTAGGAGCTGGGTTGCTTGTTGGGTAAGGAAAGGGCGGATCAGACCCATCGCCAGGGCTCATTCTTAGGGCGGGCATATGAACTACATTGGGGGGCACAATTATTATACTGCTATTTATTAGATGCTACTGATTGTTGTATTTGTGCAGCACTGACCCATAACTACTGAGGCTGCAAACATCCTAACCAAACTAGATTTTTCATGTCCCGACATTTGGGTTAAATCTTATTTCCAAAGTTACAATAACATGAAATATCTGCAGCTATTCACAGTCACTAGCACCAATCAGTCGCACTTGCAAGGTTCTGTAAGCATTTTGTTATCTAAATGTACCACAGCGGATGCAGAGTCAACATGAGACAGCAGCAGCAGAACACTCTAAAAACACCGGTTGCTTCTGACACACACGCGCATGTGCACACACACACACACACACACACACACACACAATGTGAACTTACTGTGAATGGAGCTCTCTCTCGTTCTCCCTCCGTTAGTATAACTGAAGGCGGCGTTTCTGGGTGTTGAACTGTCTCATTAAGATGTCCTTCCATTCACACTTGCATATATCCATTTTTACTTCTAACTTCTAAAGCTTGTAAATCACTGCTGTCACAGCTTGACTGGCATCCCAACTAGTGCACGCCGTGCATGTTGCGCAATTAGCCTAGCTAGTTGTGCTAGGTAGCTACATCAAATTCCGTTTTCTATTTTATTATCTTTATTTATAAGAAATATGAAGTTAATATCTTTGCTGGATTTTAACAGAAAAATAAAATGATGTATAAGGAATTTAAATGACAAATTTTCAAACTATACCTGTGGGCCAATGGGCAGGCACTAACAGCTCGGTGGGCTAGCCGTGCCCCTAAAGGCCCGCCCATAACGACGGGTCTGGGGTGGATCCTCCTGATGTTGCAGAGGGAGAATCTGCAGGACTGGGTGACCACCGCGATGTGGCTTGAGAAGGTTAACTGGTCATCCAGGGTCATGCCCAGGTTTTTGGCTGACCTAGAGGGGGCCACCACAGAACCCTCAATGGTGATCGGAGCATCGTTGGGGAGTTCTGTGCTGGAAAAAAGACAAGCTCAGTCTTCTCCAGATTGAGTTTAAGATGGTTAGCGGACATCCAGGAGGCAATGTCAGCTAGGCAGGCTGCAATGCGTGGCTGGACCTGAGAGTCGGAAGGAGAGAAAGAGAAGAACAACTGTGTGTCATCTGTGTAGCAGTGGTAGGAAAGACCGTGGGCAGAGATTACCTGTCCAAGTGATTTAGTGTAAAGGGAGAAAAGGAGTGGGCCACGTACGGAACCTTGTGGGACCCCAGTCTGGAAAGGGCGGGGGCAGGAGACTGATTCCCTAATAAATACCTGATAGGAACGGTCAGACAGGTAGCAGTGGCATGACCCATGCCCTCTTCAGAGCAGAGGGAACTACACCAGTAGACAGGGAGCTGTTGATTAAGGAAGAAATAAAGGGAAGAATGTCCTCAGAGATGGACTGAGAGAAGAAGGGATAGGATCAAGAGGACAGGTAGTGGGACGGTGGGATTTTATTAGCTGTAGAACAGAGTCAGTTAGGGGGAAGAAGGAGGAGAAGGTAGTGGGAGTGACAGCAGGTGCGGGATCCAAAATGGGAGGAGACGAGGGGAAAGAGTCGCAGATGTCTTTTACCTTTATCTCAAAGAAGGAGACAAAGTCATCAGCAGAAAAGGATAAGGGAGGAGGAGGGGGGAGAAGAGGGAAGAGAATGTAGAGAAAAGTTTGCGAGGGTTAGAGGAGGCAGAGTGGATCCTTAAATTATATATATATATATATATATATATATATATATATATATATATATATATATATTTGGCAGCAGCAACCCAGCTGGATCACCTTTGCCTCCAACTGTCAAAATAAATTAAAAAAAATGACATGAGATGGTACTTTTGACTTTTTAGGTCTTGGGTGCATTCAGGCTTACAACGACAAAACAGAGACATTCCATGAGAGTGTATAAATCTGAGTATACAATTGTTCCATAAATGGCACTCTTGTGGTTGTAAAGTTACTCTACCTTTGCTGCATATCCCACATGAAACAAATTAAAGTGTCAACTACTAAGGAAACTTGTTTAATCTCTGGGATTCTTTGGTAGTTGTACAATTAATCTGGCATTCCATTCCATTCCATTCAATTCAATTCAATTCAATTCAATTCAATTCAATTCAATTCAATTCAATTCAATTCAATTCAATTCAATTCAATTCCATTCCATTCCATTTGTATAGCGCTTTTTACAACACAAGTTGTCACAAAGCAGCTTTACATTGATCCCAGGCCTGAGACCCCCTGAGAGCAAGCCTAAGGCAACAGTGGCAAGGAAAAAGCCCCAAATTTACAGGAAGAAACCTTGAGCATCTGCTTCTGGCCAGCACTGGGCAGATATAATTATATAGAATACCTGAAATTATACAATGTACTATAAGACATTTGAGTTTTGATAGACAGTAGTAAATAACAGAGTAATTATAAAATGTATCCTAGAGAATGTCCAGTTCTTGGCACGCAGCTGGCTTGATAGGCAGGGCAGCGAAGTAGCAGGACTGGAGATCTGGGTGTGATGCTTGGACTACAGCTCCAGGCAGGAGCCCAGAGCAGGGACAGGAAACAAATAGAGAACAATGATTACTGGATGGTAAGAATGACATGAATGTACAGCAGAGACGCAGGAGAGGAGGGGTAGGGAAAAAAGGTGCCAGTGTGCAACAAGGAAAAAACCCCGGCAGACTAACATTATGGCAGCATAACTAGGGGACGGGAGGCAAGGAAAGGGCATAGTCATGAGGGCGGCCCTAAGGCAGTCAACACCAGTTCACGGCACAGAGTCCATGTCATGACACCAATGACCACTTAGTCCGCCAGAGACTCTATGATCCACGCCAGCACCAGGCCATGTCCCTCAGTTAAAGGGTTTACTAAAGGATTTACACCTTAGGAGTAATGCTTAACACTGCCAGGTAATAGACTTTCATTAGATGTAGAGCTAGAAACTCCACAAACCTCAGGAATGATGCCAAAACCACACAGGAAACTCGAATAAAGCAAATAACGCATCAGAAACTGTCACATAGGGAGTACTATGGGGATAGGGAACATTGAGGCTGGGGAAAGTCAGTGCTTTCCATTCACTCACATGTAAATGTTCATAAACTGTAGCTATCATACATACAGTTATACATATACAAAAATACATATACAATGCTGCCATGATAAAGTCATACACATACTTAAAAAGGGAGCCATATGTCCATCACGAGACATCTCAAGTGAAGAGAATCTGGGTGTCTGCAATTTGTAATTGTTTGTGCGCTCACCCACCATATCACTGCCTGCTGAACCCCGCTGTAGTAGTAACTCGCATCACCTGCATTCATCCCTGAGCAGAGCAGCTCAGCTCCAAAACTTTCCATACCATATGATGTGCCTTTGTGTAAACCACATAAACATTTCAGCAGCTCACTTTAACAGACATGCACACCCACCCACAGACAGACATACACAGACAGACAGAAAGACACATACACACACACACACACACACACACACACACACACACACGCACACACACACACACACACGCACACACACACACGTGATATCTGTCAGTTACCGCACTGAAAAGGAAAACATGTCTGAGAGTGGGTGTTTGGCTGTTTGCTCACCGTCTGTGTGAATGCTTGGTAAAAGTGCCTTGTTCTTTTATCTTGATTATTTGGAGTTGAGCAAATGAAACACAGCTTGTTTACTGCATTGCTAATCTTAGGGTTCTGTAACCAGTGAGAGCAAGCCTGATCCAATGATCTGGGACATTCTTACCAGAGAATGCAGCACAAGTGCAGATTCTTCATTCTTCAGTCCACATTGAAAGTTCTGTCTGCCATTTTTGAAGCTACAGTTGTTCTTATTTGCTGGGTCATTATGAACATTGTTTTTTTTTGTGAACAACTTTTTTATTTGGAAACAGGAAGTGACACTGGGAATAAAACCAATCGTCAAAGACCAAGATACTGTCAATGTACGGGTACCAGTACAGGACGGGTACTGGTACAAAGAATATAAATAAATACAAATATAAATGTTACAAATATGCACTTACATGCTACACAAACAAATTTAGTCAAAATACGAAGGAGGTAGTAATAATGCTATAAGAAAGGATTACAAAAATTGTCTCATAAGATAGAGGTCCAAGCATCAATAGTTTTAGACTTTGCTCCATGTAGTCTTGCACATGACCTCTCATGAGCCGCAATAGAGATCATATTAGGAATCCATATATTAAATAAAGGTAAAGTAGGTGTAAACCATAACTGCAGTATACCTTTTTTTGCTGCTGTAAGAGCTGCAAGGAGTAGTTTGCGCTGAGAGACAGAGAGCTGCAGGAGAGAGTCGTCATTAAGGAGGAAAAGTAAAGGTTAAATTCAATTCAATTCATTTTTATTTGTATAGCGCTTTTTACAACACAAGTTGTCACAAAGCAGCTTTACATTGTTCCCAGGCCTGAGACCCCCTGAGAGCAAGCCAACAAGGCAACAGTGGCAAGGAAAAACTCCCTATCAGGAAGAAACCTTGAGCAGAACCGGGCTCATGGGGGGGCCCATCTGCTTCTGGCCGGCACTGGGCAGATAGAGTTAGACACAATATTATGCAATGTACATTTGTTATTGACAAACAATAGCAGTTAACAGTAGAGTGATTATAAGAATGTCTCCTAGGATGTCCGGGTCTTGGAATGCAGTTGGCTTTGATGGGCAGGGCAGCGAGGTAGCAGGACTGGAAAACGAGATGAGACGCTTGGGCTACAGCTCCGGACAGGAGCCCGGAGCAGGGAATAGGAAGCAAACAGAAAACAGTGGTTAGTGGATGATAAGAATGGCAGGGATGTAGAACAGAGAGGCAGGAGAGGAGGGGCAGAGAAAAAGGTGTGCAACAAGGAAAGACCCCGGCAGGCTAACATTATGGCAGCATAACCTAGGGGACGGGAGGCAAGGGACCGGCATAGTCATGAGGGCGACCCTAAGACAGTCAACACCAGATCACGGCACAGGGTCCATGAAAGCAATGACCACTTAGTCCACCAGAGACTCTATGATCCACGCCAGCACCAGGCCATGTCCCTCAGCTGAAGGATTTACTATATAGATATGTTTTGAGCCTAGACTTAAAGGTGGAGAGAGAGTCTGTTCCCCGAATCTCAGAGGGTAAACTGTTCCACAGGAGAGGGGCTTGATAGGAAAAGGCTCTACCGCCTACAGTAGTTTTGCCCACTCTTGGAATGGTGAGAAGCCCGGCATTTTGGGAGCGAAGGGCTCTCTGCGGAAGATATGGATGAAGAAGGTCCTTAAGATAGGGGGGGGCAAGCCCATTTAAAGCCTTAAATGTGAGTAAGAGTATTTTAAAAATGATCCGGTATTTAATAGGTAGCCAATGGAGAGAGGCCAGAACTGGGGTGATGTGCTCAAAGCGTTTAGTTTTAGTTAAGATTCGAGCAGCTGCATTTTGCACCAGCTGAAGGGGTTTTAATGAGACGTTTGCACATCCTGACAAGAGGGCATTACAGTAGTCTAATCTGGATGTTACAAAGGCATGGATTAGTTTTTCAGCGTCGTTAATTGATACGATTTTCCTGATTTTAGCAATATTTCTCAGATGGAAGAAGGCAGTCCTAGAGGTGTTAGTTATGTGAGTTTCAAAGGAGAGCTCGGGATCAATAACAACACCAAGGTCTTTGATGGCTGCACTCGGGGCAAGGGAGACACCATCAAGGTCCAATGTAAAATGAGTGAGTTTGCTCCTGATTGAATTTTGGCCTATGACCAATATTTCGGTTTTGTCCGGGTTGAGGAGGAGAAAGTTTCGGGCCATCCAATTCTTTACATCTGTTAGGCAGGCCTCCATGTTTGAAATATTCAGAGGGACATCGGGTTTGACTGATATGTATAACTGAGTGTCATCCGCGTAACAGTGGAAATTAATGTCATGTTTACGGATGATATCGCCAAGAGGCAACATGTATAACGAGAAGAGCAGAGGTCCAAGCACAGATCCTTGAGGTATACCATATTTTACTCTGGAACGAGCGGAGGATTCGTTGTTGATGGAGACAAACTGATATCGTTCTGATAGATAAGATCTAAACCAAGATAGGGCATGTCCACTTATGCCAACCAGGTTTTCGAGGCGGTCAAGGAGGATACAATGATCGATGGTATCAAAGGCTGCACTTAGGTCTAGTAGCACAAGAAGAGAGATACAGCCATTGTCACAGGAGAGTAGAAGGTCGTTGAGCACTTTCAGGAGAGCGGTTTCCGTACTGTGGTGAGGTCTAAATCCGGACTGGAAAACTTCCAAAATGTTGTTAGAGTGTAAAAAGGCACAGAGTTGCTTTGATACCGCTTTTTCCAGAATTTTGGAGAGGAATGGAAGGTTCGAGATGGGCCTATAGTTTGACAGGTCATTGGGATCAAGATTAGGCTTTTTCAGAATAGGCTTGATAACTGCTACTTTAAAGGGCTGAGGTACGTGTCCAGACATAAGAGAGGCATTGATAAGATTTAATAGTGGTGTGCCAATTGCAGGCAATAGCTGTTTTAGGAAGCCAGTTGGTATGGGGTCAAGTTGGCTGGTAGAGTTATTAGATGAATTGAGAAGAGAAGAAAAGTCGCCAAATTCAATGGGTATAAAAGAGTCGAAGCGCGGGGCGGGCCTAATAGACATGTCTACATAATCTGGAACGGGACTGGCCAGGCAGGAACCAGAAGTTGATGAGAATTTTTGTATTGTGTCTCTTATCTTTAAGGTTTTACTGTCAAAGAAGTTCATGAAGTCACTGCTACTATAAATTGCTGGTATGGTAGGGTTAACTGATGCAGGACTCTTGGTTAATCTGGCAATAGTGCTAAACAGGTACCTAGGATTGTCCTTGTTTCTCTCAATAAGAGTAGAGAAATATTTGGATCTGGTAGCTGTGAGGGCATGCTTGTAATTTAGGAGACTTTCCTTCCACGCCAGGAGAAAAACCTGTAGTTTGGTTGAGCGCCATTTTCTTTCGAGTTTTCGTGTGGCTTGTTTGAGAGCACGAGTATGGTCGTTATACCAAGGTGCTAGCTTCTTGTCTGTGATTTTCTTCCTTTTGAGGGGAGCAACGGCATCGAGAGTTTTACGCAAAGTAGAGTCGATTCTGTCCGCGAGTAGATTAATTTCAGTTGAGCTGGGGTTTGAACATAAACTAGAGGAGATTTCGTTGTGCAGGTAGTATGATGTAGGGAGCTCGTCGATAAAGGCATTTGCTGTAAGAGAGCAAAACGTGCGCCTGGAAGAAAATCTAGGCTCCGAGTATGTGAAGCACGTTAGTGGTAAATTGAAAGAGATGAGATAGTGGTCGGATAACACAGGATTGTGTGGCATGATTTCCACCTGGTTAATGTCTGCTCCATATGTGAGGACCAAATCAAGAGTATGGTTGCGGTAATGTGTGGGTTTGTCCACAGCTTGATAGAGTCCAATGGATTCGATGATGGACAAAAATGCTGTTCTGAACGGGTCATGTTCATTATCCATATGGACATTAAAGTCGCCTACTATTACAGCTTTTTCTATATTGACAACCAGGTCAGATAGAAAATTGGCAAATTCCGATAAGAAAACACTGTAAGGGCCAGGTGGCCTGTAAATTATAACAAGGGTAAATAGCTGAAATGCAGTCTTGTCAGGATGTGCAAAGCTAAGTACTAATAGTTCAAATGAATGGAAGTTATAGCCAGGTTTAAGGGTGGCACAGAGTTTGGAGCTGTGTACAGCAGCAACGCCGCCACCTCTACCAGTAGGTCGAGGGACCTGGTGATTACAATAACTGGGAGGAGTTGATTCGTTGAGAGCAACAAAGTCATTAGGTTTAAGCCATGTTTCAGTCAGGCATAAGATATCAAAATGGTGATCAGTAATCAATTCGTTTGTTAATAAAGCTTTAGGTTGTAGCGATCTGATATTTATTAACCCAATCTTAAGGACCATTTGTCTACAGGTAGTACTTTCAGGTTTGGCAGACTTAATTTTTATTAAATTATCAGCACAAATGCCCCTACTGGATGTTTTTAAGAAGTTTGGGACGGAGGGTCGTGGAACAGACACTATCTCTATGGGATTTTTAAGTGGTGATTCCAGGGAAAAAGCAGACAACTGTGTAGGACAGGGAGTCTGCTGCCTGGCCTTGGCCCTGATTAGTCAAGGTTTAGTGGAATTCAGACTATGATCTATGTTACTAGAGATGATAGCTGCACCCTCCCTCGAGGGGTGGATGCCATCTCGTTTTAAAAGACCAGGCCTCCCCCAAAACTTGTGCCAATTATCTATAAAACCCACGTTATTAGAGGGGCACCATTCAGACAACCAACGATTAAGTGACGTTAATCTGCTATAGATCTCGTCACCGCGCCGCATGGGGATGGGGCCAGAGAAAATTACTGAATCCGACATTTGTTTGGCAATCCTGCACACCGACTTAATAGTTAACTTTGTTACTTCCGATTGCCTCATGCGAACATCGTTAGCGCCGACGTGAATAACAATTTTTGAGTATTTCGCTTTACTTTTACCTTTAGCTTTAGCCAGCACTTTCAAATTGGCTTCAATGTCGGAAGCTCTGGCTCCAGGAATGCAATTGACTATGGTCGTTGGTGTCTCTACGTTCACGTTTCTAAGAATTGAATCGCCAATAATCAGGGCTCTTTTAACAGCCTTCTCAGCAGGTGTGTTACTGAGGGGGGAGAACCTGTTGGAAACGTGAACCGAGGGTTGGTGGTGCACCGGGGGCTTGCGCTTGCGTCTATTTTCCCGAACCGTAACCCACTCGCCTTGCTGCGAAGGCTCTGCCGGGGTTGAGCTAGGGGAAAGGCTAATTGACGCATCCGGTACTGAAAAGGATTCGATAAACTTTTCACTAGCTTTAATCTCGTATAAGGTGCGGATGCGTGCTTCTAATTCTGCTACCTTCTCCGTCAACCTAGCGTTAAGCTCGCATTTAACACAGGTGAAGTTGGTCGTAATGGCGGAGAAGGAATAACTAAACATGTTACACACAGAGCAGGGGAGACAGCGAGAGGGAGGAGAGCTAAGGATTGGAGAAACAGAGCTGCGAGAAGCCATCGTATGTAACTAGTGGCTACTTACGTAGTTTTTGCGAGGGTGTCGAAAAGTAGTGTCGGCGAGTACTCCGGGTTTGGGTCCTGGCTGGGTCCTAACCGATCGGCGTCTTGCGTCTGGCGTTCGGGGAACGAGCAACCACAAGGTGAAGCCACATTCAATGTCCAGAGCATCTGATAACACTGAGGCCACAGTACACCAAAATCTTGAGATAGTGGGGCACTCCCAAAACATATGGAGCATTGTGCCAGCTGCCCCAGTATTGCATATATGACAATTAGGATCACTGGCGCATTTCATTTGAAACCACTTTAAGGGAATTGCATACACCTTGTGAATAACCTTGAAATGAATCAATTGGTGACTCAGGTTCCTTGATGAGAAAAAGGTATTGCCCCATACTCTGTCCTATGGAGGCTCCACACTCAACTTCAGCTGTCTTTTCCACACCACTGACAAACAACTTACTAAGGGATGAGTAGCTAAAGGAGCATCCAAAGGAATGTTACATGTGTGCAGTATAGAATGAATTTGTAAATAAAAGAGGGGCTAGGGAGAGAAGGCAGATTTAATGTCTTGGAATGAGCACATGCCATTATCATCAAATATATCACCCAGAGTATATATACCCTGGGAGGGCCAAATGGAATTTTTTAGTGGTTGACCATCAGACATAAGGGCAGGATTATACCAGAGAAGAGTAGTAGTATAAATTGGTGCTTTTAAGTATGTGTTGAAATTGCCTTAGAACATGGAGTGATTAATGATAGTTTTGTTTTGTTAACGAGGTCTTGCATTTCTTAGCACAGGATGGGAGATCATGTAGTTGTTATTGTGGTTTGACTGCGGATGCCTCAATATTCCTCCAGGGTACCTGAGGGTCCTCAGAGAGCCAGACCTGTATGGCCCGCAATTGGAAGGACCAATAGTGTAGAGACAGAGTGCATTTAGGCCATGCCCACGCTGTGGGGGAAAACAATGCTGCACTTTCCATTGATTTCCATTGCACAGTTCTCTGTGTCTTAAAACTAAAATTGCAACCATGCCAAAAAAAAAAAAAACACCCTTATGCATGGTAGGTTGCACGGCAAATAAGAACCCTGATTTAAGCTTTTACAGGATTCCAAGACGCAAAACAGAACCAAAAAGACGTCATAGTTGGCTTAAAGCTATTAACAGACAGGAGGGCTCGCTAGCCACGGGGACCTTATGAGATCCTGATACTATTCATGTCTATGTGTGCTGCAGACATTTTGTGTCAGGTAGCTCAAAGTTAATTCTGTGAGAATTTGTTAATTTGTACATGATTGATTCCAATTCCCCAGATACATTAGTTTAGCTAGTTAGTCAGCTAGCGATCTAGCTATGGTAGCTTGCTCTAGGTTAGCTAGCTACCGCAGTACTCAATTTTCACCAATCTAAAAAGTCGATCTTCATGTTTGCAGGGACTAAATGGCTTATCCTCACCCGTTAGTCACTTTTAATAAAGCCTTCTGGGAAGTGCATGTGGAGAATAACATTGTAATCAGGGGTTGACATTAACATTTAACTACCAGCCACTGTGGCTAGTTGATTTTGAAAGTTAACATTAGCCACCAGCTATCATTTTTCACCAGCCAAAGTCTAACTAATCTATATTTTAAAACAAATACAACATACAAACATTAACATATGCATGTAACCCGGTAGACTCAACCACAGGACACAATATCTAAGGTGCTTTATTCTGAAGCTGCCCTATTTGTAGGTACAGCGGCCAATTTAGAGGTTCTGAGACATGTTAAATAAGTGAAAGACATCTACTCCTTTACATCAAGTGCTTTGCAAAATTAATTGCACCACTACGCGGCGTAACATCGCTTCCGAGCTCAGGTTTCTGGCTGACGTCAGATAAGAGCAATCCCTTAAAGGGGCCACACAGTTTTTCTTTTTTTTCCCCAAAGTGATATCTCTCCACTCGGCTACATGCATATAACATGTAATTTGTTCTCTCTTGAATTCAATTGTAATTGTACAATGTAATTTTATTCTCTCTTGGTGAAGTGTACTTGTGATTATTGTAAGGACAGTGAATGTCAGATCTTGTCTACCTGCTACTTTGGCAAGTGAATTCTAAAATCTACTACCCACTGACAGTTTCCAACCCTTTTTGGCTAGTTTTAATGTCACTCCCTGATTATAATACAATTGTTTAGGCTGTCAACTACTTATCTCTTGGCTCAATAGTAGGCTATAGACTTGAGCATTTTTATCACAACGTTAGCTTACGTTCACTATCTAAATGACAATATTGACTGGCTTAGCCTACCTGGTGATTCGATCAGGTAATGGTACATGTCAAACTACGTGACGGCTGGCCACTCTGTGGGGTCATTTTTCGACACTGATTTTGGGATAGAAAAGGCACACTGAGGGAGTCCAATCAGACTTAGTTTCTCTATATATCTGGCCCTTTCTTCGGACAGAAGGGTATTGAAATAATGACAGTGACAATGACAATTTATGTTAAAGCTGTTTCAAGACATGGTGTCTCGCAATTTCCCATTCACTCCCTTTCAACTTCGTGGAATGTTTTCCCCCATGAGGGGCGTGGTTTTCCCTCCGATGACGCATTGCGCTCTGTATCTATAGCTCAGGATTTGGTAATGCTAGACCGCCTAACTCCTTCGGTCTCTGTAAATTGGAGAAGTGGATCCCACCTGTAGCCCCAAATGAAACTAGATAGCATGGACTGAGCTTTCCTAAAGAAATCTGCTGGTGGAGCAAAAGGGATCGTGGAAAATAAAAAATTAATATGTGGGAGGACTACCATTTTGATTACAGACACGCTACCATGTAGGGACAAATGCAGCGCCGACCATCTTTGAAAGTCATCTCCAATACACTTAAGAGTCTTACCAAAGTTCTCTGCTCTCATTTCTACAAGGGGCCACCTATTTAATGCCTAGATATATGAAACCCTCTTTGGCAGCAACTAAAGGAGATTGAAGAGATAGATAGGGGCCATAGTATCTTGGAGGGGCATTACAAATGATTTACCCCAGTTGACCTTGTAGCCAGAAAACTGGCCAAAAGTTGAAAATAAGTGTAATGCATTAGGGATTGAATGGGCTATATCAGAAAGAAAGAGGAGAATGTCATCCGCAAATAAAGAAATACAGTGAGATGTCCCCTTTATTGGCTTAATAGTCTGAGACTGACAGATGGCTAGAGTGAGTGGTTCTAAGTCCAAAACAAATAACAAAGGGCTTAAAGGGCAGCCTTGACGAGAGCCATGCTGCAACTGGAATGATGTCGATCTGTAAGCGCCTGTCTGCACAACTGCCATTGGGGCATTATAGTATATATAGTATAGTATATGCCATTTTAATGAATGAGGGCCTGAAACCAAATCTTTTCAATACCAACCACATGTAATCCCTTTCTAAGCGATCAAAGGCCTTTTCTGCATCTAATGAAAGAATTGTGCTTGATTGAGACTCGTTTGCGTCATTAGTAATATGCATGAGCTGTCTAATGTTATCAGCCGCAAATCTACCCCTCAAAAAGCCAGTCTGGTCGTAACTTATAAGTGAGCCAATATATGAATCTAGCCGTAGTGCCAAAGCCTTTGCATAAATTTTAAGATCAGAAGTAATGAGACTCACAGGCTATAGCGGGGCGAGCGGGGACAGAGGGTGCAACTGTCCCTGGGCCCACGGTTCTTCCAGTTACAAAGGGGCTCAGCTTGGGCCCAATCTGCCTGACAAAACATCCTTTAATGTATGATTTTTGTTTTGATGTACAAAGTTCCTTGTAAGTACCACTCACAAAAGACATGTCCTTAGCTACACTATCAGAGAAACTGCATTTCTGAGCCCTCTCAAGATTCAGGATAGTCTGTTTCAATTCAGTAATTTTCTTATTACGAGATGAGCTAAGATGTGAAGAGAATGATGTGCAGTTACCTCGTATGAAACATTTAGTGTTTGAGGGTTATCAGTGGAATCAGAATCCTTGTCCTTGTCAAAACTGGTGAATAAATTCTGTGTTCTGTAAAAGATTGGCATTAAATCTCCATCTCTTCTGTAAGGAACGTCTAGGTTGAATTATGAAAGAGTAAACAACTGGCCCATGGTCAGAAATAATTATAGGAGAGATATCAGCTTTACAAACTGAAGGAAATAGAGATGGGGAGATTAAGATGTAATCAATATACCTTGTGCCTACCCAAAAAAAAAAGTAAAATCCTTTGTCTGGCATCCCATAAGTTACAGTCCCTCATGAAAACCTTCATTGCTACATCTGCATTAGAGATGGCTGATTCAGGAGATGATTTATCTACATCATTATCAACAACAGCAGTAAAGTCCCCACCCACTATAAAACAACAATCTCTTAAATGTATAAATGATGAAGCAATCTCTCTGGTTCAAACAGAGTTGGTGAATAGATGAAGCGAAACAAATATTCTGATGCATTACCATGCCCAGTGTGTACGTAAAATGACCATCTTTATCTGATTCGACCTTATGAATGACTATATCTAGTTTCCTTCTAGCGAGGATTAAAACTCCTTTAGATTTTGACAAAGCACAAGAGAAGCACACAATCTTATAATGCTTGTTTTGAACTCTGTAAACATCAATTTGTCAGTACTCCAGCCCCCTAGCTGTTGTGTTTATGTTCTCCCCATCTGTCATTGTGTCCATGTGCTTTTGTTTTTCCTTGTGTTCCAGCCCTGCCACACTCTCCGTCCTGTCTCTGCCCACCTGATCATCTCCACCTGCCTGCCTGCACACCTGCTTCCCATTACCTCATCAGCCCAGCCTTATATCAACCCTGCTTGTCTCTGTCTTGTTTGCCAGATCGTTGCAGTGTTTATTGCCTGTTTCGTTCCTGCTGTGGTTTTGCCTTTATGTCTTGTTGTTGTTGTTGACCCTGCCTGTACTTTGACCTTGATTCTGCTCACCGTCTTGCTCTGTTTGTCTGATTGTCTGCCTGCCTGGTTACTGACCCTGCCTGTTCCTGTTTTGACCCTGGCTTGCCCACAGACTGCCTGCCTGTTACCAACACTGCCTGTTCTGGTTTTACTACTTTGGCTGACGTCTTTATTAAAGCTCTTGGAACCTGAAGCTCTTGTGTCCGCACTTGAGTCCTTGCCTGAGCCCTGACACAATTTCCTTAAGATGCATCTCCTGAAGTAGAGCCTCATCAATACTTTGACGATGTAGCCAGTCAAAAACTTTTAATTCTTTTCACCTAAATATTTAGGCCACGTAAAATTCCAAGACGCTACTTTTAAGATTGCACATCAAGGCGGGTGAAACCCTCACAACCCGGGTCAGAGGGGGAGCCCATCTGCTTCTGGCTGGCATTGGATGGACAATTAGAGTAGGAAAGAATTTCCTAAGAAATTCTTAACAGTACTTAAGAATGGTGAAATACGCAGGTGGTAAGACACAGCAATATAGGGTGTGTAAAACGTGAGTCTTGTAAATCTTAAAAGTTATACAGCAGAATATACATAGCATGTAGTCCTTGAGGGCCCAGTTCTTGGTACATGGAGGGCTCCACAGGAATGACAGAGAGGAAGCTGTGCTGGAGGTCTTGAAGAGGTGCTTGGGTTACAGCTCCAGGCAGGAGCCTGGAGCCAGGTGAGGAAAACAAAATTAAAAAACATTGATTGGTGGACGATAAGAATGGCAGGAATATACAGCAGAGAGGCAGGAGAGGAGGGGTAGGGAAAAAGATGCCAGTGTGCAACAAGGAAAAAAAAACCCAGCAGACTAACATTATGGCAGCATACCTAGGGGATGGGAGGCAAAGCACTGGCATAATCATGAGGGCAACCCTAAGGCAGTCAACAAAATTAGAACATATAAGCCACCGCTTCAACTTCTATGTGACCATGTCTCTGCTGCCAGCAGGCCCGACGAACTTTTCCAGCGCTCTCTCGGCATCCTCTGGAGTGTTGTAGTAAGACACCCTGCCCTGTTGTACCACCTTCAAAGTGGCAGGAAAAAGGAGGAAGGTTGGGATGGAGTGATCTTTCAACTGCCGTCGGATCGGTTGATAAGCCTTCCGTCATTGAGCAGTTTCCATGGAGAAATCCTGGAAGAGTTGGAATTGATCCGCACCATGTAGCATCGGAGAGTTTCTATCTCAAGCTGCTCGCATGATGTCTTGTTTGTCTTTAAAGTTGAGCATACAAAATACGAGGGTTCTAGGCTCTATCCCTCTGTACTGGTAAATCGAAGTTCCCTTCGATTTACCAGTACAGTGTACCCTCTCTACTTCCAAATGTCACCCAGCTAATGTGGGAAGCCAGTGCGGGAAGTTCTCTTGAAGGAAGGAGACACAGTCTTTCCCTCCTGCTCTCTCTTTAAGGCATGTATGGCGTAAATTGGAGTGGTGATTACGGTCTTCTAAATTAATTATGCGTTGCTGCATTTCTGAGAACTTATCCATCCAACTTTGCACCGTTTGCCTGTCCTCCTGTTGTGCTCTCTGTATATTATCCACACGGGACTGCATTGTTTGTAGATTAACAGTCTGGAGCTGTACCTGGTCCTCAAGTTGTTTTAGCTGGCTTTTAACATGAGTGAGATCTTTGCGAACGCCTTTCACTACTTCCAGCATTTCTGACATGACCTTGTGTACACACTCCTTGACAGTAGCAGCAAGTGATGTGTCTAACGCGGGTGGGCCTGCTAGTCCATCTTTATTCGCATTAGCCATGCTAGCACCACTCACCAGGAACAGCTCAGTCAAAGATTTCCCTTTTTTTCTTTGCTGGAGACCACACAGTAGCCATTGAAAAGGGCATAGCTCTCTTCTTGGGGGTGTACATCGGCAAAAATCTTTATTACGGTTGGATATTAATAGCAAAGTGTACTCAGGGAAGGAGAGCAACTCTTTCACGCTGCCATCTTGGGTTATCACACACTGGAAGTCATTATGAACATTGTTGAAAGGGCGTGGCCTAAAGCAGAACATCCACAGGAATATGCACAAAAGCAGACAGCACTGGAACCTCCTGTTATCAACCAGGTCCTTCTAGACTGAGGATGAAAGGAACATACAAGCTTAAAAACTTGTCACCTAATACCTGGAATATCTGTGCCTCTGATCTCTTCAAAATGGGACATTCACACGATGACACAGAAATCTGACAAATGAGACATTAATTCTGAAGTATGATTCTTTAATCTTTGCCACAGTGATGCGTGCGGACTGTGATTCATTTATTTCGTCTTCAGTCTGTTGTAGGTATGTGGGGTAGTCACAGTAACTTGAAATTCTCAAGTATTATTCTAACAAAAACCTCATTATTTACCAAGCCCTTTACAACAGTTCAATTTGATGACCTCTCTGGGAAGTACATTCATATGCATCAACTCAACCATAAGTAGCCAACGTGTGTGTTCATCTGCTGCAAGATGAAAAGAACTCACGACATTTAACCCTTTCATGCGTACGGTCACACTGATGTGATTAGCTGTTTAGCGCGTATGCTAAAACTGGTGCGGTTAGAAAACTAGATTGGAAAAATTCTAGCTAATTTTAGCTTAGAGGAAACAGCAATTTAACATTAAAAAATATGGCAAATGCTAACTGAAAACTATGAGGAGCTTCATTACGCTAATGAAATCACAACAAAGCATGTGTGCTACATAGCATAAAAAATAAGTGAAAGAGTTAAAGATTCAGTCCACGACTCTAAGTTTATGAAACACTTTCAACACGTCTGTATTCTGTCTAAAATCACACCACAGAAGAACCACTGTTAAATGTTAGAAATAGGTTTCATATACGTTCATTATTTAACGTTGTGTTTAACACTTATTTTGAACGTGTCAGTCATGTCTGTTATTGGGCTTCCTCAGTTGCTGTAAATTGACACCAAATCAATACCTTTGTTAAACGTTGGAATCGGTGTCTGTCAGATGCATTCATTTTTAAACGTTGTGTTTAACACCCAATTAGAGCGTTTAAGAAACATTTCTTTTTGGGTTCCTTCCATTGGTGTCAACCAACACGTTTGGTTGAACGTTTTGTTGAACACCAAAATACAACCCAAAACAAATGTTGGTTTTGGTTCAAATAACGTGTTTTGCTATTTAGGTTTTAGTTTTCCAGTTGAAAATCGTGGACGTGGGGCCCTGGGAGGTGTGTTAGCCCTGGGCCCCAGGGAGGCTTAATGCAGCCCTGAGTGTTGAGCTTATGTGGATATGGGTAAGAAGCTTCTGCTCATCATAGCTGGGGAAAGAGCCCACTTAAGCATTGTGTCCAAGGACACTGAGCAGGAAAAAATGGTATGAGTTGTGAATCTGCTTAGGCTGTGACTGCAATGCTTCCATGGTCCTTTCCTGCTGAGTCCAAACACTGGATGATATTCCATCACAGTGATCTTTTGGGCTGCAGAATTTGGCTGATGGAAATTTCACTGGAATTACACTTAAACCCTGCACACAACTGACTGGCTTAGAAGGAAAATTGTTTATCCTGGTGAGAAAGCTTATATTAGTATATGACAGAATTTGGCTAAGACACAGAACATGCATTCTCACAACACTGCTGTGACAAACTTCTGAACAATGTTTAACAAAACACATGCTACCTAAAGATGTGCATACAGTGACTGTTATATGCAGCCTAGGAAATGATTGTCTGTTGGAAAAAAAATGCATGTACAAGAACATGCTAATCGGTATTGACAGTGATGGAGAGAGATGGCTTTGACAGTGTAAGCGAAAGCAAAGGAAACATTAATTATTCAGTCTGTAATGATAGCACTGTTAGGGCCACACTACAACTGAAACTGCAGGGTGCTCTGAATGGCTCTAACGTCATGAAACCATACCAACACCTAAAACATATATTGTGAGTATTTCCATTCCATGCTGTGGTAATGAGAGAAATGCCTCATGTCAAGAGGAAAGATTACAATTTTAAAAGAGCTGGACTGATGAATTTCCATGCAACAAGGTAAAATAGTCACAGATGTACTGTACAAACCCATTTCAATGGGCCAACTTGCAGATAAGCTGGCTCTTTCACATTTTGTTGACCTTGTAAATAATTATAGTAATTAAAGACATTTTATGGGCTTGCAATTATAACAGTCACAGTGCAGTTTTTTTCCATTCAATGCATATCCTGTGAGAAAAAAGGTGCTCATAAAATCGGGGAATCATATAATTGCTACTCCAAGTCCTGGGTGCTGTTTCCTAAACTGTGTGCAGCTCTTCCCTAGTCTATGGAAACGCACCCTTGACGCAAAAGGCTCCACTTCATTACTGTACCTCCCCCAAATACAAGACATGAAGAATATTTCACCCCAACATCACATATAACACATTAAAGCCCTAAATTCCAGGCATTGCAAATTTGCCAATGTAGGCTGTGTGATAAGCATTGGAAAGACTGGTGTTAGATAGGGACTTGTGACTAGAAGGTCACAGGTTCAGATCTTGTTGGGTGGCACAAGACACTAAGTAAATATTAAAATATACATGGTGAGTTTATCCTGCATACTGTGTTGCTGACGTTGCAGTTTTGTCACTAGATCCAGAAATTTTTGGATTGACAAAAGTAATTTATATTCAGAAATTCCAAGACAAACAACTTTGGAACAACTTCTAGTAATTGTTCATACCCTGTTCATACAATTGAAATATCTTTAGCTGTTTATTATATCGGGGATGCAACCCAGAGAAATAAACTCTCTAATGATATTAGCTCTAAGCTCTTAAAAATTTTAAAACAGTGCAAGATGTGCCACTGCACTGCAGCATATCTTACAATGACACTCACAAAAGACCTAATACTGAGCCTGACACCAGAACTCCTGGTCCACATCAACACCTTTCCAAGATCACAAGAGAATCTGCGGTAATGTGTGGCTCCCAGAGGAGGAAGGAGGCCTATGATGAGGTTAGCTTCAGGTTAGTTTGGGCTTACTGGACTGCAGGTCTGAACTATGTCTGTATTTGTGTTGCATGGTCTGCATATTACCCTTCCGCACGTAACTTATTTTATGCTATGTAGCACACGTGTTACGTTACATGGTTTGTTATGTTTTCATTAGCATTATTAAGGTTCTCATCGTTTTCACCGCCGCATTTGCTATACTTTTTAATGTGGAATCACCGTTTCCTCAAAGCTAACATTAGCTAGAATTTTTCCAAACTAGTGTTCTAATTGCACTGGTTTGACCATACGCGCTAAACGGCTAATCACACTGGTGTGACCGTACGTGTGAAAGGATTAAAACCAGCCCAGTAAACAGTCAATAAGCAAAGCAAAAGACGTGCATTAACATAGTCTGACAGGGCTCCAGAATCCTCAGAGCGAGTCCCACCACAGTTTCTGGCACAGAGAAAAATGGGTCAGCCACTGAGCCCTATGTAGTGAGACCAGGGCCGAAACGCCCCCGACTCTCTCATGCCAAGGCAGATGGGAGGGTTCATTTCCCCTCGCCAATGCAGTACTAGCGGCTTCCCGTAGCAGGTGACCTGTGTGGAGTGGAAGGGGGTTGGCAAGGAGGTCTTGTTACCCAAACACCACCCTGGAGACTGTTATTTCAGCTGGATGAGCTCCTCCCCTGACTCACCTTTAAGCCTTTTTTCTCCTCTTTTAAGTTTTTTTTTCTTTTCCACTTAAGAAAAACATCTCAGCTTTGGAATTTCCTCGGCTATATTAACACCCCGCTCCCCTGAGTGCCCACTCACACGCCTCCTCCCTCCACTGTCACAACATTCCATGAGTAAGTGCTGGGTAAGGCAGGCTGGGGAGATGATTGACAGTATGGCACTGACTGATGGCTTTACATCCTGGAGCATTTACGATATTCCACAGCCTCACCTTTTAGTGTTAAATTTAAATCTATCCCCCGATTATTGCTCTTGGTCATCTAAATGACCAAGAGCAATAATACCACTGTACGTCCGAACAGTGGCAAAAACAAAAAGGACATTTTCAATAGTGACAGTAAAAAATGTTTCTGAGTTGTGCAGGATACCTTTTTTCTCCCCAAGAATATTTGTAATACATATTACAAAACAGACTGCGTCACTGTGTCTTGATTGAATTGGAATGGAATTAATTGAGCTAAAAACACATTCATTTGTTTACTAGATTTCCTGCCCATAGGGAGCTCAAACCAGGTTCTGCAACTAAAATAAACTAAAATACACACAAGCCCACCTAAACATACACCTAAATCTATTTAAAAATGAAAGAGTCAGGGAATGTACAGTAATGGTGTCAAAGTCAGAACTGAATCAGAAGTGTACTTTTAGCATCTAGGGCTGAGATTTTCGGTGCACTCTCTGAGGTCAAACTGCTTCCTCTAGTCCTTCACTGCAAAAAATGAATTTCAAGAAAGTAAAAATGCCTTATTTCTAGTAACATAATCTAATTTTTATGCCCCAAAAAGAAAAATAATCTTGGCAAGCATTTTTTGTGTAAGAAAAGCAACCTTGTTTTTAGATATTTTATCTTTCTTTGTCTTACTAAGATATTTCAGCTAATTTTGAGCTGGATTTATCTAAAAGCAAGCTCTAACAATGCATCAGAGGAACCAGATTTTTGTTTGGGGGGGGGGGGGGTAATGCATTCTTAAAGTTAAGAACCTAGTGAAATAACACCAAAACAAACCTGTTTGTATTGATATTTTCATTCATTGTCATATATACATGAAAAGAAGAGTCCATC
This sequence comes from Megalops cyprinoides, assembly GCF_013368585.1. Taxonomy (NCBI): domain Eukaryota; kingdom Metazoa; phylum Chordata; class Actinopteri; order Elopiformes; family Megalopidae; genus Megalops; species Megalops cyprinoides. Next base: position 926,933 of record NC_050593.1, read on the forward strand.
TTTTACAATACATCACATGAGGATTTGTGTAGCCCAATCACATCTCCCAGGTAATATTTCATAAAATTGTGCGTAACAATATAGTAAGGTGTGAAATCTACCAGGTTGTCTGCAGGTATAAGTTCAGTTGCTTGTGCCAAGTTTGGGACCTCAATTTTATATGCCATGTAAACCCTAAACTCTCAGTATTGTGCTGCTGGAATTCCAAACAACACAACGATGAATTTATTACATATATTTTTCTCACAAGCACAAATTCAGGTAAATTGTTAGAATTTACAGAACTCACAAATAATTATTTGTTAGAAATAAAATATTTGTTGCTATTTAGGATGATCCATTTAAGAGATACGGCATGTTGTATTTCGTCTCTTCCAAGGAAGACCTTCATTTTTTCTTTTAAGTATTTCATATTTTTTTTTACTTCAGACACTGGTCCCAAAGTACACTCATCAGAAAAAATGGGGTGTTCAAAGCTACTTGCATTCTGACAACATTCAAACATTTGGGGCCCTATCTATTGATTTTTGAGACCCACTGCTTGAAAAAACAGTGTTTTGATTCAAATCCAATGCACATGTGACAGACCATTGGCCCCAGGAGTTTAATCTGGGATGGAGCATGAATCAAGTAATGTTGTTTGGGGGTTATATTGTTTTCTGGGAATAGGTTCTTTATATGCTTTAAATGTTGTTCAATGTTTGATGACTGTGTAGTAATCACTACCCTTAATTGTATCTATCAGAAATGGCAGGATTTTGAGAAGAACAATCATTTGTCCAGATGACTGCTTTAACTTGACTGGCTAATGTGCTATAGGCTATTGGGCTTGGCGTATCTCTAACATTTAGTGGAGAGTAGGGAAATCCAACTATGGCAGAGTTGAGTACATCCAAGTCTAACTGTCCTAAAATAACTAAATGTTTTATTACACACTTAATTTCTAATGGAGCAATGCCTTCAAGAATTATATGCATCATACTGTATCTTGGGGTGTTTGCTGGATTAAATTAAAGGCAGGGAAATTTACTACTTTGCTCTTTCTGTTGATTCCTTATGTGGTTTTTAACTGGTTTCTAAGATACTCAGTGTTGGCCTTTTCAATGTCACTACTGTGGTGGAGAATGTGAGGCCTTATGTGAGGCCTAAAGCACTAGTATGCACTAAAGCACTGTTATTAATGAAAGGCATTATATTAAGTACTACAATAATAAGCATTACATGATATTGTTGATTTACTACATAAGCACTACAATTAATAAGCATTTAATGATAGTATTGATTAAAGTGCCGCTATTGGAAAAGCATTAAGTACTGTTATTAATATGCTGTGATTCTGTATGATTATGGGTTTGGGTAAGGCCAGAGGTTATTCTAGGTTATAAGTATTTGAAAGCTATTGCAGGACAGTTGATGCCAGGGTATGCAACCTTGAAGAAGGAACACTGCCTTCAGCATTGCTCCTCCTTGGACGTCACCCCAGAACCTTTGTGCGCTATGTTGTTGTTTCATAGTCATGCCATCCTCTCCTATTGGTTCATAGTCTACGCTTATTGTATCTTCTCTCCCTTCACTTCTATTGGTTCCTAGTCTACGCTTATTGTATCTTCTCTCCCTTCTCTTCTCCTATTGGTTCATAGTCTACGCTTATTGTATCTTCTCTCCCTTCACGTCTATTGGTTCATAGTCTACGCTTATTGTATCTTCTCTCCCTTCTCTTCAACTATTGGTTCATAGTCTACGCTTATTGTATCTTCTCTCCCTTCACGTCTATTGGTTCATAGTCTACGCTTATTGTATCTTCTCTCCCTTCTCTTCTCCTATTGGTTTACGGTCTACGCTTATTGTATCTTTTTCCTCTGACTCATAGTCATGCCACCTTCGCTTATTGTATCTCCTCCCCTTGACATGCCCCTACAGCATGTCAGCCTGTTTTTGCCCCTTTTAACATATGCATCCCATTTTAGTTTTATATTTTCTTTTATGAGTTATACAGCTAGAAAATAACAGCTGATTGCCTGCATTGGCCTAGCTGACATCTACTGACAAAATGCTTGCAAACTGTATGTGGATTTACTGCAATTTGTCATAGTTGCCCATCATAGTAGTGCTGAGCTAATGGCCCCCCTTTGCAGGGTTTAGTTCTTCTGGCCCATCTCCTGGGCCGTGTCCAGACGGGGCCTAGTTCTTACATTAACCCTTTGTTTTAAGGCCTAACCTTGTAGCTTATGGCACATAGATATCTGTGTGCCTTTTTACAGTCTGCAGCACCGCTGTCTGGCTAACTGAGTTATTTGACCCTTAAATAAATACAAATAATGGCGATATTCCAGGCATATATGCTTAAAAATAAAATGAACTCTGTATTATTTAATTATGTTTAAAAATCATATAGGTGTGGAGTGGAATTAATGGGAAATTTCAGAAGTGTTATGTTTAAGAATAATATACAATTGATGACTATGGTGTTTATGGGATTTTCTAGGCGGGGTAAATGTAACAGTTTAAAAATTAAATAATGGTGTATCAAATGGAAAATGGGGTGATCTTGAAGGGGGAGCCTGGGAGGAGTCGGAAGTTGGGGTCTGAGATAGGAGGAGTGAGAAAAGGCACAAAGGATGGATGCAGGATGAGGGGAGGGCAGAATGCTTGGGGATATGCTTGCGAATGCATTGTAACCTGTTGCTCCGCGGACCAACCCGGTTTGCTGTATATGACTGATCACCATATGCAATAAACCAAAAGCTTAATTACATCAGACTCTGTAAGAACTCTTATTTATTTCCAGAAGGCACCGAAGTGTGGAGGAAGGCCCTTGGTCCCTCTGGCCCAAACCCGGAGGATAGGCACCACATTAATTGGCGAGCCAAGCCAGGAGAGGTGCGAGGGAAGCCGACCGCCTAGACGGAACTGCTGCTCCTTGGTTCAACAGAGGCCTCAAACAAAAGGTAAGCAGAGCCTTTTTCCAAAGTCTGCTAATAGTTGTAAACCAAGAGCAGTAAGTGTCCGCCCGGGCCAAGGCAGTGCCAGCCTCTCCTTAAAAGAACCTGATTTAAAGTAAGTTTAAATTGTGAGAAACTTAAAAATAAATCCAAAATTTAAACAAAATTTAAGATTATTAAAACTGAAGAAAAGAGTCTGATGTAATATTTTGTGCATGAGTAGTGTGGTGAAAGGGTATGTGAGAAGGCATGTTTGAGTGGGAACTTAGAGAAAAAACAGTGTGTTGGTTTATTGCCTGTGTTGCCTTTGTAGGGGGTTTGGTTTATTTGTTATTGAGGCATCTCAGGCAAAAGTAAGGGATAGAACGGTAGAAGGGTGCACTGGTGCAGTTGTTAAAATAATCAGAGGAGTTGGTGTTCTATGTGAACTCAAGGGAGTTGGTATTCTATGTGAACTCAAGTTAGTTGGTGTTCTATGTGAACTTAAGGGAGTTGGTGTTCTATGTGAGCAATACAAATTTTGGCAACTGTTTTGGGGTACTCTGAAGGGTGTTTTGGTGTGAAGTCCTGTGGATACCGCTCTCTCTCTGTGTTATGGTAACTGCCTTCTCTGTGTAAGGGAGGTGTATCAGGATGTGACAGCCTTTCCCTGTGTAAGGGAGGTGTATCAGGATGTGACATTGTCTTTCCCTGTGTAAGGAAGTGTATCAGGACGTGGTGTTGTCTTTCCCTGTGTAAGGAAGTGTATCAGAGTGAGGTAAAAGTGAAATATATCAGAGGGAGAGGTCTGAATGGGCAGGCATTGTGTGTGTGTGCGTGAAGTGTTAAAGAGAATAAAGAGTAAAAAGAAGTAAAGAGTAAAAAAAAAATAAAGACAAAAAAAGGGGCAAATAAAAATAAAGAGCAAAGAATAAGAGTAATATTGGCCAAAAGTAGCGTATGAATGTGCCGGCAATTGTATGAATGGGTATGATTGAAGAATGAATGAGGAGACTTTGTTGTGTCGTCCGTCATATGTGTTAACTCAGCTGAGCAATTGGGCACTTGAAAACGAAAGACAAGAACCTGCATGGATTTGGAGTCATAATACAAATATAGAAGTGCATGCATGGGAGTATTTTGAAATTGGAAACATTCTAATAACAAGAATAAAGATTGAGTTTAAACTGAGACTAGACCGTGCAGGTATTGATAATAGTCCACGGCAAATAAATCGAGTGATAGAGGTAATAAAAATCCACGTAGGCGAGTTTGTAATTTGGCAGACTCACGGGAAGGAGGCAGAAAGAGAATTGTTGTCACTGAGATTAGGTTATCCCAGAAACTTTTCCTTTGAAACTGATAGCATACCTCCTCCACCTTGGGAGCAGCATAGAGATGAACAGGAGTGTGCAGCACTGAGAATAAGCTATTATGGGGGCCCAGCACCTCATTGGGTAAAGTGTGCACTTAGTTACAGATATGTTCATTTAACCCCCTCCACATGGTTAGAGAAGAGAGTTAACAAGAGAAAGCGCAGCAGCAGCGAAGGTGAAGTGGATGCCCCTTGAAGGGCTAGTGGGTGTAGAAGGGGAGTGCCCGGTGGGTGTGGCCATAAAAAGACAAACACGCAAAGGGGTACAGATATTCTTAGTACTTTGGACCATTTCTTTTGTAGTGTTGTGGGTAGCAACCATTAGGTGGATGATTGAACATAAATGGGGGATATAGAGACTCGGGGAATAAGAACACACTTTTGGTTAGAACGTACCTACATTGATTCCGCAGGGGTTGAGTGCTATCAAGGCACACCCTTGATTAACTTAAAGCTCTGGCAACTCACTAAGTGGCTTAATTTGGAGCAGGTTCAGAGGGATTTTCCAGACATAGAGTGAGCCCCGCTATTGCCAAGTCTGTGGACAGAAAATACATTGAGTTTAATATTGATTCAGCTGTGTGACAACCCAGAGGGGATAGCAACATTACCACTTGCAGAATTTTTGCAAATACCAGAAGGGTTTGCTGTACAGGGACAGGATAGACTGTTGTTAAACCCCAGACTGTGTATTACTGTTGTTCCCAGGAAAGTTAGGTGGGAAACAGGAAAGTGGGCACAGCTTAAAAGAACGAAAGAAAGTGATGGTTCAGAGCAATTGGAAGTAGATACTTATAATCCAGGACCTAGCAGAAAGTATAAAACTGGGACTACAGTAGGAAAAATACTTGTGCAATCAGGACAAGGGAAACAGACGAGGAACCAGAGATTCCTAGGTCACTACCCAGCAGCGCCAGGCAGGCATACATGGGATCACAGACAGGAAAAATGGTGAGGAAAAGGAGTGCTGTGGGAGTGAGGGTAACTACTCCTATGGAAATAATGATAAAACGTCATCCAAATTACCAGAAACTGATTCGAAAGTGTATGGAGAAGTGGCATAAAAGAACCGCAGGTGTCTCACAATGGCCAAAGGAGGGCACTTTTGATCTTGCCTGCTGTGAGGAGGTGGAGGCTGCTATTAAATACCACAAAGCAAAAGATGTGAGTGACAGACGTGAAGGCAAAAGAGCAAGAGAAAGAGAGGTGTTGAGCTGGTTTAAAGAGGAGGGGAAACAATTTGGGGAATCTATGAAAACAATAAGAAGCATGTTTAAAAAGGAGCAGGAACAAGAGAAGAAAGAAAAAGAGGGCTTTCCAGAACCACCACCTTACGGTAACACTAATCCATTTTTACCATGCAACAGTAATCCATTTCAGGAAGGTCAGAACCCACCTGCAGGCCCACACGGCAGCCACTTGAAGAAGGTGGGGCAATATCCACTCACAGGTGAAGCAGGAGCCACATGGGAGATGCAAGGTAAAATGGAATTTGAACCGGTGGTGGGAACGGTGAAGATGGTAGTGACCAAGGAATCCGAACCTCAAGCAGTGAGAACAACCAGGTCACTAACTGACATGTCATTAACCGGTGTCTCTTATTCAGAGATGTTGCAGGAGGCAAGGCAAGTGGGTGAGTGCCCGTATGCTGAACAGGATCGACAGGAGTATGCAAAGGTGGTGATGGAGGAAGGGAAAAAGCAACAACATGCATTGTCAGCAAAGCGTAAAGAAGGTAGCCACCCCACACATCGGCATTCATCTCCAGCAAAGCGTGAAGAAGGTAGCCACCCCACACCACGGCATGTGTCTCCAGCAAAGCATGAAGAACCCCGCCGTCCCACACCAGAAAGAGAGGCAAGTGTGAGGAGCCAGCACTTACAAAGTGGCGGAAGCAGTGAGGATGAAGATGAGAGTCTGTCCAGTGAAGAGGAAGGGGACGGCCCACCACAAAAGGAAGAGCGACTGGTGCATGGGACACTATCCATAGAATCAGTACATGAAGCCCGAGCCAGACGGAAAGAAGCAAGGAGAAAGGAGAGGCCACTGCACAGGCTACTGAATGATGAAAAACGCCTCAACCGACAAATCAGCCAGATGGAACGAGAAACTGCTGAAGTACTAGATGCCCTGATGTTAAGAAGTGGCAGGAGAATATCTCGGAGGCAAAGGAAGAAAGGTGTGGAGGAAACAGAAGACAGGCGGTGTGATGAGGAAGCGAGAGTGATGCAGATGCCCCTGGTCCAGAAAGGGGGGCAGCCGCAATACATACCATGGTCATTTATGGACATGATAGGGCTGGCAGGACGACTGCCGGACCTCACCGCGGGTGCTCAGAAGTGGATCACAGCCCTGGAAGAGAACACCGGGGGAACCAGACTGGCCCTTGGAGACATCAAAGCCCTGTTATTGCATGTTGCAGGAAAACAAGTAACTGACGCAGTCTTTACAGCCGCCAACATGGAACGGGTGGTGCTGGGGCACGCAGTGGACCACGTAGGATTTGATGGACACAGAGCACAAGTGTGGGCAGAACTGAGACGGCAATTCCCAATTAAAATGGATCCATCAAAGCTGAAAGAAGAGGAACTGAAGGAAGGGGAAAATATACGAAAATTTCTGCACAATTTCCAACGAAGATGGAAAGAAGAAACAGGGGACACCTGGGATGCAAGTCCTACAACAGAAAACCTGTTCAAAACGATGGTGAAGGAAAGCATGCCACAGCCGGTGCAGAGGCGCCTGGAGGGAGTTGTGGGTCTGATGACCTTTAACTGGCCAACATTCTCAGAGCATGTGATACATCATGTGGACCAGTACCGGAAAGAGAAAGTGAAGAAAGAGGAAGAGGAAAAAGACAAGCAACTGAGCAAAAAATTTGCACAGTTTCAGCTCGGGGAGCTGTCCAAAGCCAAGAAAGACAAGGGAAAGGTACAAGCACCAGTGGTCTCAACCGACTCAACTGAGCCCAGTCCGGCTACTGTAGCCCCAGTAAGTACAGTAGCACCTCAACCACATGTGATCCAGGCAGCAGCACCGCACCCACAAACAGTGCCAGGAGTGACACCACAGCCACCGGTGATGCAACTAATGGCACCACTACAAACAGTGATACCACAACCACAAATGGCACCGCAAGTAATGACAATGCAGCCACATATGATGCAAGTGCCGCCGCATATGATGCAAGTACCGCAGCCACAAATAACACAAACTCCTCAAGTGCCACCTCTTACAGGACCAACACAGATGACTCCAGCCATACAAGCACAACCCTTACACACGCATGTGCATATGCATACAGCAGAGGCGGATTTCAGCGAGGAAGAGGACGAGGAAGAGGTAGAGGAGGATTCAGGGGAGGAATGAGACAACAAGACGGGAGACTGGGCCTAGCAAGCCAGCAGCCAGGCTTTCCCAACCAAGGACAGCCCTGTTGGGGATGCGGGCAATCAGGACACAGAAAAGCAGAGTGCCCAATTAATCCATGGTCAGGACCACCACCTGTTGGATCTGGGGCAGGACCATTTCAGCAGAACCAATGGACCGGACCGGCAGCAGATTGGGGATTATAAAAAAAAAAAAAAAAAAAGAGAGGGATGTTGCCTGTTGTTTCAACAAGACCACAAGATGAGCCTACCATACCAGTGGTCATTAATCAACGTGAGCATCAATTTATGGTGGACACGGGTGCAACCTACTCGTGTATTGGAAAAACAGGTTCTGATCTCCCCCTCTCCCACTCTTCTGTCAAGACCGTCGGCTTCTCGGGGCACCTGAGCCTGGACAAACTTTGAAAGACATAAGAGCAACTCAGAATGAAGAAGCGGTGCCAGAAGGGGATAATGACCAAAGGGGGGAACCCGGAGCTGACGAGGATGACACAGCAGAGGAAGCAGCAGGAGAAAGCGATGGCGATGGAAAAGAAGGAGCAGGAACGTCTGCAGCAGGAGCGTCGCCACCTTCAGGAGATGGTGAGAAAGCAGAGGAAGCAGGAGAACAAGGAGCCAAAGAGCTTTAACAGGGGGCATTATAGAAGGGGAGGGGGGCCACCCTGGGTATACTTACTAATGTTGCTACTAATGGAGTTATGTCCAGCAGTGCATGCCTCATCCTCAGCTATAAGTGGAGGTCAGTTGAGTGTACTGTTACAAACTCTGAGCAGACAAAGCACCTCACAATGGCAGACAAACATGTTTTATCAATGGATGAACTTCTCAGCTAGACAAGTGTCGCAGGAAACATGCATAACGTGTTATAACACAGACGCCAGACGAAGCCCCCAGGTGAAACCATTGCCTTTTACACAAAAGGACTGTACGCGAGATAAGATTTGTGGATTATACTGTATCCTGTGGATTATGGCTAAAGGACAATGGCGAGAACCTGCTTTGCATGTGAAAAACTCGGCCAACTGGCCTGAGATTGGCGGAGAGGCGAAACACATCAGTGAGTGTAAACAAAGATTTCCAGAAGTGCTCGTTCAGATGGCTGCGGAGAATGTTGGAGTACCCCCTGTGGTTAAAGGCCACCTCACTCATGACACTACAGAATCGATTTATTTTGGATATGTTGCTAGCTGAAGAGCAAGGAGTGTGTGAGTGCATCGGTGAGGAGTGTTGCACGGTTATTCCAATGCACACAGGAGAAGGGGGTAACATTACTACTGCACTGAATGCACTGGAAATGCTGAGAGAGGAACATGTTAGGAACACATTGGGAGAAGCAAAACCATCGTCATGGTGGGACTGGCTGAATTTGTCCACATGGAAGGCGTACATGATAAAGGTTGGGGCAGTGTTGGGACTAGTGCTGTTGATATTGGCTGTTGCCTCCTGCTGTGTGTTTCCATTGCTGAACTCAATGATTAAGAGGATGATAACTGCTGTAACTGGACAATTTCCTGTGAGTCTCAGTATTGCTACAGCTCCCCAACCGCTGTTACCCGAGGACGATCCCGTGGAGGAGTGTAGCACGGTCAGTCATAGTCATCGTCTCGATGATCGCTATGGCTTTCTGGTAGCGTCTTGCTACCAGGCCAGACGGACTCTGACAACAGACGTAGGGATATTTGATTGGTGTGACTTTTAAGTCACAAAGGGGGGAAATGTGGTGGAGAATGTGAGGCCTTATGTGAGGCCTAAAGCACTAGTATGCACTAAAGCACTGTTATTAATGAAAGGCATTATATTAAGTACTACAATAATAAGCATTACATGATATTGTTGATTTACTACATAAGCACTACAATTAATAAGCATTTAATGATAGTATTGATTAAAGTGCCGCTATTGGAAAAGCATTAAGTACTGTTATTAATATGCTGTGATTCTGTATGATTATGGGTTTGGGTAAGGCCAGAGGTTATTCTAGGTTATAAGTATTTGAAAGCTATTGCAGGACAGTTGATGCCAGGGTAAGCAACCTTGAAGAAGGAACACTGCCTTCAGCATTGCCCCTCCTTGGACGTCACCCCAGAACCTTTGTGCGCTATGTTGTTGTTTCATAGTCATGCCATCCTCTCCTATTGGTTCATAGTCTACGCTTATTGTATCTTCTCTCCCTTCACTTCTATTGGTTCCTAGTCTACGCTTATTGTATCTTCTCTCCCTTCTCTTCTCCTATTGGTTCATAGTCTACGCTTATTGTATCTTCTCTCCCTTCACGTCTATTGGTTCATAGTCTACGCTTATTGTATCTTCTCTCCCTTCTCTTCTCCTATTGGTTCATAGTCTACGCTTATTGTATCTTCTCTCCCTTCACGTCTATTGGTTCATAGTCTACACTTATTGTATCTTCTCTCCCTTCTCTTCTCCTATTGGTTCATAGTCTACGCTTATTGTATCTTCTCTCCCTTCTCTTCAACTATTGGTTCATAGTCTACGCTTATTGTATCTTCTCTCCCTTCACGTCTATTGGTTCATAGTCTACGCTTATTGTATCTTCTCTCCCTTCTCTTCTCCTATTGGTTTACGGTCTATGCTTATTGTATCTTTTTCCTCTGACTCATAGTCATGCCACCTTCGCTTATTGTATCTCCTCCCCTTGACATGCCCCTACAGCATGTCAGCCTGTTTTTGCCCCTTTTAACATATGCATCCCATTTTAGTTTTATATTTTCTTTTATGAGTTATACAGCTAGAAAATAACAGCTGATTGCCTGCATTGGCCTAGCTGACATCTACTGACAAAATGCTTGCAAACTGTATGTGGATTTACTGCAATTTGTCATAGTTGCCCATCATAGTAGTGCTGAGCTAATGGCCCCCCTTTGCAGGGTTTAGTTCTTCTGGCCCATCTCCTGGGCCGTGTCCAGACGGGGCCTAGTTCTTACATTAACCCTTTGTTTTAAGGCCTAACCTTGTAGCTTATGGCACATAGATATCTGTGTGCCTTTTTACAGTCTGCAGCACCGCTGTCTGGCTAACTGAGTTATTTGACCGTTAAATAAATACAAATAATGGCGATATTCCAGGCATATATGCTTAAAAATAAAATGAACTCTGTATTATTTAATTATGTTTAAAAATCATATAGGTGTGGAGTGGAATTAATGGGAAATTTCAGAAGTGTTATGTTTAAGAATAATATACAATTGATGACTATGGTGTTTATGGGATTTTCTAGGCGGGGTAAATGTAACAGTTTAAAAATTAAATAATGGTGTATCAAATGGAAAATGGGGTGATCTTGAAGGGGGAGCCTGGGAGGAGTCGGAAGTTGGGGTCTGAGATAGGAGGAGTGAGAAAAGGCATAAAGGATGGATGCAGGATGAGGGGAGGGCAGAATGCTTGGGGATATGCTTGCGAATGCATTGTAACCTGTTGCTCCGCGGACCAACCCGGTTTGCTGTATATGACTGATCACCATATGCAATAAACCAAAAGCTTAATTACATCAGACTCTGTAAGAACTCTTATTTATTTCCAGAAGGCACCGAAGTGTGGAGGAAGGCCCTTGGTCCCTCTGGCCCAAACCTGGAGGATAGGCACCACACTACACTGCCAAACATGTCTCTCCATTGTCCTTTGCTCAAAGTAATCCTCATAAAAATACATTTGCATGTCCTCAAATGAACATTCGCACTGTCAACATTTACTATAAGCAAAACCCACACCCTCTTTAAAGCCACACAACTCATGTTGAGCTTAAGTATCTCCACATATTGAAACGAATGCTCCAAATACTTCTTGTTTGCGATTCCCAATTTGCATTTTCACATCATCATACAATAGAACCAAGTCCTTGTGCAACCTTTCCAATACTACATCAATTCCACAATCAAACAGCTCGCTATGCTTTGCAATGGCAGGTAGAAGGACTGCAGCTAGATTTGATTTAAATTTTGGATTTATGTTTCCCGATGTATAGTAAAACATTAGCAACTTGTTCTTTGAAGTATGAGACCCAAGCGGGTTGCAAATTTCAATTTCATCAAAATACAGGATTATCTGTAAAGCAGACGGCCTAACTGAAAATAAAGGGTGTGATCTCATGAGTTCTCCATCTGTGATGTCATACAAATATCCACTATTGTATTTTGGGGGTTCATCTATCATTGCCGGAACTTTTGGATGAGACAATAACTGTTCCAAACTTTTCATCAAAGGTACATAATGAAAACTTTTGGCTACAGTAGTAAGGAATCTTTTTGTTCCTCTTCTCTGCAAGCATTCTGTATAGCCAACTGAAACCTCCTCTGGCTCCACAAAATTAAAGCAGTCTCTTATCACACTGTCTTGTCTGTAAGTTGTGGAAACTGTAGCAAATGGATCCTCAAACTGATCAAATAGTTCCATAGCTTCCTTTACAAGTTCCTTCTTTGGATGTTGTTGCAGTACTGTAGCTGACTCCTCAAGCTGGTCAGTAACAGTTAGGGCTGTATTGAATGCCATTTTTTGCCATTTGAATTTTAGCCAACCTTTTTCGAGCGAAGCTTCGAATGTCTGTCAAAGTCAAAGTCAACTTTATTGTCAATTCTCCAATATGCACAGGACATACAGAGGATTGAAACTGTGTTTCTCTCAGGCCCACGGTGACAATACAACAGTTCGACATAACACAGTGACACTGAGAGACAAGAACAAGAATTTTCACAGAAACAAGCTACAAATATTTACAGCAAGGGCATCAAGGCACATGGTAGGTTTAGAAATATAAAAATATAAATATAAAAATAAAAATATAAATATAGATTCCACAGGATATGATGTAGACTGTTATATAAGTAAAGTGACTGTGCAGATCTGTGTGAGTTTGTGTGTGATTAATGTGATGTGATGTGACGTCATCGTTTTGGCCTGTTATTTTGGCATTTCGTAAGTGACCAAATGAATGTAACAAACAGTTCTGTCTACAACCAGTTCAAGTTCAACCAGCATTTGCTTTAGTGTATGGAATTGTGCGATTTCAGGACACAATTCATTCCGTAAACTGCTGACTCACGCAATGTATTGGACCAAAGCCCTTTCATGCACATCATTCATCAGTAATATAGCCTATGAACATAATTAATTTTGTACTTAAGCAAAACACTGACATCTACGAAAGTTCAAGCGGCCTCTACTTTCATGGACAGAATGCCTTCTGTAACTGCAGAGTCACAGAATATATTGTGCCAAATCCGTTTCTTGCACATCATACTTTCAGTAATATAGCAAAACAGTTAAGTGCACAAAATGTACATTCGATGGCATGGAATGATGATAGTATAGCGCATTCTGCATATCATGCCACAAAAGCATAAATGCTGGCCTAGGACATCTTTTATGTGGACAGAATTACTTTTGTCCACAAAACAAAAAGCACAACGGTCAATTCAGTGCACATCAGGAATCATCCGTTTTGTTTTCTGTGCACGAAAGTATGTGCTCTCTTCAATATTTCATGGACACAATGCTAACGCATTTGTGTTTTTCGTGGACAAAATGCGTTACGGTGTTACATGGTTTCGTAATGAATTTATGCGTTTCGTAGCACAGAAGGCATTCTGTCTACGAAAAAGGTCTGTTACACTTGGCGCCCCATAGTATATTGGCAAAATTAAGTAGGCTGCTTTAACATCTAAATTTCCTGTATTACAGTAGCAGTAGCCTTAAAACTGCAACTGAGCACCCATCCTAATAATCGAATGCTTAATTTCACGATTGAATGCAAATTCAATGAACGAAGCTTCGATGCTTCGAATACAATTTCATTCACACAATTCTGAAATAGAGATGGAAGGAGAGATAATATTAAAACACTCATCACCACAGTAAAAATACAACATGGTAATACATACACCACCAATTTCAAGGTTTGGTGAATGTTTCTTTAACATGCTTTGACCCGTATCTTCATTTTTTGGCCTGTATAATCAGGGTTTGATATTTTTATTGTGATAAAAGACAAAAAAAGAGAAAAGTTTATGATAAAATTTAAGGAACTGTCTAGCTTTGATAGTACAGCTAAGGCTTATTATAAGAGCCATTGGTCAAGACATGTTTTTGCATGGAAACAAACCTGTGAGAGATTGCGTTTTTCTCTTGCAGTCATCACTATAGCAGTAGCCTGTCTGGTCAGAACATCATGTGGGGACTCATTCTTTGAAAGATAAATATAAAAACATAAGTGCACAAAACATGTGGAAAAGTCATAGACAGCATGATATAATCTCTTGACATTAAAGACTTACCATGACCCCCTCAGAACTGCAAGATGGAGAAGAGGAATCACCTATGGGCTGCCCTGGAGAACCCTTACTTTGACTGGGAATATGTGAATTTATATTTGAGCTACCATTAAGTAATCGGAGTATGCTGTGGAGCTCTTTAAAAAGTCTCATTGGTAAAGCCAATGGACACGCATTAACTGTGCGAAATTATGGTTGAAGACATCGAGCGAATTCAATTATCGAATGGGTTATCACAATTAATGGAATGCTTTTGAACAGTCAAAGTCCGTTTTTTAAAGATTATGTTTAAAATGACATAGTTAAGACTGTAATATGTAATCATTCTAGCACTGAATTTAAAATTGATTGAAGGAATTCACGTAGAGTAAAACTTATTACAATGAGTCACACCCTTTTGCTGAGTTGGTACAATCCAGTTGTTTGGCCTTGGCGCCACTTCTTTCCCTTGCAATCTTCTAACGTCTTCATTACATTTAGCAAATTGGCAGATTTGATTCAAGTCAACTGCTGAAGTGTGGCAAATGGAGGAATTTTGGTAGTTACACAGTAAATTTGTTCGATATTGGCGTGGCATGGATGGACTGGACGATGTAGCAATTGCCACTCTCAGAGGTAATTAAAACTTAATTAATACCAAAGTTGAAGACAAAACTTGTTTGCTATTGCTAGTTAGCATGCACAATTAGCTATCAAGCTTGTCTGCTAGTCATGTTAGCAGTGCTGAAGCTCTTCCTTGCTATTTAGCTAGGTTTCAGCCCATCTAACTGTCAGGGCTCCGCCCCCTTAGCCGCGGTGTTCTCGTTTGTTTCCCCTGTGTTTTAGCCCCGCCCCGCTGCCTGTCTGCTCACCTGTATTCCATCACCTCGTCATCCCTGCCCTATATCTCCTCTGCGTGTCCCTGTCTGTTTGCTTGTTCGTTGCAGTGAGTTTTTCCTGTCTCGTCCCCGCTCTAGCTTACCTGACGTTTTGATCACTGTTCTCGGATTCCTGCCTGATTCTCGACTTCGCCCTTCGCCTGCCGTTTTGGTTCCGTCTGCCTGATTCTTGACCACCTGGTTACCGACTCTGCCTGCCCCGACTCCTGATCCTGGATCTGCCCCCGGACTGCCTTCCCGTGTCTCTGAACCCTGCCTGCCCCTGGACTACGAACTGCCTGACGATTTCCAATAAACGCTTGATTTCGCTTACCCGGTGGTCCGCGCTTGTGTCCTGATCCCCGTTCCTGACAATAAAAAATTTTTTTTTTTTTTTTTTTTTTTTTTTTTTTCTTCTATATGATACAGCAGCTAATATTGGAGAAGATATGCTGCCTACTCTCTCCAGAGATGACATTAGGGATCTCTTCCCTGGACCAGAAAATTTCCTGCGGCGCAGGGCTATATGGCTCCAGGCTCACGTGGAAGAAACGGTAAGTTACCTAACAATACAGGTAGCTTTACAATAGCCTTATATCTTGTACATTTAACTGTTTCATGCATATGGTCACACCGGTGTGATCAGCAGTGTTGGGAGGGTTACTTTAAAAATGTATTCCGATACAATTACTAATTACCTGTTAAAAATGTAGTTAGTAACCTAATCCAAGTATCACAACATTAAAGTAACATAACTTGATTACTTTCCATTACTTTTGGATTGCCTCAATACCTAGCTAGCTAGCTAACAGTACTAAAGTTGTCAGAACAGTTTGCTTGCAATGTCTGTGGTAAAATGAACTATTTGGTCATAAGAGATGTGATTATTAGTTTGATAGCTAGCAAGATAGCTATCAGTAATATGACAGTTGAGCAAAGTGCGTGAAAGCCACATTGGCTAGGAAGCTATCTAGCTTTCTACGTTGTGTTTTTTTTTTTTTTTTTTTTGTAGCTAACTAGCTATGTGTTTGTAAGGTGATATTTGTATTTGTCAGTGGAATGTGATAGTTACGTTTATTGTTTTGTTTGTATTGTCACTAGCTAGCAAGCTAGATTTGTCTTTGTAAGGTAGTATTGTACTCTTCAGTTGAATGTGCAAGTAGCTAGCTAGCTAGTTAATTTGGTTTTCATGCACTTTACTAGCTATCAGACCAATGCAGCTTCATCATGTCTCTTCTGAACAAATAGTTCATTTTAACATTCGTACTGCAAGCCAAGATATTGACTTCTGATCTTAGGTACCGTTTGCTACCTTGCTAGCTAGCTAGCTAGCTATGTCGCTAGCTAGCTAGCAACATAACACAAGCCCCAGACTGGAATAATCTTAACTAAAGTTTTTACCCACACACCATCCCGTCACCAGCATCACCACCTACAGTCCCAAAATATTTTTCAGTAGTAGTAGTGTAGTAGTAGTAGCGACAGGTTAGCTAGCTAATTAACATTAACTTTAGCTAAGTGGATTTCTGTGCAGCTAACGCTAGTGGTTGGTCTTACTTGTAAATGTTTCTTTAAATTAGATGTCGAGTCCTTGTATGTTGACAGCATTTTCACAGCTGTAAGGCATAACTTGCACTATACTGTGATGTTGTTGCCCTTTTCTGCTTTAAAGACAAAATAATGGTGAAGTTTCCACCCAGTGAGAGCATTTTTTTCACTAGAGGCCGTGATAATGAATTGCCAACTGCAAGATTGGCTATGGTTTCACAGAGTGGTGTTGAGACCCGTGAAGTGTTGTAATGTGTGCGCACGTACAGTGCATGGTAGTAGATCGTTCTTTATTTTATAATGTATTTTAAAATTGTAATCCTGCTAATAAGCCCCATTTTTACTACATGCATGTACAGGTAATCTGATTACATCTTTTTTTCCTGTAACTTTAAAGATATACAGCTACCTTTTTTTGTATCTTAATTACATAACGTTGTTCCATGTATTCCGTTACTCCCCAAGCCTGGTGATCAGCCATTTAGTGTGTATGCTAACACCGGTGCGATTACAACATGAGATTGGAAAAATTCTTGCTAATTTTAGTTTTGAGGAAACAACGATTTAACATTAAAAATACAACAAATGCGGCAGTGAAAACTATGAGAAGCTTAAAATGCTAATGAAAACATAACAAACCATATAACGTAACACACGCGCTACATAGCATAAAATAAGTTACATGCGGAAGGGTTAATAACAACAACAATAAATGATAGTAATTATTATTATTATTTGTTGTTGTAAATAATAATGATGATGATAATGTGATGTTGAGTATATTTTTGGAGTGTATTTCTAGCAGTCACTTTGGATACACCTCTGTGTAGTAAATATATGTCAATATTTAAATGTCTTCATTGATGTGTGCTCACTCCTACATTTTAGGGGGAGGCACGTCCTACCGAAATGCCAGGGCCATCAACAGCTGGAAGTGGTGACCATGTAAAGCCGGATGAGCCCAGCATTTCTAAGTTCCTGAAATGATCCAGTACGGAATAGAAATATTCAATAAATCAAAATATTGTGTTAAAGGTCACACAAATTTGTTTGTCACATGTAGTAGACCGTTTTTGTGCCGGCAGGTAATGCCGGCCCTTTCCGCCAGCTACCCCACAAGTGTATTTCAGACCTGTGGGAAACACTGAAGGAGCGTGATGTCACTTTATCCAAAGAGCTTTTCTGCCGCCTCATCCGAAATACAATGACGAATATGATCGCCATTGCATGAGCCTCTGAGGACTGCCGCTATCTGACAAAACAAATAATCTCCATGGCAAAGTGCTTAGTTGAATACTACCCGATGATCAAGGACAGGTCATCCCACAGAGAGTGGGTGCGTACCATTTTTGTTGGTGTACATTTGAAGTTTATGGTGAAACCTTGTTCCTGTACATTCTTAAATACATTATTTCTTCCTTGCAGGAGTATGTTTCTAAGAAGCTGTTGAAGAGACTCTCCAATGTGAAAAGTCCTGTGAAACCCAAGGGTCGTCTTGTCAAAATACAACGTTGGCATGAGGATGCTGATGTGAGTGTTTATTCTGGTATGAGTGATGATGCCAATTCCAGTGCATCAACTGTTATTCTGGAAGACTTGCCGATTAAGACAAGCACCCCAAAATAGCTGAAGGACAACAGTAATGAAACATGCACAGGTATATTACACCATACATGCAGCTCAATGTACTTTTACAGAAGTGATTTTTGGGAAAATATCATTATAATCCACAAGGAAGTACACATTGCTAGAATTTACTATGCAAAGTTGTATTTTAATATTGTTATGACTCCACAAAAAGAGTTGTAGGCCTGTTTATTGACATTGTGTTACTGCAGTTGTTTAGTTAAAGCAATGGTTTAGTGTTTTTGAACCATAACCCTATTAAGGCATTGTTTTCACTCATTCACTTATTCCAATACCGCATATTGGAGGAGTTTAAGCCTGTGGACGATTGCCTAGACTTCCATTCAGAACAGTTGAGGTAGCTGCACAAACAAGTCAAATTTACTCTACACGGCATATAGTAAATATTTTACTCGAATGGCTCTGTATAAGTGAAAACATCTTAATAGGACTTAGGTTAAAGCAATAATGTATTATTGAACATAATCATTTTTTTGCCTACACTGAAGGTTCAGGAGACGTCTTGGACAACGAGAAAACCCAGGCAAGACACTACCAGAATCTCCAAGAGATGTACAAATCTAAGAAGCCGAACAAAGCTGCAGTTACTCGTCTTCTGGACCTGGAGTTCCAGTCCAGAAGGCACTTCATTGTTTCAGATTCTATGAAGGAGCAAGACAGACCAACCAAGATTCTAGAGGCTTACCCGTGTTTCAGAGAAGTGGATCATGTAATTAATTTTACCAAAACAGTTTCCCCTTAATAACACTCAGCTGTCATCACATTATCAGCTCTCCTCAGAAGTAATTTAACAGTATGTTTCTCATATTCATTGAGCTTTACAGAACTCTATTTAGACGGGAGGTCAGTCCTCAATTGTTTGACTAGCACTAGCTGTAGGTGTTTCTGCTGATTTTTAAAAGTATGTGTGGATATGTTTTTCAGATTACGGATGAGCTGCGCAGGATAATAAATCCTAAGAATGCCCATTACATTGCTGACATGAAGGATAGATGGGAATCCTTCTACAGTACAGTGCTGTTTTACGGTTTAATGAAAAAAGTCATGAAGCCTCCAAGGACTTTGGATGGTGGTGAGTTCACAATTCATACAGTTTAAACCTAATAGTTTGAAATCTCACATATGAACGCAAGACGCCGATCGGTTAGGACCCAGCCAGGACCCAAACCCGGAGTACTCGCCGACTACTTTTCGACACCCTCGCAAAAACTACGTAAGTAGCCACTAGTTACGTACGATGGCTTCTCGCAGCTCTGTTTCTCCAATCCTTAGCTCTCCTCCCTCTCGCTGTCTCCCCTGCTCTGTGTGTAACATGTTTAGTTATTCCTTCTCCGCCATTACGACCAACTTCACCTGTGTTAAATGCGAGCTTAACGCTAGGTTGACGGAGAAGGTAGCAGAATTAGAAGCACGCATCCGCACCTTATACGAGATTAAAGCTAGTGAAAAGTTTATCGAATCCTTTTCAGTACCGGATGCGTCAATTAGCCTTTCCCCTAGCTCAACCCCGGCAGAGCCTTCGCAGCAAGGCGAGTGGGTTACGGTTCGGGAAAATAGACGCAAGCGCAAGCCCCCGGTGCACCACCAACCCTCGGTTCACGTTTCCAACAGGTTCTCCCCCCTCAGTAACACACCTGCTGAGAAGGCTGTTAAAAGAGCCCTGATTATTGGCGATTCCATTCTTAGAAACGTGAACGTAGAGACACCAACGACCATAGTCAATTGCATTCCTGGAGCCAGAGCTTCCGACATTGAAGCCAATTTGAAAGTGCTGGCTAAAGCTAAAGGTAAAAGTAAAGCGAAATACTCCAAAAATTGTTATTCACGTCGGCGCTAACGATGTTCGCATGAGGCAATCGGAAGTAACAAAGTTAACTATTAAATCGGTGTGCAGGATTGCCAAACAAATGTCGGATTCAGTAATTTTCTCTGGCCCCATCCCCATGCGGCGCGGTGACGAGATCTATAGCAGATTAACGTCACTTAATCGTTGGTTGTCTGAATGGTGCCCCTCTAACAACGTGGGTTTTGTAGATAATTGGCACAAGTTTTGGGGGAGGCCTGGTCTTTTAAAACGAGATGGCATCCACCCCTCGAGGGAGGGTGCAGCTATCATCTCTAGTAACATAGATCATAGTCTGAATTCCACTAAACCTTGACTTATCAGGGCCAAGGCCAGGCAGCAGACTTTCTGTCCTACACAGTTGTCTGCTTTTTCCCTGGAACCACCACTTAAAAATCCCATAGAGACAGTGTCTGTTCCACGACCCTCCGTCCCAAACTTCTTAAAAACATCCAGTAGGGGCATTTGTGCTGATAATTTGATAAAAATTAAGTCTGCCAAACCTGAAAGTACTACCTAGACAAATGGTCCTTAAGATTGGGTTAATAAATATCAGATCGCTACAACCTAAAGCTTTATTAATAAACGAATTGATTACTGATCACCAACTTGATATCTTATGCCTGACTGAAACATGGCTTAAACCTAATGACTTTGTTGCTCTCAACGAATCAACTCCTAGTTATTGTAATCACCAGGTCCCTCGACCTACTGGTAGAGGTGGCGGCGTTGCTGCTGTACACAGCTCCAAACTCTGTGCCACCCTTAAACCTGTCTATAACTTCCATTCATTTGAACTATTAGTACTTAGCTTTGCACATCCTGACAAGACTGCATTTCAGCTATTTACCCTTGTTATAGTTTACAGGCCACCTGGCCCTTACAGTGTTTTCTTATCGGAATTTGCCAATTTTCTATCTGACCTGGTTGTCAATATAGAAAAAGCTGTAATAGTAGGCGACTTTAATGTCCATATGGATAATGAACATGACCCGTTCAGAACAGCATTTTTGTCCATCATCGAATCCATTGGACTCTATCAAGCTGTGGACAAACCCACACATTACCGCAACCATACTCTCGATTTGGTCCTCACATATGGAGCAGACATTAACCAGGTGGAAATCATGCCACACAATCCTGTGTTATCCGACCACTATCTCATCTCTTTCAATTTACCACTAACGTGCTTCACATACTCGGAGCCTAGATTTTCTTCCAGGCGCACGTTTTGCTCTCTTACAGCAAATGCCTTTATCGACGAGCTCCCTACATCATACTACCTGCACAACGAAATCTCCTCTCAACTGAATCCCCCCAGCTCAACTGAAATTAATCTACTCGCGGACAGAATCGACTCTACTTTGCGTAAAACTCTAGATGCCGTTGCTCCCCTCAAAAGGAAGAAAATCACAGACAAGAAGCTAGCACCTTGGTATAACGACCATACTCGTGCCCTCAAACAAGCCACACGAAAACTCGAAAGAAAATGGCGCTCCACCAAGCTACAGGTTTTTCTCCTGGCGTGGAAGGAAAGTCTCCTAAATTACAAGCATGCCCTCACAGCTACCAGATCCAAATATTTCTCTACTCTTATTGAGAGAAACAAGGACAATCCTAGGTACCTGTTCAGCACTATCGCCAGATTAACCAAGAGTCCTGCATCAGTTAACCCTACCATACCAGCAATTTATAGTAGCAGTGACTTCATGAACTTCTTTGACAGTAAAATCTTAAAGATAAGAGACACAATACAAAAATTCTCATCAATTTCTGGTTCCTGCCTGGCCAGTCCCGTTCCAGATTATGTAGACATGTCTATTAGGCCCGCCTTGCGCTTTGACTCTTTTATACCCATTGAATTTGGCGACTTTTCTTCTCTTCTCAATTCATCTAATAACTCTACCAGCCAACTTGACCCCATACCAACTGGCTTCCTAAAACAGCTATTGCCTGCAATTGGCACTCCACTATTAAATCTTATCAATGCCTCTCATGTCTGGACACGTACCTCAGCCCTTCAAAGTAGCAGTTATCAAGCCTATTTGTCAGGAACGGGGATCGGGACACAAACGCGGACCACCGGGTAAACGGAACCAAGCGTTTAATGATAATCGTCGGGCAGTTCGTAGTACAGGGGCAGGCAGGGTTCAAAAACACGGGGAGGCAGTCCGGGGGCAGATCCAGGATCGGGAGTCGGGGCAGGCAGAGTCGGGAACCAGGTTGGGCAAGAAGAGGCAGACGGGACCAAAACGGCAGGCGAAGGACGAAGTCGAAAGACAGGCAGGATTCCAAGAACAGCGATCAGACCTCAGGTTAACTAGAGCGGGGACGAGACAGGAAAAACTCACTGAAACGAACAAGCAAACAGACAGGGACACGCAGGGGAGATATAGGGCAGGGGTAACGAGGCGATGGGGTGCAGGTGAGCAGACAGGCAGCGGGGCGGGGCTGAAACACAGGGGAAACAAACGAGAACACCGCGACTAAGGGGGCGGAGCCCTGACAGTACCCCCCCCCCCCCCATGGACGCCACCAGGCGTCACCGCGGGTTCACCAGGGTGTCGGCGGTGGAAATCCTGGATCAGGGCCGGGTCCAGGATGTCCCTTGCAGGCACCCAGCTCCTCTCCTCGGGACCGTAACCCTCCCAGTCCACCAGGTATTGCAGACCGCGCCCCCGACGCCGAACCCTAAGCAGGCGGCGCACGGTGTGAGCCACCGCACCGTCGATCAGGCGGGGCGGCGGAGGAGCCCGGGGAGCAGGGCAGAGAGGACTGCGGACAACGGGCTTAATCTTGGAGACGTGGAAGGTGGGGTGGACACGGCGAAGAGAGAGCGGGAGTTTCAGCCGGACCGCCGTGGGGCTGATCACTCTGGCGATGAGAAAGGGGCCGATGAAGCGGGGAGCCAGCTTGCGGGAGTCCACCTTGAGGGGAAGGTCCCGGGTGAAGAACCACACCCGCTGACCCTGGCGATAGCGGGGTGCCTTGGAGCGGTGGCGGTCAGCAACCCGCTTAGCCCGAGCCGAGGAGCGGAGCAGTGCAGTGCGCGCGCGTCTCCAGGTGCGATGGCAGCGCTGCACAAACGCCGTTGCCGAGGGGACCCCCACCTCCTCCTCCTGGGCCGGGAATAGGGGAGGTTGATAGCCCACACAGCACTGGAAGGGCGACAGCCCCGTGGAAGCAGAGGGAAGGGAGTTGACGGCGTATTCGACCCAGGGGAGGTGCTGGCTCCACGCCGACGGCTCCCGAGATGTCAGGCACCGTAGCACCGTCTCTAGCTGCTGATTGGCCCGCTCGGTCTGGCCGTTGGACTGGGGGTGAAACCCAGAGGACAGGCTGACGGTGGCCCCCAGTAATTTGCAAAACGCCCTCCAAAAGTTAGACGTGAACTGGGGCCCTCGGTCGGACACCACATCGGAGGGCAGACCGTGCAGTCGGAATACCTGGCCAATGAGCAGCCGAGCGGTCTCCCTGGCGGAGGGCAGTTTGGGTAAGGGGATGAAATGCACGGCTTTTGAGAACCGATCCACGATGGTGAGGATGGCGGTGTTACCGTCAGATGGTGGCAGGCCAGTAACGAAGTCCAGGGCGATATGGGACCAGGGTCGTCTGGGGACAGGCAGGGGTTGTAGCAGACCGGCGGGGGGTCGGGTAGAGGTCTTGCTCTGGGCGCAGACCGAGCAGGCGGCGGTGAAGCTCCGGATATCCTCCGTCAGTGTGGGCCACCAAAAACGCTGGCTAATGAACGCCGCTGTGCGCCGGGCTCCAGGGTGGCCAGCGAGCCTGGATGAATGCCCCCACTGCAGGACCTGAGAACGGACAGGCTGGGGAACAAAGAGGCGGTTAGGGGGACAAGAGCTGGGGCCCGGTTCGTTCTGGAGAGCGGTGCGGACGGCGGCTTCGACATCCCACAGCGCCGCTGCGACAACGCATCGGGCTGGCAGGACTGTGCTGGGTTCCTGGGAGTCCCCGGCCGGGGCGTGCTGGCGTGAGAGGGCGTCGGGTTTGCCGTTCTTAGAGCCTGGTCGGTATGACAGGGTGAAGTCAAAGCGGGAGAAAAAAAGAGACCAGCGGGCTTGTCGGGGGTTGAGGCGTTTAGCTGATCGGACGTACTCGAGATTTTTGTGATCAGTCCACACCAAGAACGGAGCACTCGCCCCCTCCAGCCAGTGCCTCCACTCCTCGAGCGCCAGTTTGATGGCTAGTAGTTCCCGGTCGCCGATGTCATAGTTACGCTCGGTGGGCGTAAGGCGGTGAGAGAAATAGGCGCAGGGGTGGAGCTTGTTGTCGGCGGACGAGCGTTGAGACAGGACCGCCCCCACTCCCACATCCGAAGCATCCACCTCCACCACGTACTGACGAGCGGGATCGGGCTGGGTAAGGACGGGCGCCGAGGTGAACCGAGCCTTCAGGTCGCGGAAAGCCTCCTCGGCAGCCGGAGCCCAGGTGAACGCTTTGTTGACCGATGTCAGGGCGGTGAGGGGAGCCGCTACTGTGCCGTAGTTGCGTATGAAGCGACGGTAGAAATTCGCGAAACCTAGGAATCGCTGCAGTTCCCTGCGGGAGGTGGGGCGCGGCCACTCCTCGACTGCGCGGACCTTCTGCCGGTCCATGCGGATACTACCTGCCGTGATCACGAAGCCCAGGAAGGAAGTAGTGCGCTGATGGAAGGCACACTTCTCCGCTTTCACGTACAGGTGGTTTTCAAGCAGGCGCTGCAGGACGCGGCGGACGTGCTGTACATGCTCAGGCAGGGAGCGAGAGAAGATCAGGATGTCGTCGAGGTACACGAACACGAACTGGTTGAGCATGTCTCGGAGGACGTCGTTCACCAGGGACTGGAATACGGCCGGGGAATTCGTCAGACCAAACGGCATGACCAGATATTCATAGTGCCCCGAGGGGGTGTTGAACGCCGTCTTCCACTCGTCCCCCTCGCGGATCCTGACCAGGTGGTAGGCATTACGGAGATCGAGTCACGTGAAGACGGTAGCGCCCTGTAGCGACTCGAAGGCGGACGACAGAAGAGGCAGGTGGTAGCGGTTTTTGATGGTAATGGCGTTGAGGCCCCGGTAATCAATGCAGGGACGGAGGGAGCCGTCCTTCTTCCCTACGAAGAAGAATCCGGCCCCCGCAGGAGAGGAGGAGGGGCGAATGAGACCGGCCGCGAGAGACTCCTGGATGTATTTATTCATGGATTCGGTCTCTGGTGGCGATAAAGAAAACAGTCGCCCCCGAGGGGGGGACGAGCCGGGCAGCAGGTCGATGGCGCAATCATACGGGCGGTGAGGAGGCAACGATGTTGCGCGGGACTTGCTAAACACCAGTTTCAGGTCCATGTACTCGGGCGGCAGTGCCGACAGGTCCGGGAAGTCCTTGGTAGCGGAAGCGCTCGGTGCCACAGGGGTGATGGCATCCCGAAGGCAGTGGGAGTGGCAAAAGGGGCTCCAGCCCAGGATTCGGTTGCCCTCCCAGTCGATGTGGGGGTTGTGGCGAGCTAACCAGGGGTGACCCAAGACCACGGCGGCCTGCAGGGAACGGATGACGTTGAGGACGATCTCCTCGCGGTGGTTGCCCGAGACGAGGAAGTTCACCGGGGGAGTGGCGTGGGTCACGCGAACCAGGGGGGCCCCGGTGATCGCGTGGGCCTCCAACGGCGAGCGCAGGGGGACGCGGGGCAGGCGCAGCTGGGTTGCCAGGTTGGCGTCGATAAAGCTGCCATCGGCCCCGGAGTCAATCAGGACAGAGACGGCGTGGCTCTGCCCTCCGACGAGCAGGGTGGCAGAGAACAGGGGACGGGTCTGGGGAAAGTGACGCAGTGGGGTTACACTCACCTGTAGTCCCCCTGCTGCGGGTGACCGCTGGCCCTTGGCCGGGCAGTTCGCCACAAAGTGGCCAGACTGCCCGCAGTATAAGCAGGACTGGGTGCTGAGTCTCCGTTGGCGCTCCGCGGGAGACAGGCGGGTGCGGTCGACCTGCATCGGCTCAGAGGTTCCCAGGGATGGTGGTGCAGGGCCCCTGGCCGCCATCGGGAGGGGTTGCTCGCGGACGGGACCGGGCAGGCTGCCGGACGCTCTCTCCCTGCGTCTTTGCGAGAGGCGCTGGTCCACGCGGATAGCCAGGTCCACCAGGGCCTCGAAGCTGGCAGGCAGCTCCCGAGTGGCCAGCTCGTCCTTAATGGGCTCCGCGAGACCGTGGAGGAAGGCGTCGAACTGGGCCTCCGCGTTCCATCCGCTGGTGGCGGCCAGGGTGCGGAAGTCAATCGCGTAATCCGACACCGACCGACGCCCCTGGCGAGCCTGCAGCATCTCTCTCGCTGCCTCGCGGCCCTGCCTGGAGCGGTCAAACACCCTTCTCATCTCGTCAGCGAATCCGGCATACCAGTGGCAGAAGGGAGCGCCAGCGTCCCAGACCGCGGTACCCCACTCCCTCGCGCGGCCTGTCAGCAAGGTGATGACGTAGGCGATCCTCGCCCGGTCTGTGGGGAACGTGGAGGGTTGCAGCTCGAATATCAAGGAACACTGTGACAGAAACGAGCGGCAGGTTCCCGGGTCCCCCGCGTATGACTCGGGGGGTGGCAGCCGAGGCTCCCGGCTGGGAGGGGTTGGCGGAGCCGGTGGGTAGGCAGCCGCTGGCGGAACCGGTGGGTAGGCAGCTGCGGGCGGAAAGGGTCGGCTCTCCTGGTTGAGCTGCAATTGCTGTAGCCGCGCCGAGACCTCGGCGAGGCTGGTGGCGAAACCCTCCAGGGACCGGCCGATGGAATCCAGCTGGTTCTGGTGTCCCCCCAGCAGCGCTCCCTGGAGCTCCAGGGCCGTCCTCAGCTGCGGTAGGTCCGCTGGGTCCATGCTGGCTTGTTCGTTCTGTCAGGAACGGGGATCGGGACACAAACACGGACCACCGGGTAAACGGAACCAAGCGTTTAATGATAATCGTCGGGCAGTTCATAGTACAGGGGCAGGCAGGGTTCAAAAACACGGGGAGGCAGTCCGGGGGCAGATCCAGGATCGGGAGTCGGGGCAGGCAGAGTCGGGAACCAGGTTGGGCAAGAAGAGGCAGACGGGACCAAAACGGCAGGCGAAGGACGAAGTCGAAAGACAGGCAGGATTCCAAGAACAGCGATCAGACCTCAGGTTAACTAGAGCGGGGACGAGACAGGAAAAACTCACTGAAACGAACAAGCAAACAGACAGGGACACGCAGGGGAGATATAGGGCAGGGGTAACGAGGCGATGGGGTGCAGGTGAGCAGACAGGCAGCGGGGCGGGGCTGAAACACAGGGGAAACAAACGAGAACACCGCGACTAAGGGGGCGGAGCCCTGACACTATTCTGAAAAAGCCTAATCTTGATCCCAATGACCTGTCAAACTATAGGCCCATCTCGAACCTTCCATTCCTCTCAAAAATTCTGGAAAAAGCGGTATCAAAGCAACCCTGTGCCTTTTTACACTCTAACAACATTTTGGAAGTTTTCCAGTCCGGATTTAGACCTCACCAGAGTACGGAAACCGCTCTCCTGAAAGTGCTCAACGACCTTCTACTCTCCTGTGACAATGGCTGTATCTCTCTTCTTGTGCTACTAGACCTAAGTGCAGCCTTTGATACCATCGATCATTGTATCCTCCTTGACCGCCTCGAAAACCTGGTTGGCATAAGTGGACATGCCCTATCTTGGTTTAGATCTTATCTATCAGAACGATATCAGTTTGTCTCCATCAACAACGAATCCTCCGCTCGTTCCAGAGTAATATATGGTATACCTCAAGGATCTGTGCTTGGACCTCTGCTCTTCTCGTTATACATGTTGCCTCTTGGCGATATCATCCGTAAACATGACATTAATTTCCACTGTTACGCGGATGACACTCAGTTATACATATCAGTCAAACCCGATGTCCCTCTGAATATTTCAAACATGGAGGCCTGCCTAACAGATGTAAAGAATTGGATGGCCCGAAACTTTCTCCTCCTCAACCCGGACAAAACCGAAATATTGGTCATAGGCCAAAATTCAATCAGGAGCAAACTCACTCATTTTACATTGGACCTTGATGGTGTCTCCCTTGCCCCGAGTGCAGCCATCAAAGACCTTGGTGTTGTTATTGATCCCGAGCTCTCCTTTGAAACTCACATAACTAACACCTCTAGGACTGCCTTCTTCCATCTGAGAAATATTGCTAAAATCAGGAAAATCGTATCAATTAACGACGCTGAAAAACTAATCCATGCCTTTGTAACATCCAGATTAGACTACTGTAATGCCCTCTTGTCAGGATGTGCAAACGTCTCATTAAAACCCCTTCAGCTGGTGCAAAATGCAGCTGCTCGAATCTTAACTAAAACTAAACGCTTTGAGCACATCACCCCAGTTCTGGCCTCTCTCCATTGGCTACCTATTAAATACCGGATCATTTTTAAAATACTCTTACTCACATTTAAGGCTTTAAATGGGCTTGCCCCCCCCTATCTTAAGGACCTTCTTCATCCATATCTTCCGCAGAGAGCCCTTCGCTCCCAAAATGCCGGGCTTCTCACCATTCCAAGAGTGGGCAAAACTACTGTAGGCGGTAGAGCCTTTTCCTATCAAGCCCCTCTCCTGTGGAACAGTTTACCCTCTGAGATTCGGGGAACAGACTCTCTCTCCACCTTTAAGTCTAGGCTCAAAACATATCTATATAGTAAATCCTTCAGCTGAGGGACATGGCCTGGTGCTGGCGTGGATCATAGAGTCTCTGGTGGACTAAGTGGTCATTGCTTTCATGGACCCTGTGCCGTGATCTGGTGTTGACTGTCTTAGGGTCGCCCTCATGACTATGCCGGTCCCTTGCCTCCCGTCCCCTAGGTTATGCTGCCATAATGTTAGCCTGCCGGGGTCTTTCCTTGTTGCACACCTTTTTCCCTGCCCCTCCTCTCCTGCCTCTCTGTTCTACATCCCTGCCATTCTTATCATCCACTAACCACTGTTTTCTGTTTGCTTCCTATTCCCTGCTCCGGGCTCCTGTCCGGAGCTGTAGCCCAAGCGTCTCATCTCGTTTTCCAGTCCTGCTACCTCGCTGCCCTGCCCATCAAAGCCAACTGCATTCCAAGACCCGGACATCCTAGGAGACATTCTTATAATCACTCTACTGTTAACTGCTATTGTTTGTCAATAACAAATGTACATTGCATAATTTTGTGTCTAACTCTATCTGCCCAGTGCCGGCCAGAAGCAGATGGGCCCCCCCATGAGCCCGGTTCTGCTCAAGGTTTCTTCCTGATAGGGAGTTTTTCCTTGCCACTGTTGCCTTGTTGGCTTGCTCTCAGGGGGTCTCAGGCCTGGGAACAATGTAAAGCTGCTTTGTGACAACTTGTTGTAAAAAGCGCTATACAAATAAAAATGAATTGAATTGAATTGAATATGAGTATTTATTAATGCACTGCCTTTATGTGTGTTTTCTTTTAAACCAGTGGAGCATGCCACAGCAGTTTTCACGGCCCTGCCTCAGCTCTTCCCATCTGCCGGTGTAGTTCCCAAGAAGTTGCTCTCTAGCAGCGAGGCTCTTTTCCACATTTTGACAGTGAGACTTAAAGCAGTAATGACATTATTGCAGTTGTTAATGCATAGGTGCTTATATATGGTATTTGTATATGAAACGGATAGTTACGGTTGGGTTGAGTACAGTTTTGTGATTGGCTGGGACACATTCAGAGAGAGTCAGTATTCACAGTATAGGCCCACCTATGAAGCTTTTCACTGGTTGCCTAAAATATTACTGTGCGTCGCGTAGCGCTGCAAACTCAACTTCACCTTACCTGCCTACTCTCCCATCAATTACCTTTGCCAGTAACTCAGCTAAGTTTAGTATTAAATCAGGAGTGTTCAGAGTAAAAAGCAATGTGAAATTTGGAGATACAACTGTTATTTGCTCTCGACAGATGGCTAACGTTAGAGTAATACATTCAGTCTAGATAACTTTTTGGAAATTTGGACACATTTGTTTTGGTCTGTAGCCAAATGAATAGAATTAACAACCCCTTGTCTTTCTAAGCAATTAAAATTGATCTAATTTTACAGCGGATGAAGATGGGACCATTATTAAAGGCATTTGTGTAGAAAATCATTATTATGGGCTTAAACGAGTAATGAGTGCTGAAAACCGTTTTATCAAAGCAATATAGCTCTCGAGGCACAGGTTATACCATGGATGTAGTGGTTAAAAGGTTTCGAAGAACCAGGCCATTAACCACAGTATAGCCCTGCCCCTTGGCCTATATTGCTTAAGTGGTGGTGTCTAATTTTCTCCATTTCATAACTATGTTTTCTAGCCTTCTGAGAGGCCTCATTCTTTCCTCCACAACCAGTCATTGGGCTGTCCGGTTGTGCTGTTGGGTGAGGAAAACTGCCTGTTGGCAATTGGCTCCACTCCTATCTCAACATTCCCCAGAAATCTCTTCCACGCGGGACTCTTATATCTAATGGGGTGCTATTACACATTTCATTTGACGCACCCAAAATGCATCGCCACACTGCTCTCTGTTCTTCAGACTGAAATACTGGGTGATGCCATCCATGAGAGGGATGCAACCCCCTCATACAAGAAAGCAATTTCAGATTGGAAATAATTCATCGAGTAACAGCCTACAAACTGCTGTACTGATTCAAGAACTCAGACAGTCATTCAGTTTTTTTTTTTATTCTCTTTTCCATTTCTCAACAGTGTAAGATTTTGGTCCAGATCCCTAAACCAGCTCATTCAGTGCAGCATGAGATAGCACAGATCCTCTCACTTAAGGTATGCAAATATCTGTATTCATTTGTCTAGATGGCCTTATTGTAGCCACAGTTCTGCTCACAGACTTCAATTGTCACTTTGGTTGCAGCTAGCCATTGCGGCAATTGGTACTTCTAAAGCAACCGGTGATAGGTGATTAAGAACTGTTCTTGCTAGGGAAGATAATGTAATTATCAGACCTCCTGTATGCTAATTATTGTCGATCCTGATCAAAGCTCTATATCAGTGTAAAGAATGCTTTTTCTGAGTGCTTGGGGTTCAATTTGACTCCACTGAACCCAGAAGAAGAAGAATTTTCCACAAAGATCGGAATTGCGCCTTGTTTTTCCTTACAACAGTGAATTCTATACTCATGGTGATCAGCTAGTCTCTTTTTTTGTCCCATCCTCTTTGCTGGCATGTTAAGTGATATCAAGTTAGCCTGCTTTGCCAGGGTGAACCCAGACAGTCATTCTAATAACTTAATTACTCTTTGTTTTGTTTTTTATTATTTTTTCTTTGTCTCGACAGCGAATTCTGTGTTTACATTGATATTAGGATAGGCCAGTTTCTTTTTAGTTTCATCCTCTTTGCTGGCCCGCTTTGCCAAAGTGAAGACATAGCCTATCATTTGTATAACTCTTTGTTAAATGGACTCTAATGTTAGAAATAGAGTGAATAAGCACTTTGTTGAATTTACAGAAGCTTAGCCTGTTGTTGAATTTACAGGACATTAGCCTGTTAAGCACACATACCATGGATATCGTGGATATCATGTAAAGGGTTTGAAGGTCACCTTGTTCTTATAGGTGACGGTGGGATGTAAAGTGATGTAAGGTGGGTGGGGGGTGTGATTGAAGGTTGTTGCTATTTGAGAGCAAAAATAAAAAACTGATCAAAACTGCAGTTCATCTCTATCTCTCTCTAGATAGATAAGGGAACAACACAAGAACATAATTTTTTCAGTTGCATTTGTTTTAGCCATTGGGCGTGTAACCTGAGGAATGATTGTACGGGTGGTTTATTAAAAGAACTGATTATTATGAGAGATAAGTAAACTATGCAACTAGCCTCTGATATCTCATTTCAAGACAGTCTGACTAATTATATTCATCATCTTTAAAGAAATAACATCTCAAGCATTTGTCCTATGGTATACAAGCTAATTTAAAGAATAAAATACTTACTTGCAGATGACTTAAAAGACAAATTTACTCAATTTAAGCAAGTTTATCCAAAATAATTGCATTGTAGTTGCTTCTAAGAAGCCAAATTGCCTATTTTAGAAAATTTGTCTAGTTTTAAGTTTTTTCAGTGGCTAGAATTTTATGCTAGTTTCAAGAGTTCTTACCAAGAAAAATTTGCTTACCCCATTGGCAGATTTTTTAGCTTGAAACAAGACACTTTTACCACATTAAAGAAATTGTGGCCTCTTTCTAGTAGTGCATTTTTTCCAGTGTTCAGATCCAGCTACACTCACTGGGGATCACATTTTGTTCACTTGCTCCTCATTTCTCTTCTCTTGCCCAAAAGATGGAACATTGTTCTTTAGAGACTGTATATGGGTAGAGCGAGGAGGCCCAGGGGTGGCAGTGTAGTATGGTGGTTAAGGAGCAGGACTCATAACCAAAAGGTTGCTGGTTTGATTCCCCCCTGGGGCACTGCTGCTGTATCCTTGGGCAAGGTACTTAACCCACAATTGCCTCAGTAAAGCATCCAGTTGTATAAATGAAAAACATTGTAAGAGTGTCTGCTAAATACCAGTAATGTAATCTTTATTTAATAAGTCCAGGTCAGTATTACTAAAAATACTATACTACTGAAATGATTCCATTTCTACCCATTCTCTGGCTCATTCCACTCCCCATCATTAATTGGTGGATTCAGTCAGCATCCCTTTGACAAGAAATAAAACCCCAAATTTGGACATGAATACTTATTTTTCATGCCAACATATATGAACTATTTGCTACCTAATTGCATTGACGTCTGATGGACAGATGACCAGTAAATTCAATTTGAGAGAATTGCTGGGATCTGTATCACTCTCTCTAATTTGCCCCTGAGAGTGTCAAGAATGAGTAAGTATTGGAATGTCAGGTGTGGTGTAAGGTCTACACAATGGCAACCATGGGGAAATCTCTGCCAAAAAAAAACTCTCTCCCAAAATCCTAACCTCAATTTGGCGTCAGTCAGCTGCTGGATTTGGGCTCTTGGTTTTGAAAGCCTGTGAGAGACATTTTTTCCCCTCATTAAGCTTACCCTCTGAGATTCGGGGAACAGACTCTCTCTCCACCTTTAAGTCTAGGCTCAAAACATATCTATATAGTAAATCCTTCAGCTGAGGGACATGGCCTGGTGCTGGCGTGGATCATAGAGTCTCTGGTGGACTAAGTGGTCATTGCTTTCATGGACCCTGTGCCGTGATCTGGTGTTGACTGTCTTAGGGTCGCCCTCATGACTATGCCGGTCCCTTGCCTCCCGTCCCCTAGGTATGCTGCCATAATGTTAGCCTGCCGGGGTCTTTCCTTGTTGCACACCTTTTTCTCTGCCCCTCCTCTCCTGCCTCTCTGTTCTACATCCCTGCCATTCTTATCCACTAACCACTGTTTTCTGTTTGCTTCCTATTCCCTGCTCCGGGCTCCTGTCCGGAGCTGTAGCCCAAGCGTCTCATCCCGTTTTCCAGTCCTGCTACCTCGCTGCCCTGCCCATCAAAGCCAACTGCATTCCAAGACCCGGATATCCTAGGAGACATTCTTATAATTACTCTACTGTTAACTACTATTGTTCTATCTGCCCAGTGCCGGCCAGAAGCAGATGGGCCCCCCCATGAGCCCAGTTCTGCTCAAGGTTTCTTCCTGATAGGGAGTTTTTCCTTGCCACTGTTGCCTTAGGCTTGCTCTCAGGGAGTCTCAGGCCTGGGAACAATGTAAAGGTGCTTTGTGACAACTTGTGTTGTAAAAAGCGCTATACAAATAAAAATGAATTGAATTGAATTGAATTAAATTTTGTGAACAGTCAGTGGTGACAGCTGGAACTGCTGAGTTTTGGGAAAATTAAATATCTATTGTATTGAAACTTCATCAGACAGAAGCCGGGGTGGGGTGAGGGTTGGGCATTATCTTCACATGCCTATTTCTCAGTGAGGCATGACAAGGTGGCAGATGTATGGGTTGTGTCTGAGCGATCACATAATTGAGATGGAGATGCCCTTTCAGAGTGTGCAGGTAACATAAAAAAGGACTGCCATGTATTCACATTAATATGCTTAACAGTTCTGGTAAGTTTCTCCATGAGTCAGAGACGAAACCTGTATGCCCAAGTCAGCTTGCTTTTACTGAGAAGCATGTACACAAAGAAATATAATGGAACAATGATATTTTGCGTATTAGGGTAACAGCATCAAGAATTTCATGCAAGCCATTTCCTATAATGGAATAAGGTTTTGTGGCCCAGAGGAGAATAGGATAGATACCTCCTTAGTTGCTTGCAGTTCATTTCACTTTCTCCCACCAATCAGGATGTTTGTAGAAGCTGGAGTGTTAGACTCTTGATCTGATTTTATTCTTGCACCAAACCAGACCACCAGTGCACTTCAGTGGGGTGAGATCCAAGTCTCCTCTGGTTCAGTGGTACTTGTCTTGTTGATGAGGCCCAGAAAAGCCTCCTTCCGTCTGTATGGAAACTGGTGTGTTGTATGCGCTAAAGACCACAACTCTCTGAGGATGCAGGAGAAAGAATGGTCAGGTCCAGGGTAAAGAACAGGAAGCAACATTATTGTGTTACCTCTTCTGTGTTCATACAGTATGGTGTGTTGGAGTTGGGGGATCTCGAGGGGATACAGGGGTGCATAGAGGGGTGTGGAGCTTCAGTCAGCTGGCATTGACATGGGAGTGTTTGGAGATTCTGGTGTTATTCTGGGAACGACATGGAAAAGGTGTCAGGGCTCCGCCCCCTTAGTCGCGGTGTTTTCGTTTTTTTTTCCCCCTTACCTATGTTTCCCCTGTGTTTCAGCCGCGCCCCGCTGCCTGTCTGCTCACCTGCATCCCATCGCCTCGTTACCTCTGCCCTATATCTCCCCTGCGTGTCCCTGTCTGATTGCTAGTTCGTTTCAGTGAGTTTCTTCCTGTCTCGTCCCCGCTTTAGTTTCCCTGAGTTCTGATTGCTGTTTGCCGAATCCTGCCTGTCTCCCGACTTCGTCCTTCGCCTGCCGACTTGAACCCGTCCGACACTTTTCGCCCGCCTGGTTACCGACTCTGCCCACCCCGACTTCCGATCCTGGATCTGCCCCCGGACTGCTTCCCCGTGTTTTTGAACCCTGCCTGTCCCTGTACGACGAACTGCCCGCTGATTATTATTAAACGCTTGGTTCTGTTTACCCGGTGGTCCGCGTTTGTGTCCCGATCCCCGTTCCTGACAAAAGGCTTCAGGAAGTTTTCTTAAGGATCATCCAAAAAGGAGGAAACATTAAACGGTCCATTACAGTGATGTAAAATACACTGATGAGGACTGTGGAAAGAAAGTGAACTTCGTGCATCCCTTTCTTAGTAAGATATCCTGACTCACTCCCCCGGGTCTCACTCTTCTGCTCTGTGACTGGCTCTCTTTCCTTCCCTGTATATCACTCCCCTGTTCTGTGAGTAGCTCAGTAGCATGCACTGTATCTCCCTTTGATGCTTTGTGAACAGCTAGGCTTCTCTGCTTCTCTCTGATAACATGGCTCCGATCAGGGAGTATTTTGTATTTTTAAACATATTTAAAAAAAAAAAAAAAACCTTTTGCAACACAATGAAAACCTCAGCCAACCTGAACCTGAATGGAGACTTTAATGCTGCCAAATGAACTTGAATTTGAGTACTGGAGTAATGATGTACTGGAGGACATACAGGTTGGAGGTGAATGATGATGAGCACTGAGGTTTGGTGCTGAAGAAAAATGCTGCTGTATGATTAGGAGGAATGCTAATGAATGAAAGATGTATGATTAGGATGAATGGCTAAGACAAATACTGGATAAAAGAATAATGAACCAGAACGTTTAGGAGGATCCATTTGTTCTCTATTCTTGTAAAAAAAAAAAAAACACTGTCCCCTTTCTCACCCTGAATGACAGGTAAGACCTGCACAGATGACAGCCCAAGATGGGACCCTGTGCCTAATAATTCAGCCTTGCACAGGCTCACACTGAACAAGCTGAGGTGATTTCAGCTTGACATCAATGTCATTGGTGGAGGCAGTCCAAACCAGATTCCCATCAGGTATCTCCATAAATTCTGGCTCTACACTCATAAATACATCAAATATAATATATAAAAATGAAGAAAATGAAATGACTGGTTATAGCTGGTGACTTAGCAACCAGGTTAAATAATCCGTTACTCGACTACGCCATCTTCTGTATAAGGGGCAGAAGAATCCCATTAAATTGTGCATGATATTATTGCTAGGACTCCCCATGGAGAACAAAGAGAGTCTGAGGCATATATAAAAAAATAACAGTTATCCTTTATTACAAAAATAGAAATTTACTATGAAGTTAAAAATAGCCCAAAAAATCGCACAAAAACACCCAACGGTTAAAGGAGACCCACGCACTGAGGCAGACCTTGACCCTCCTCACAGATAGCCGGCTAGCACGGCTAAATATCTAATTTATTTTCAAGGGGGAAAGCAATTATTAAAATTGAAAGCCACACAAAGGCACACGTGGTACCCTGAAATTTCTCTGTTTAAATGCTAGAAGCATAAAAAAATAAAATTTTCGATCTGGAAACCGTTATGAGTAATAGTAACTTTGATGTTGGGATTACAGAGACGTGGCTTGGTGCAGGGGATGGGGATGAGTACAACATAGAGGGATACAAGCTGCTAAGAAAAGATAGAATCAATAGAAGAGGAGGAGGCGTAGCTCTCTATGTAAAGGATAATCTTAATACTCAGGAAATACCAGGAATGGAGCCCCTTGGTGTTAGTGAAGACATATGGATTAAGATATTGGGGGAAAATGAAAAGGGCCTGAATGTTGGAGTATGCTATAGGCCACCAGCCTCAGATAGCAATGTCAGTAGTATGCTCTTTGATTACATTAAACTAGCATGTCAGGAGGGTGAGACAATAGTAATGGGGGACTTCAATTACCCTTCAATTAATTGGGAAGCTGTGTCAGGTCAAGGTAAATGTGAGGAAGAGTTTTTGGATGTTGTAAATGACTGTTTTTTGATACAGTCTGTTACTCAACCCACGAGAGAGAACACAATCCTAGATCTGGTTCTGTGTAATAATCCTGATAGAATCGGCAGTATTGAGGTAGGGGAACCACTCAGTACAAGTGACCGTAGTTCAATTACATTTGAAGTTTTTTGGCAAGTTAAGTCTGCATTCTCCAATGCTAGAGTATTCAACTTTAGGCAAGCTGACTTTATTAAGATGTGTGATTATACAAGGAATATAAACTGGGTACCTCTTCTAGGTGGTAAAACTGTCAAAGAAATGTGGTGCATATTTAAAACGATTATTCTAGATGTACAGCGTAAATTCATTCTGCAAGTGAGAAGAGGAAAGCTGAAAAAGAAGCATCCACAGTGGATGAATAAGTCGCTACGGAACAGTTTGAAACAAAAAAGGAAATTATTTAGAAAATACAAGTTGGAGAGCTCAGATAGTAATAAGATTGAATACAGTAATATGCGAGCTCAAGTTAAGAAAAAAATAAGGGAAGCCAAAAGGTGTTATGAAAGACAAATTGCACTAGATGCAAAGAGCAACTCTAAACGTTTTTTTCAATATTATGGTCAAAAAAGGATAGTTAATGATGAAATAAGAGGTATAAAAAAATAAGGATGGGGTTATGGTTTACGATAACAAAGCTATTGCTGATACACTAAACAGTTACTTTGTGGAGAGTTTCACTAGTGAAGTGTTTTTGCATATGCCTTCAGGTGCAGTCAGTTCTCAGAGACTTATAGAGGAAATTGATTTAAATGATGCAGAAGTACTAGATAAGCTTCAAAAACTTAAAACAAATAAGGCAACAGGCCCTGATGGAATATATCCAAGAGTTCTCAGAGAACTAGCAGAGGTGGTTTACAAGCCTCTGACAGTTATTATTAAGCAATCCCTTAAAACTGGAGAAATACCAGATGACTGGAAACATGGCAGTGTAGTACCTATCTACAAGAAAGGAGACCGGACTGAACCAGGAAATTATAGGCCTGTCAGCTTAACTTGTATCGCATGCAAAATACTGGAATCCATCATTAGGGATAATTTGGAATTATTCCTGGAACGAAATGGTGTTCTAAATGATAGCCAACACGGTTTTCGCAGAGGGAGGTCGTGCTTAACAAACCTCCTGGACTTCTTTGAGGACGCTACACTATGTCTGGACTCAAACCAAGCTTATGATATTATCTATTTGGACTTTCAAAAGGCATTTGACAAAGTTCCACACGAGAGACTCATATTGAAAATGACATCTGCGGGAATTACAGGAGCTATCACCGAGTGGGTTCGAAGTTGGTTGTCTAATAGAAAGCAGACTGTAGCTGTGGGAGGAATTGTATCAGAGCAGGGTCCTGTAAGAAGTGGAGTCCCGCAGGGATCGGTGTTGGGGCCTTTGCTATTTCATATATACATAAATGATCTTGATGCAGAGGTTAGAAGTAAAATAGTAAAATTTGCAGATGACACAAAACTAGGGGCTCTAGCCAACAGTATAGAATCAACTAAGGTAATACAGGAAGACCTAAACAGCATCCAAAAGTGGGCAGATACCTGGCAGATGACTTTCAATTTAGATAAATGTAAAGTCTTGCATGTAGGAAATAAGAACCTTAGACAAGACTACTTCATGGGTGGAAAAAAAACTAGAATGTGCTCAATTTGAAAAGGACTTGGGAGTAATGGTTCACCCAAGCTTAACAGGATCTAGGCAGTGTGCTGTAGCAGTAAAAAAGGCCAACAGGATGCTGGGATATATAGCCAAAAGTATTGAGTATAAATCTAAAGAGGTTATATTGAAATTATACAATGCCTTAGTCAGACCGCACCTGGAATACTGTGTGCAGTTCTGGGCACCGCACTATAAAAAAAAGATACCGAAGCTTTAGAAAAGGTTCAAAGAAGGGCAACTAAATTAGTTCCTGGCATGAAATATAAATGCTATGAGGAAAGACTCAAGTTACTTAACCTATTTAGACTAAGCGAGAGGAGGCTTAGGGGTGATTTAATTGAGGTATTTAAATTTATAAAAGGAATCAATAAGGTTAACTATAATAGATTCTTTAGGGTGAGTTCAGTCTGTAAAACAAGAGGACATAAATGGAAACTAGTTAAGAGTAAGTTCCACACTGATGTAATTATTTTACACAAAGAGTTATCAATACATGGAATAGGTTGCCAGGTCATGTAGTTGAGGCAGAGACCCTTGCTGTGTTCAAGTCTAGACTTGATGCAGTTTTGGATACTCTTTAATTAAGAAATGGTGAGCTTAGTTGGGCCGAATGGCCTGTTCTCGTCATCATATGTTCTTATGTTCTTATGTCTTTAAAAGGCCCTAGAAAACAGTGGCTGGCACAAAACAGAAAGAATTAGCATCAGTATGCTATTAGTATACTGAATTACAAGCATGCTTGTAATTCAGTGTTCTGGTCAGGTACGGAGATAACAGAGCGCTACAATAAAAACAAACAAAATCAATAAAAATGTTTATCAGTTCCCAATTAATCGGGCCACTAGTGTGCCCGTTCCCCACACCCCCCCCCCCCCCCCCAAAAAAAATTATGTCGTCGCCCTGACGATCACCCACTCACTGCCATGGCCTAAATAAATTGTCCCTTTCTTGCTCAAGTAATGGGAAAACTGCAGCCCTCACCCCTCCCCACTACAGAATCTCCCTGAACTGGTCTGGGTAGATGGTGAGGATTGGAGTGCTGCCCAGCTGTGGTTCCTGAGGCCAGGTTGATAGTTGGCTCAGTGGTGCCAAGGTTGGAGGCCTGTGGTTGATTAAGTACTGGTGGCATAAACTGGGCATTTTTAACCACAAGCATCACAGATCCTTCCTCTCTGCTACCATCAGGGTCACCTGAAGAGTCAGCAGCAGGCAGGGTTGGAAGGGTTACTTTTAATATGTATTCCACTACAGATTACAGAATTCTTGCCCTAAAATGTCATTTGTAATGTATTCTGTTAGATTACTCAAGGTAAGTAACGTAATCTAAGTACTTTGGATTACTTTCAGAACAGTTTTTTAAATGTTCATCCGACCGAGGTTCTGAATGGACATTTTTAGAATGTTCACTTAGCATTATTCTGGCTAACATTTTTGCACCACCATGTTAATAGGGTGACCAGGTGTCCCACTTTGCGTTTTACTTCACAGCATTTTGACCCTTTGTCCCACATCCCGCATACTGAGATAATGTCCCACATTTTCATTGGTCATTTGGTTTTTAATTGTCAGAAATAAGAACACATGGATGCGTTCTTTTACCCACCTAGCACATGAGCCGCTTATGCCGTTGCGGCATAGTTTCTACTCTATTTAACAGCGCTACATCAAAAGCAGCAACCTGGCTCATACAAATACAACATAGCCAAGCTTTTCTAAAAACCTGGCTTTCATCCAATGGCTGAGAGGAGAGCAGTGAAGGCAGTCATCAAGAGGCTGTGACGGCCGTCAATCAAACTGTGCAGACGTGGGACATGTTATGTTGCAAAATTAGTGTGTCTTTGGGATGACAAACAACACTGTGCTCATCATATCTTTCATATAGCAAAGGTTGTAGCCTGTATCTTTTATGGCCTAACTGGTGTGCTGTGGAATCAACTAGAGGACAAAGTATAGGTGTTTACAAGCCGAAAGGCAGAATACAAATGTTGGGACATTCTAAAACGCTTAACATGAAAAGGCTTAACGTGGCTTAATGTTCCAAAACAGCGAAGATCACCTAATTTCTTTTGGACATCTCTTGTCATATACATTTCCACCTGTCAAAAAATCCTATGTGTATGAACATTATCTTACATTAAACATTTTCCTCTCCATTGACGCCCATTATAAGGAAAAAGCTTAACCTAGGCCTTCAATGAAAACGTCAGTGTTTATATTAAATCCATGGGTTGTCATATCATAATCAGAAACGTGTTAGAGAAGTGTAATCCTGATACGTTGCTGTTTTGGTCCATAATGCTATGTTAAGCTTTTCCCTTATAATGGGGGTCAATGGAGAAGAAACGGCTTAATGCAAGATAGTTACCCCTTTCATTGTATTTCAGTTTTGCTTTTTTGATAGGAGATAGTGTTTATGACATATGAGATGTCAGACAAATTTGGTGATCATTGATTGCTGTTTTGCGACATTAAGCGTTTTAGAATGTCCCCAAATGTTTCTTATTCAGTTAGATAGACATTATATCAAAGTTTTAGGTTACCTCTCAGCGTTGGTAACATGTCCCATATTGTCCCACACAAACTTACTACTCGTTCCACATTTGGTCTGTTTGCATTTATCACCCTACATGTTAAGTCTATGGGCATTTCATTGCAGTTTCTTCAGAATTGTAAATGTTAATTCAAAAACTGTACATTACACCAAAACATGAGTTAGTAAAGGCACAAGCCACCCTAAATACATTGTGAGTGAGACACGAGTAGCTTAACAATTTAATGTATAATATGCGTTATGTAAAATTGGAGTAATTGCAGTTTTGAACATGTGAAATTTCACTTTTTTGTCACTGTATCTACTTGTTAGCTAGTTAACTTTAATACTATACCTACTAGCTATCTGAATAGCTAATCCAGTGCAGTCAAACTATATAAGATAGCTAGCTAGCAATCAATATTAGCTTAAATAATGAAAAAGAGAACTTACTTCAAAATGCTTCTTCAGGTTAGAGGTTGACTCTTTTGAAGCGGATAGCAGTTTGGTTGCTGGCAAAAACAACTTACATTGTACTGTTATGTTGCGACCTTTGCCAAATTTGAAAGTAAAATGGTCCCAGTTATTTCCATGACATAAACGTGTTCTGCTGGTTGCTTTCTGTCTCACTCTCCACTCTATTGTCTTGTGAGTCAGGGAGGCTGCATGCTTTTTTCTTCTTTTTTTCGTGAGGGGCATATGGAAGATAAACCCTGGAGTTGCCTATCATTGGATAAATTTTCCAACTGAATAAACATTAAATGAAAAAAATAAATGAAATTAAATGGGAAAAAAATCCAATGTTATCCCTTCAGTAATCTAAATATTTTTAAAATGTAATTGTAATTTCATTACCATCAGTTTAAATAGTAACTGTAATGGAATACAGTTACTCATATTTTGTATTTTAAATACGTAACACCATTACATGTATTCCGTTACTCCCCAACCCTGGCAGCAGGTAGATGGTGATCTGAATGATCATTACTTACAATAGGGAGGACTGCTAGGTTAGCTGATCTAACCTCAGTTCGATGCGCTTGCCGAACTTCTCCGGTCCCATCAGCTAAAACTACTGTATATACACTGCCTCTGTCCATAGGTGTTCGTACCACTTTGAGCAACGTTGGGGCCCACACATCTTTTGTTTCGTCCCTGGACCTAATGATCTTTCAGGTAGACCCGTTGTCCCTCGGATAAGCCGGCATCGTAAACAGTCATGTCATGATGCTGTCACCTCTGTTCTGCTGCCTTCTCCAGATTATTCTGGGTGATGCTGTGTGCCATTCTAAGCCGCTCCTGATGTGTGCTCAATTAATCGGGCCACTAGGGATCCCCGTTCCCCACAAGATAAATGCACATTTATACATCAAAACAGAGAATAACTTGTGCAGATTCTAACCATGTCTACGGTTCAGTGCTGTGATTAACAGACACAGAAAGAGGAGGGAGACGGCACACGGAAACTCGAATAGCGCATATGCTCAATAATGCACACAGGCAACCACACAGCGCATTTTCTTCAGAAAATGCACACAAATCTAGTAATAATAACACACATAATAATAATGGACACAAGAACAGTAGTGTGCTTGCCCTTTGGGCAACAACACTAATAATAATAATAACAATAAGGGACCCAAGAACAGTAGTGCATTTGACCTTCGGGCAACCACACGCAGTCCCTTTTGAAAACATGGGGCTTTATCTGGCAGAGGCGCAGTGTTGTTGCCATCACTGGGAAATAGTAAGTCACCTGATACCCCACTAGTGATACCTCTACTCAGTTGACACAACATTTTTTCCGTATTTGTAAAACACTGAAGCAACATTATCACACTGCTGCAAACATTCCATTGCCTGAACAGTGCAGGTCTAAAATAATGATATTTTGAAGGGATAGTAATCTTTTCTGCTTCAAAAGCAGCCAGGACAAAAATGTATTTGACTTGTTAACACAACCATGGACATTCCTCTTTTCCATGAAGATTCTATTCTTTTCATAGAACCAGGCTAACATAGTATGGGTAACACTTTATCTATGGTGCATTCATTACTTGGCATTTACCAAGGTAGAATTTTTTGAATGTACTAGTAAATATTTAAAAAAGCTCTAATGAAACTAATGTGTGTGTGTGTGTGTGTGTGTGTGTGTTTGTGTCTATGTGTATCTGTGTGTGCATGTAATTTCTATAATTATTAGAATATTTATTACATATTATATATTATTATATATTAATATAGTTATCATCAGTTTAGGTGAACACACACAAACACAGGAGGCAGCTATGGTACACTCCTCTAAATAGTGAACATGGACACGATCACATGGCAAGCAACATGAAGGACAGAAAAAAAAATACATATACAAATATGGTGGTGGGATATTACAAAGTTCATCTTTACAGAGCCAGCACTAAAAACACACTGAAAGGAGTGGCACATGTTATGGTGGTTGCACACCTAAGCACTCTCACTAACTCCCCTCTCCCAGTGAACCACACCTCAGCCCCACCCAGTCCCAGAGAGGAAGGGGGGAATTGAAAGAG
Source organism: Megalops cyprinoides (assembly GCF_013368585.1). Taxonomy (NCBI): domain Eukaryota; kingdom Metazoa; phylum Chordata; class Actinopteri; order Elopiformes; family Megalopidae; genus Megalops; species Megalops cyprinoides. Next base: position 970,518 of record NC_050593.1, read on the forward strand.
TCACAGGTTCATGATGTTCTGGAAAGTACTGTGGTAGGCCAGCTGTAGACTAAACAATGGGAGGTCCCATATACAACTGGAAACTGCATGTTGGGTGCCTCCTCTCTTGTTTCTGTCCCTCTCTAGAGAATCTAGTCACCATCTCTCCACCATGGCCCTGTGTCACACCAGGAAGATCCTGGCTTTGGCATCTACCCACTGCCCTGCTATCCAGACATCCAGACCCTCCCCTCCACTATGCGTGTGGAGATCCACCAAAAATATTTTGACAATTAAGTACAACACAAAGTCCATCCTCCACTCAACTGTCTCTTAACGGTTGTTGTGAAGAGTTACTGCATCCTTTTTTAACAAATTACTCAAATTTGGACAAAAATGCATGTGACGTTATTTCCTCAAGATTTAGTTATTCGGGCTAATTGCTATATGACCATGAATGCTAGAGTGGGTATCATTTCTCCCTACTAGCCTCACCCTGTCTACCTTGAGTTGACTGAAGGCTGAGAAGCTTACAAACATCAGTAGATGTCAGGATAATCATGGAAAAAAATCCTATCAAACTTTTCTGTCTATCATTTATCATCTAGAGAGGAATCTGGAGGACTTTGATTTCACTGACCTCTATTGCATATGATTTTGGCCACATGAAGTCAATTATTTCCTGCTATCTTGAATTATATAAATATGGCTTAATAATGTAATTTAGAGTATACTTGAAACAGCATGTGTGACAAAATCAAGAGAATAATTCCTTCAATGTCTCAACTGATGCAATGCAGTTTCAGCAAAAGGGCACTTTCCCCTGTTGGACCACTGCCTGCCTCACTGAACTCAGAAGAAGAGACTCCATGGAAATAGAGACACCAGAACATGTTTGAGTTCATCTGCTATTGTCAGTTAGAATGGTCAGCTGGTCAATTAGAATGTCTGCTACCATGTCCTATTTGCAGAAATTTACTTCCCATAAATATTTTATAATATAAGTTAATCCAAAGGCTGGTTGTCTACTTCTGACTGAGGCTGAGAGAGCAGGGCTGCTCTATTAAGGGTATGATTTTATGATTTACAGAGAGTTTGAGGCTGGGTTCCATCTGGTTCATGGCCAGTCGGTCTGGTTATGATTGAGAGAGTGGTTCAGCTCTCAATGTTCATTTTCCTAAACAAAAATAACAGCTTGTGTGTGTGTGTGTGTGTGTGTGTGTGTGAAAAGCAAGCCTTATATTGTACTCAGTATATCCATGTCACCCCAAATTTAGCCCAAAGTTGTGGAGCATTCTTATATCTTCTGCTTCCCTTGAGGGTACTTCACTTGAATTGACAGTAGAGTTACATTGTTATGTTACTTATAGTCAACTGACATTTCTACAGAAGACCATACTCATATATTGACAGAATTTACAAAAAAGACCACAGTACATAAGTTAATGTATTCACCCCAATTGCTCACAGTTTATATAGATGCAGGAAGTGATAACTCGATGGAAACAGGAAAAGGAACATTAAAAAGAAAAACAAGGAATCAATAAAGGCAGTTTCAATGCTGAGGTTTCAGAGTGTCAAGGGTATACATTTAATACAGTACTTTTCACTTTTTTCTAATGTCCACCCTACACTATATGGACAAAAGTATTCGAACTCCTGACCATTACACCAACAGGGACTGTAATGACATTGTATTCAAATGCATATACTTTAATATGGAGCTGGTCCCCCTTTTGCAGCTATAACAGCTTCCACTCTTCTTGGAAGGCTTTCCACAAGATTTTGGAGTGTTTCTGTTGGAATTTGTGCCCATTCATTCTGTAGAGCATTTATGAGGTCAGGCACTGATGATGGATGAGAAGGCCTGGCTCGCAATTTCCGTTCCAGTTCATCCCAAAGGTGCTGGATGGGGTTGAGGTCAGGGCTCTGTGCGGGCCAGTCAAGTTCTTCCACACCGAACTCATCAAACCATGTCTTTATAGCCCTTGCTTTGCGCACTGGGGCACAGTCATATTGGAATAGAAAAGGGCCTTCCCCAAACTGTTGCCACAAAGTTGGAAGCATAGCATTGTCCAAAATGTCTTGGTATGCTGAAGCATTAAGATTGCCCTTCACTGGAGATAAGGGGCCTAGCCCAAACCTTGAAAAACAGGTGTGGCCAAATACTTTTGTCCATATAGTGTATTTGTTAGGGTAACTTTTCATTGCCCCAGTATTGTAGAGAAAGTAGCAGGTAAGGAAGGAGGTCTTCCCATTTGCTCCTTTCATCATTGCCTAATGTCTATTTAAAAATGGACTGCCACAGTGGAGAGATGCAAGTGGAAGTCATTTGTCCTTAACAATAAATTACAAACAAATGCAATGAATTTGTTCATTTTGGTGATGGCTGAACTTGCCAAACCATGAAGAAAAAAGAAAGCACACAAGAAAGCAGGCTCCACAGCTGAGGACAGGAAGGCTGTGCGGAGGGTTATTAACACCGCCCAAAAAATTTTCGGCTGCCCTCTGCCCACCCTGGACGACATATCCAGATCCTGCTGCCTCAGTAAAATTAAGGCCATCACAGGAGACTCCTCACATCCCGCCTATCACCTGTTTGACCTGTTGCCCTCCGGATGGCGCTTCAGGTCAAATGTCCAAATATACCCCCCCCCCCCCCCCCAAAAAAAAAGACACGCACACTGCCTGAATGTGTCGGGTGCAACATTCACCCTGCATGCTTTAATCTCACCAAAGCAGCCGGCCTGACTATAAAGCCAACTGAATAAAAACAAGAGCAGACTAAAACAACCCCCTGAGAATGTTCTCCCTGGCCTCTTGCAGGACAGTCAGATTGATTCTTCCTCTTTGACATGAGACACGTTAATGCATCACATCTTTGGCTGTCTGACCAGGGTAGCACCGCATAGCAAATTTCCTCACGCTCATCAGACAACACAATAATTCAGCACACCATGCAGAGGATAATTCATTCAGTTGTGGTAGGGAAATCCAATCAGTATTGGTTCTGTTGATGTCGTGGAGCTGTTTTCTGAAAACCAAGCCTTGGGTGTCAGACATCAAAATCGAACATCTTTGGGTTGTAGGTGGCGAAACTTCATCACTCATCCTTGTCCACTTTAAGATCTCCACCACATCCCCACCAAAAACCCCACCAAGAATGGCTGCCACCTCAATGCTTCTTGATGTGTCACCAGCATTTCTGTGAAATCCCCTCATTAGGCTTCTTCCTTACATGATTTTTCACGGAAATCAGCATACCCTTCGACTGGCACTAAGAGATTTGTGGTGCATGTTAGTCTGGTTATCAAGGCAAATACTAAATGGCAGTTCCCTCTGTCTACCTTTCCTCCTTCTTGTATCGGTTTTCTACCTCTCTGACCACAGGCTTGCTGCTGTAAACAATCCTCATCTGTCTCAAAGTCATTTGTGAGAGAGAGGGTGTGTGCATGTTTGTGCACACGAGGCTTGTTTTTACTGCTAGATTTTGCATTTTTACAGCTGCCTGTAATGCAGGGCTTCTGTGTGTAAACTGGTAATCAATTTCAGAACTAGGACTGTTCCCATGTAAAATTCACATGAAAATGGCAGAGCAAATAAACAAAGGCGTAAAGACTGGAATGGTTTCAGTGCTGTCCCACTGTCTGTAGTGAGAATGTGAAAGTCAAGCAGATCTGCAGATCCAAGACATAAACTCAGAGCTATTGACCATGGCAGGAGTGCTCTGGCATGTGTTTCTCATCAGAGGAAGCGTTTCCGCACATTTGCATGAAAACAATCACAGGACTTCTTGGGATTAGTGAACCCTTGGGTTGAATTTAGGCTGCATGTATGCACAGACATACTGTACACACACACACACACACACACGCACATGCACATACGCACATAGTTTCATTAGAGTTTCTTTAAATATTTACCTGTAAGCTCAAATAGTTACTAAGTTCTACCACACTAGGGCTCTGAGCAGTGTAATGCGCTCATGATTGGTCTGGTGCCAGTGTGTGAGTAATGACCTCTCTGTGCACACCGGACTGTGTTCAGGGAGAGTGTTCAATAACTGCATGTTTGTGTGATACTCCAGGTATGGCTCGCCTCTGTTTCTGCCATCAAAGTAGAAAAATGAAATCCCAGTAAAAAGCAGTGTTTGCAGGGTTAGCAGAAGGTAGAAAGTGTCAGTAAAAGCAGACAGATTTAATCTGACATGTGAACATCCAATGGGTGAAGCTAAACTTTTTACCTCATCAAACTACAATAATTTCTGACCAGGAACCTGGCATCCACTTGTTTACGAGGGATGTATGAAGCATTTGAAACCATTGAGTGGAAGATACACGTCATGCTTAATTTCTGATGAAGAGAGGGAGGGGGAGAGAAAGACTGGGGGGGTGGTTTTTCAGGGCTGCATGGAAATCTAAAACACCTACTTGTTTCCTATCCTGAATGTATCTAAACAAAATTCTTTCCATAGCATGTAGGCTGAACGCAAATAATTGGGTTTATCAGTCTTTGTCAATGTTCCTCAGAGCTGATGTGTCCTTGCATAGCACTGGTACAGACTGTTATATTCTATGCTGCTTTTAATGAAGAAATGCTTGCCCTAATTACTTATATTTGCAATGTGCCAGGTATATGACACTTACACACACGCACACACATACACAAACCTACTAAACCTACACACATGCTCACAGGCATGTTCATAGGACACACACATGTGTGCATACACCTGTATAGGGCCATGCACCAGACTTCTGCCACTCATTAGATGAACTGAGGGTTTGGAACTATTGCAACAACCAGATTCGCTTCCAGGCATGTTTAGGATTTATTACTGTATATGACTGCGCATCTGGGTAACTTCTGGGAAGCAATTCAGATTCTGTTGTTTTGGGGTTTTTGTGTGTGTGCATGTGTGCTGCTGAGCATTGGTTGCACAACAGCTGAACAGCACTTTACAACCCTCTAAGCTCAGAGGTCCTGACTGCTCAGACCTGGAAGTAAAAAACAATTTTAAACCTTCAAATAAACCTCTTACAGAAAACAACATTAAAACAAGCAACCACATTGCTTCTGTCCCTGTGCTGAACTTTACAGAGGTGTGTGGCAGTAGAAATTGTCCCCATTCTCAGCATTTGGATGGACTGTGTAGAATTAACGTTGTGGGAGAAGGGAGCTGTTATATGCAGGCTTTCACTATTAATGGAGAGGGATTGTGCAAGGTGACAGAGAAACGCCCTGGTGAATTTTGGTTTTGTACGGTTAATGCTCGCCCTGGGGCTTTTTATTTTGTCCTTCCCTTTCCATCCCTTTCTACATCAGCACAGTAGACATTCAGATCACTGGTGTCTTATGAAAGAAAATAAGCAAAAAAACAGAAGAAAATTTAATCTTTTATGGATGTAAATTAGAGACATATTTTCTGTTTCTCACCTGTCAGTCAATTCAAAGGCCCTTGATTTAAAACTGTGGATCAAATTATGAGGCATAAAAAAATTCATAATTACTAGAATGCTAAGAGTTTAGTCTGAGATGAAACCTTAAGTTTTCTCTGCATCAATCTTGAAATGCCTCCAGACAGTAAGAAGTGAAAATAATATACACTGATCAGCTACAAAGTAACAGCTGAACTCTTGCTCCACATAGAGAGTTCATATACTTACAGTAAATGTACATACAGTAATTTCATCCCCTTTGATGGCAGTTATTATTCCTATCAAAATCTTTAGGCTTACAAATACTACCCTTGTTTGTAACAAATACCTGTAATGATGATATCTTTTCATAAGAAGGCAGGAAGGGGTGTTGAATTTTTAATAAGAAAATTATTTGACTCAAAAAAAAAAAAAGCCATGGTTAAGCAGAAAGGTAATAAAGAGGACATGTGGTGTCTTCATATGTTTATGTTTCAAAAAATAATATTTTTTACTGATTAAAATTCATCACTTTGCATGCATGGAGGCACTGTTCTCAGTGCCTGACAACTGCAATCCTGAGAATTGCAGTAATGTGAACCTCTGGTAACCCCATAGTACCACAGCCATGTTCCTGCTCTGGCTCAAACAAATATTATTCTGATCTACTTTGGTTTCATATCTGAGAGAGAGAGAGAGAGAGAGAGAGAGAGAGAGAGAGAATGTTTCTCCAATCTAGAGCCTGTGCATGTGTTCTTGCTACTGCATTGGGTGAAGATGGCTCTGTAAGGATGCTGGGGCCCCATCTTCCACTTCATCATCTTCCTCCAGCCACAACAATTTAAAATAGGATTCTTTGTAGCTGAAGCAAAACATGGAATCAAAACTTTTTTGACTAATGTAAGGTCACTGCATAAATATTTCACTCTCTTTGAGTTCTAGGTTTGTTTCTGTACCTCAGCATTTCATGTGGCTTTTGAGGAAGCCCATTGAATATAATATAATATAACATAATATAATATACTTTGATTATTATTGTAATGCTACAAGCTGGAAGAACATCAAGATCTCCTATTGAGATAAACTATTTTGAAATCCCCAGTCTTTGGCCCTTCAGTTGTAACATGTATTAAATGAAAGTCATCCTTTCATCTTGAACAGACAGACATGGAGTGGAGAAATGGCCTTGTGAGGCAAACAGCATGAATTCCTTGCTCAGTTCCCCACTAACAAACTGCAGCTGGAAACGTTGGCATCAAGTGGTCACGGGTCAGTTTCTTCTAGTGCACCATGTGACCACTCATTTTAATGGCCTATTGGTGCCATGTTAGTACAGAGAAGAGTTACTGTGCAACTTAAGGTGTGGTTAATGAAAAACACAGCAGAATTCTAGTGACGAGAAGACTGCACTGGAGGCCAGGAAACACCTGACCTCGTGGTGCAAGTGGTGTCACCATCTGGGCCATGAGCTGCTGGGTAGGTGCTGGTGTGGGGTGTCAGGGGATATGTGATGCTCTGCTGCTGAAAGTGATCAGAAACCTAAGTAACATCCCTACCTGGCTAGAACCAGGCAGTTTCTCTTTGACAAATCTTACTCCAACATTCTTTCACAGCTCCAGTCATGTTTAACCTGGCAGTCCAGCACTGATTAACCTAATAGAGAAAGCATGGCATCTCTCAGCATAGGGCTGGTGTGATGCAGCTACTAGCGTTGTTAGTAAGTGTTGGTGATAAGGTTTTGGCTGGTGGAGTGCAGTATATTTTAGTGTTGTTAATATTACTGGCTGTTTCAGTGTTAATAGTAAGTGATGGTGGTAAATTTCGGGATGGTGTAGTATAGTTTCTTTCACTGTTGTTAGTAAGTGTTAGTAGTAAAGTTTGGGCTGGTGTAGCACAATAACAGACCTTTGTAGACAGCAGAGAGAGTTGTTAATTTCCCACTATAGACACACATGCAGAAATTTACCTGTCTCTCAGACCTGTAGGATCTGTTGTCTTTATAAAAAGCACTTTTTTGAATTGCTCATAGTTAAACTTAATGCTTTCTTCACCACTAGGCAGTTGTCACTGCTCCATCCTCCTATGGCTGCTGGGGAGAGTGCTTGCAACAGAGAGTGTAAAAAGACTGAACAGAAAAAGAGAGAAGAAGCAGTGCAAACAGAGAGGAACAGAAAGGACTGGGAATAGAGCTGTGAGAATGGAGAAGCCATGCTGTCCCACTCCCTGATCTGAGACCAGCTAGCTGTGTATGATGCTATAGATCTGGCATTTGACTGCAGAGCCCAGTACTGAAGTTGGAGAGAGAGGTGAAGGTGTTCTTTACACCTGCCTTTTTGTCTGTGAGTTCAGATTAGCAGTATCATGGAGAATTTGTCCTGAGTCATCACTGTCTCACACCAGCTCTCTATATGACTCTGCCTCTTTTCCCCCTTCCTCCACGGCTGTACAGTATTTTCATGCTGTCTTTATGAGAGAAGAGAAGAGTTTATTCATATAACTTCCACTTTACTTGATCCATGAGCGGGCAAGACATGGTTTGTAAAGACATTTGTGTGTTTGTAAACTATGGCCAAAATCTCTACTTGTCAGAGTAAGGTGCTGATCAGGTTTTGGCTCAGAGCTTATTTGGTAGGCAATAGCAATCAACTGTCTCTCTGGAATACTGCTCAAGACACCTTTTTACCTAACCATTCTAAGAATCTAGAAGGGTGTATTTTTTGGTGGTTGTAGAATCGTTTTTACACTTCATTGGATTGAAACACAGGATTTCAGTCCTTGTAGCTATGCTCCATTGATCCAGCATACGATTCTCTGCAAAATGGTGATGCACAAAAACAGCTTCTTAGGCATCTTACCCACATAATCTGAAACTGCAGCTGGAGCCCTGTGACTGTGTTGAGGTGCCAAACTACCTGAGGCACACTGGAATGGACTGACATGAGCCTCAAACACCTCCAACAACACAGAGGCCACAGCAGGTGTCTGAGCCCATCTGAGCCCTGCTGGTCATGGCTTAGATGCGATTTGCACTGGTGCCAGCTATGCTGTGCTTGTAACAGGGGCTGTTTTCTCATCTCTGCCTGGCCATGAAGAGACAGTGTTCCTTCAGGGTGAAGGTTTCCCCGTTGTTGAGTGTCATCCAGTTTATTGTCGGACAGCCCCCCCTCACTCCCTGTCCCCGCCCTCTGGGATCTCTCTAGGATCCCATAAAGCTATCAGATCAAAGGGAACCAGTATTAGTCTTATGCACACACCTTTAATGGACCCCTTTAATGACATCACTGCAGTGTATTTTCACAGTTGCTTCTCACAGCCCCCTCCAAATATTGTGTAAGACTAGGCGTATGTGTGTATGGGTTTATGTGTGTGTTTGTGTGTGTGTGTGTGTGTGTGTGTGTGTGTTGGGGGGGGGGGGGGGTGAGAGTGTGTTTGTGTGTGTGTGTCTGTGTCTGTGAGTATTTGTGTGTGAGCATGTGTATAGCACAGTCAGTGTGCATGGTCTCTTCTCTCTGGACATGGTGAGAGTGGCAGCAGCAATGTGTATTGTCTACTCTGCACTCCCCTGGGCACCCAGCTCTGATTCAGGAATGCACTCTGCCAAGATTCACATTATGCCATCAGTCCCCTGGGGGTCATCCCTTCCATGGTGTGCACCCCACCCCCACCCTGTCCCTTGAGGAAACACTGTGGAATCAATGTCCCTCTATTCTTTGGTAAATTTCCCAAAAGCCCATTCTCTTCCTGCAGTGGATGTCATCTAGCCCCTGAACAATACATACAACACTCCAGGGGCTGTCTGAGGGACTCTCTTTTAAAAATCAATATTCATCTATGGGTGAATAATCAGATCTCTGGCTGCAGTGTCTGTGGGACCACAGAGGGGTGTATATTGTACCAAAAATTTACCATACTAACAGAGTCAGCAGTCTGCCTTTTACTTTAGTCTGAAGAGGGAGAATGAGGAAACACAGAATGACCAAATGAAACATGATGAGGCAGGGTGATGCAATCTTCACCTCAGACAGAGTCTGTTTTCCCTCTCCCTGTCACTCCACACATGGTTCCTCAGGATGCCTAGAGTCTATCCCAACTTACATAGATTTACATGCAACATTGCATGTTCATTCAAACTTTCAGGAAGATTGTAATAATGATATGTTGATTTATTTCTGGTTCTGAATGTCTAACTACAAAAAATGTTTTCCTTCTCAAACATATATCTCCCCCTCCAACTTCGTTAGTGGGGGACATGATAGGGCTCCGTTGTGATAGAAATTAGAGCTCCCCCTATGGACAGTTCAGTGCAACGGCTATTTTCCACTTCCTGTTTGGTGAACATGTGGCAGCCACCTGAATTTTACATTATACTCAGAATTACACTATCCGACATAGGAGACAAAACAAAATTATATAATATAAGTGTTGCAAAAACAAAAAGACAAGTCAATAAGCTCTGGGATGAGAACAGGTTGATTGGTTATTTTCTAACATCTGTGAATGACATCCTGTGAAATCACTAATGGGGAAGCAAATAGTTTTTGGATGCCATCAGAAAAAAAAAACTACAGCTGGAGATAAAAAGTTCCTTGTGGATTGACTGTAGTGAGTGAAGTAAGTGTGGATGAGGACATGGTTCAAATGAGAGGGGAAGGTGACTCCCTTATGTGATGTACCTCTGTGTGTTTTGACTTAAGAGCACAATGCAGATTCAAGTCAATTCAGTTCAACAGACGTTGATGGTATGACAGAATATTTCAGTTGTTGCCAAACCAGTATAACTATTGATTTGGCAGGTTTGACAATCAACCAAGTTACAAGTTGGCATCTGTATATGTACAGAGGGATAAGCCCTTCTTAGGTTTCACACACACACACACACACACACACACACACACACGCACACACACATGCACACACACACACACACACACACACACCCCCACACACACATGCACACACGCACACACACACACAAACACACAAAGAGCAGCTGTATCATGTCTGAGAGAAGGAGCATTTGCTTAAGGTCAGGTCAATGTCTCAGTTGGCCAGTCAAGCCCTGTCTGATACTCTGTGAGTTATTGGTCCAGGGATCCATCTGCTGAAGAAATTGGGAATACAGGTGCTGTTCGCCATTGACCAGCTTGCCCTTCCGCCTTTGCTTATCACAGAGAAAACCTCACTGGGGGGTACTTCCCCTGAGTAAAGGTATTTCCACTGACCTGCAACCTCACTAATGTTAAATGTTATCATCTCTATGTTCTCATAGTCATAGTTCTTGTCCTCACTGCCTAAAAAGTCAAGCTCAGGTGACATTCTCAAAACACAAAAAGGCAACAGGCAGCAGCATAACATTTCTTAGCATATTGGCAAAGCTGACACCAAAAGTAATCAGAGATGCTTTGGGCTGTTTTGTTGCACCAACCAGGTGTTTATAAGTAACATTGCTTCTGTTCAGTGTCCTCTTTGGTCATGAAGTCACTATAAACTAGGGTGCATGATGAAAATGCATGAAAATCAGAGAACATGATAAAACATCATTGTAATCCATTATACAATACAATGCTTCAGTTACAGTTTTTTTACAACCGTTTTCACACTTAGGTCAATACCATGCCCACTTTTTCAAAACTAGTAGTGGATAAGATATGCTAAAGATTTTTTTCTAAAGGTTTTAGTCCATTGTATTTTGAGTGACAAAGTAGTCTTGCTGGGAGAGAGCATTTGCTATAGTTATGGCAGCACAAGTCACTTTTGGATTAATTATGAAGTGTTTTGGTGGTTGTAGTGCATTTTGCACAAAAGATTAACTGATGTGCTCATATGCATGGTTGTTAAGCACACAGTGTTAAGAGTTTTGAAAAAGTGGACATGGTATTGACCTATGTGTGAAAATGGTTGTAAAAAACTGTAAGACATTTAACAAGCATTCAAGACTTTTCTAGAATGTTCATTGTTTCATTAAATGTCTATGTAAATAGTTGGAACATTAAATAATTACTTCATACAATTCAACCATGTCATATAATTCAACAAATACTTCACACATTGAAGTGAAATTGTGAATCTTTCAAGTGTTGAATGTTATGCTTAGTAAATATTTTACTCATTCACTTAAATGCTTCAAGCCCTTCTGTGGATATTTCATGCAAGTAACAACTATTCCATTTTCATAACTTTTTCATAATGCAAATGTTTCATACTTTTAGCAAACAGTGCAAAAAATGAAAAGTTTCAAATGTTTAGCAAATATGAGGTACATGCGAATGAGCTGTGTCCACACAGCTGTTTCCTGTGAGTTTTAGATTAGAGAATGTAATCAAACACTTCTGCAAAATCAGTGTATGATAAAGCAGTGCTGTAAACCAGTGTGCACTATCGTACAGCTTTATATGTTTGTTGAAAAGCAGACATCCCTTTGTGACCCTGAGTTTGCACACAAAACTCTAGCCATGCTTAAAGGCCTGTTCCACCTTTAAACACAGGAAGCCAGGTGTGCCTAATTAACATTTGTAATTGGTTCCAGAGGCCATTTGATTTGTTGGAAGCATTCCAAGCCACCTCCACTCTCTTGCATGGGTCACTCATTACCCTCAGACATTATAATCTCATGCAATGGAATGTGGTTTTATTGTTTCTTTCATACTTTTTTTTTATCTCTATGTAAAGCTGTCAGTATATGTATAATGGACAGGATACATACCAGTGGCGGCTGGTGAGATGGAAACAGGGGAGGCTGAAACATTACCTTTAAATCTATCATTACTTTCAATCTGTTCCCCTTTATGCTCCTTGATTAACAATAAAACAAATAATTCACAGAATAATTGACACCAATGCGTAAATAGAGTAAATGATTATAGTCGCGAGACAGCGCAGATTGTCTGTAGTTTGTGCGCTATTGCGAAAGCTACAGAATGAGGTTGTTTAATTAACAAGGATGGCAATTTTAACAACTAAGTGGCAAGTAATCCCAAAGCTTTCTCTTAAATGTTTCACGTTATAGCTTTCTTGTGTTACAAAATTCAAATTTCAAAACGGAGCTAAATTTAGTTAGATCGATTTAAATTACTGAGAATAAACTTTTAGGTTAGGTTGAGTGCAGTGAACAATACCGTTTAGAACACAGATCTCACAAAAGCTGTGATGTGTCATGAGCATTTAATGTAATTTAAATCGATAAATGCCATCCTTGTTAATTAAACAGTCTCGGAGGCGTGGGAACTTCCTGGGTCAGCCAGTCTCATACTCCCTCTCACACCCGACCTGCAAGAGTGCAGAGACTGCAGTAAAGATTTAACTGCTGTGTTTATGGTCATCCTGCACACCACGGCTCTTTTTTATTTATTTTTATTTTATTTTTATTTTTTTCTTTTTTAGTTTTCTTATTCTCTGTTACACCAAGCGGGACGTTACTACACACAGCGGTCCTGTGAAAACATCAGTGCCCAATAGTTCTAAAATTGAGGTACCAGTGGATGCCCCCACTGCTGACCTATCAAAGAAGCACTCTACTCTCTCCACCCAGCCCTCAGTCTAAACAGCACTGCCCATGTCACTGACTGAAGGTAGGTGACATAAAAGTCAATGTGTTTGTGGTTGTGCGTTGTTCATGTTGTGTGTGCATTTGTGTATGTATACACAGGTGATGTGAGGTCCTGATTGCATTACAGTAGCTGGTATGGATGAGTGTCAGTGGACCAGCAGGGATAACTTGCGCAGAGGGACAGGAAAGAGCGAGACAAAGACATGAGAGGTGGCAGTCTGTGGAAGAATAGGACGTGGAAACATACAGGTCTATACAGGAAATGCCTCCAATAGTCTGCATTCTGCATTTTAACACTATCAGGCATGGCCAGATCTAGAGGTGGGCGGGGGTGGGCATTGCCCACCCAAATTTTCTGGCCAGAAGCATGTGGAGGCTATATCTGTCAGAGTAGTTACGCTCGTTTGGAATCCTGTAGACGAATCACTTTTTTCTGCCCCCCCAGTGTCAGTATCATTGGCTAGCTGAGCGATTTCAAACTGTTTCAAACCAATTTCTGATTGGTTGGATGGACACTACAAAACTTGGAGACGGAAAAATTAACTGACAGTTCTACAGTGCATGGCTCTTGATTGAAGACTAGTTCATAGCAACATTTTTCTCATATATGTAATTTAAAATTGACATATTAAAAAAATCATTGTACATTTATTTTTTGACAGTTTTATTATTATTGGTTTTGTGTTGTGCAGTATAAGGGGCGTTTCTGGTGGGGTTTAGGACATTAATAGGCGACACCTAATTTAGGACACCTAAATTTTATCACAGCACCCCTAATAATAATAATAATAATAATAATAACAATATAACTTATTAATATTTTCTGAAATCATTTTTAGCCCTTTAACGTTATATTTTGTGAACTTGTCTGTAGAGACGGGACACACAGTTGCAGGTTCAAATGGGTTTATATAAACAGGTTTATACCACAGCTTGGTTAAATACTTGTTGCTGATTGGCTGGAGGGGTGTGCATTATTCCCTTTCCCATTATTTCACTTCAGGATGGTTAACAGCCCCTTGGCCCTGTGGGGCCGCATCACACCACCCTGTTGTAGTTTATTTCCATAGAACTGCACCGCCAGTCGTGCTTTATTCCTTACTTAGAAAGTGTCTGGTTATAATTCCAAGGTGTGAATAGTGTCAAAGAACATTATCTGACGTAGTTCGCTAGAGATTATTGCCTAATGTTAGCTTTCTGAGCTAGTCTGCTTTCAATTTAAATAATTTCTTACCTGGCTAAATTACGTGGAGGACATCTGATATCCTGCATAGTTACAGTCGAACAGCCAAGCAGCGATTTCTGGTTCCTATTAAACAACTTTCTGATAATGCAGCGGCAGCTGCTCCAGAATCAAAGGCACCGGGTCTGACGCCTTCGCATGAAGTGCCGAGTTCAAGTAGTGCATTTTCTGTGCCCACTCCGTATTGACACATGATGTTCATAGTTCATATATATATAGTTAGTTCATAATTACTTCAGGTAGCCTGGTATTTACAGTTTTTCTGAATTGCTCTGGCTAATGATATTTAATATTTTCAAAACAAGAAGTGCAAAACTCACTTTTTGAAGGTTAAGCCAAAGTAATTGAGAAAAACTGTAATAACACATCGACATTCCAACATTTTTTAATCTAAATGATTGGCTGTAGCAGATGACCTATCATCAACAAATATTGGCAGACAAGCCATGTTCAAACACCCTTTCAACACCCGTTCAAACAACCATTCAATTCCCTAACTGAGATACTGCCACCCCTTATATCTTACATTTCTGTCAAGTTATAGGCTGTTGGTAGCCTATAGGCTGTACTATGCATTTTTTTGATATGCTGTAAAAAGAAAATTATGCATTGGTGAATAAAAATTGCCCACCCCAAAACTATGATTGCCCCCCCAATTGGGGAAATCTAGAACCGGGCCTGCTATCAGGAGGAGGAAAAGACAAGAGGAAATAGAAGGAGAAACAACAGAGGATGACAAGAAGAAAGTACGGTGTGCGACCTTTCTGAAGCATCTTACGGAATATCCACTGAATATTCTGGAATTAAGTACATACCACTCACCGTATACTAGCAAGATCCGTACAGTACCATTTCACTCACCAAAATCCATGGAGTTCTGATGATATGCAGAGCCAGAAGCTTCTCTATGTGTTTCCATCTATAGTTTGTATTTGGGCCTCAGAATGTGGAGCTCCAGAAGGGTGACATTGTCTGATAACAAGCGGGATGGCCCCACCTGATGGTTATAAAGTATAGGGAAGACATCAGCCCCTAAAATGCACTGCTGAATATTTTTATGCCAACATTGACCCCTGGAGGCCAGTAGGACATCCTAAACCTCCTAAACCTCCAATGAGTACAATGGCATTCAGAAAGAGCAAAAAAACTGGCTGTTTAACTTTAAAATAACTGTCTTTCCGAAGCATAGGCTGTAGTGTTATAGTTTTTATGACAAAACAAGGTAGAGATTTTTTGAGGTGGGTTTGCCTTATGGGGGAGGCGTTTGTAATACAATTGTAAATGGCCAACAGGGGCTACTATTGCTCTACTCATGGTGAGATTACTGTGGTGAGATGTTTCTGCATAGGCTGGAATCTCAGTTTCTCTCTCTGTTGGTCTGACACAGCTAAACAAAAGACAGATAAATCAACAGTATCAGATGTTAGCTGTGTTGCCAACTGCTTAGTGTTATCTGCAGTCATCCTTCCAGCACATTTACCTGGTTCTTTGCCTCTCTTGGGTCCTGCAAGTGGTTGTCTGTTTGTTCGATGGGAGCAAATCAGCTAAATTAATCTGACTCACCAGACTTTGTCACAGTGGAAAAAGGGGGTTACAGAAAATTGCATAATTCATCTACAGCTGCACCACAGCACTGACCTGAGTGTGTTCAGCGGTGTTAGCAGAACCATGGCAGAGTTAGAAGAGTGTTTACCTCGGTGTATATAAAGTCAAGTGTATGTACTGTTTCCTATGTGTAGGCATCTGAATAGGCCCATGAGTAGGTGTGTGCAGACAGTCACCTCTCTGTTGGTGCATGTAGAGTTGCCATTTATGGGTGTGAGTATAGAATTACACATAAGTGCATACGTGTAAACAGTTTCCTGTATGCATGAGTTACCTGTTTAAAACCGAGGGGTGTATAGGTGCAGTGTCAGACAAAGTCATCCTTCATTATCTGTCTGTCGCCTGGCTCCAAAGTTTATTTTGTATTTTAACCTTTCTTCTTTTCTTCTTCAAAAAAGGTGTCACCATGATTTCATTGTCATAGATCTGTGCTTCTTGTAAAAACACGTTAATGGAGTGTGTGGTGATATTATCTTTTGGTGTGGTTTGTATAATAAATATCTCGGGTGTCATTGGTGTCAATTGAAAAAATTCCCCCTACAAGGCAAGGAATCATAAATCATTGTTGTGGAAATCTTCATGTGTGCTAGCCCATAACAGAGGCAACTGGCTCGCACTGTTTAAAATAAATATAGAATTCATAGTTGCAAAACATAGAGAGGAAATAATAATAATTGGTTAGTATGTACTGTAAGTGCTTTGGATAAATATTGGTTCTGAGGAAAATGTTTATTTTGTTTTCATATTTGAATACATGAAGTCTCCTGCCTTTTCTTTTTTCTTTTCCTTTCTTTTCTTTTTTTCTTTCTTGACTTGCAAAGGTTTTCTCTTGAGGGGAGGGGGTTATTCACTCACTTCTCATTTCTCTGAGAGCCAGATTTAGGACAGGCCAGCTTGTATGTGGTGGAAAGTAACTCCTCTGATAGATATTGGAGTTTGCTGTTATGTACCTGACCAGAGTGATAGGGCAATGCATAGTTGGGGCAGAATACAGCAACTCTGTGGGAAAGGATGTATTATTTACTGCTTCATGAAGAGATGGAGGCAGCGGTTTTAAGTTTTCTGGGGCAATATCAGTGCAATATCAGCGCATTTTTATATATATATATTTTAGCCAGTAAAGAGCTCTGTGTCTCTGTCCATGACTATGTGTGTTACATTTCTTCCCATTTCATCATTCTTCTTTCCTGCTTGTATTTTTCCTTCTGGAGGAGGACTTTTACAGTCTCAGCCCATGTCTCTTTGCAGTCTCTGCTAGCCTGTGTCTCTCAGTCTCAGACAGCTATAGATTTGTAGTGGTGGCAGAGACACAAGACCAGGCATGACACAGTCACACTATAGATTACAGACGAGATAATGAGTCTTGCTGGGCTGAATGGCCTGTTCTGTTAGTAAACGTGTTATGTTCTAATGTTCATATGTTTCTTTACAAACTCTTACAAACCAAGTCTCTGCCTAGCCTCCTATAACCTCCCATGCAGGAACCATGGGCACTGCTCATCTTCTACAGCTCATCTTCCACAGAAGATGCTTTCACCTGTGTCTTATGCAGACAGCATGGGGCTGTGCAGAAGTATCTGACTGTGGGAATATGTGTCTGTCCTTTGTGTGCAGGGATTAATAAGGAAGGCAGTGTGAGTGAATGATAATGGGAATATGTGTCCTTTCTCAGGGAGGTCATGTCACTCAGTAAGAATGAAGGAGATAGGACAGCATGAGCAGACTGTGAGCTTAGTCGTTAAGACTGGGAACTGGGAATTCCCAGGGTTTCTAAAATCCCTTTTCCAAAAAAAGGAAAACCAGAATTCATTTTTTTAAATTATTTAATTAATTTATTATTATTGTTGTTGAATAATTTATTCTCTGTCATAGAAAGAGTGCCACATGTTCATAATCCTCATGGTCAATTTGTCAGAGCAATAACTTGCACTTTTCACAGTTTTAAAAAGCAGTGGAATACAGAATACATACACATAGTTTGCATTTTTGCCATCTGAGCTTCAGATTACGATGATGTTTCTTAATGTGATATTCTGATATTCTGCATGTTTAACCATCATAATCTGAATGTTTGTTGAGTGGTTATGCATTCATATTTATAGTCATATTTTAGATTTTATGACAACAAATGAAAGATAATCAGCAGAATATTTCTTAAATATTTATGGTCAATATGTCTATTGTTAATATGGTCTTTGTACATTACTGGCACATTGCATTGATATGATCATTCTTCAACATTTCTGCTGTTTCTTCCAAGAATCCCAGTATATCCTGGGGTCAGATGTGATGGGATTTGCAAATGCTATATAGTGTGGAAAATTCAAAACTCAGTATCTGGCATCAGTACATGTATGTATCAGTTCTCCACTAAGCCAAGGCTGAAGTTGTCCCTCTCACAGGAAATTTACTGAGGAGGACTGGATTTACAGGAAAAGATGAGTTATCATCTTGTGCCTGACATAGGGTTGGCCATTTATTGTGCTGGAGATACATAGTGTGTTGTGAAGAGGGGATGCGATGTTATGATGCCATGCATCTTGAAATATTCACCTTCATTTCTGGGCAACATTGTGCATTTCGAGGGCTACATATAATACATCAGATGGGACTTATTTTGATTCAAATGGTGAATGAAAATGATTTGTGGTTAACAGATTAAATCTCAGTGTTTACACACAAATACATAGAGATTATTAAAATGTATCACCAAACAAATAATGTGGAACATTTTCCCACTTAAATTTTCTTTCATCTCTTTATTTTTCATGGACTATATTCAAGCAGGGAAATGTGAGGCCCGAGGAAGGCAGCCTGCCCTGTGCCTCCCAGGACCCCTCTAGATAGAGGGATAGGTGTGGTGAGGGTGGCACATCACCAGGAAAGGAAGAGGGTGATGTGCTCTCTGAGGGGATGGAGCCAGACCACACGCAGGGTTATCACCAGCACCTCGATCACTTCCTTCCCCAGGGAAAGCCAGTGGCCCGATTTGCAGTCTCCTACCACGTGATGCAAGTCACCCACATCGACTGCACACAGCAGAGTCGACACTAGTGCTGGCTCAACATTGATCCAATGGATGTAACACAGCATTGACCGTGTATGTGTGTGAGTGCGTGTTACAGTGGCATAGTGTAGCCTTCACATATGCACACATGCGCATGCACAAGTTTGGTCTAGTGTAAGTAGATCCCGTAGCTGTGCTAAAGAGACGTGTTGTTGGTGTGGTGCATTGCATGACTGTGGAGATTCTGGGACTGGACTACTTGTGCAGGTGTTCCTCACAGTACCCAGGACCCATTTATTTTTGCTGGAGGAGTTTTCCAGGGGAAGAGGCCTCCTGTGTCTCCCACTGTGCAGGGTACTCTGACATTTGGCAGGAACAGCAGGGGTATTGATCTCCACCCCACCCTGCACAGACATGCATCTGTATGTGTTTGTGTGTCTGCATATGCTTTTGTGAGTGTGTGTTTCTTTGTTTTTTTCTGTGTGTGTAGAGTGCAGTAGGAGTCAGTGATATAGTGTAAATGAATCCCTTATTAACTGTTGTGCATGTGCAGGTCTTCAGAGTGCAGGATCTACATGCTATATACTGACAGAGCAGGCTACAGGTCCAGAGGAAAGCAGGTGAAAAAGAGAAAATAATAAAATAGACCCCAGATTTATGACTTCACTTCTCATCCAGAAACAGAAAGCCTTGAAGTTGACCTCATCTGGTCTTCCTTTTTCAACCCAGTTTGGAGCCTGGTCCCCCACCCCTTGCCCCACCTCCTTCTCAACTGTGCCCAGATCCAGTGCTAAAATACTACTGCTCCAAAATCCTGTCTGCACCCAACCTGCACCATGACTGAGGAAAGTGCACTCTGCTATCCCTTCTACTCCACACACAGACACACACACACTTATACACACTAACAAACACACACATATAGACATACACACTCAAACATGCAAAGAGACAGAAACATGCACTGACAAACATACACATACAGGCATGCACACACAAACACACACACACTTAGACATGTACAGAGAAGTACACACACACAAACACACAGACACAGACATGCACACATACACACACACACACACACTTATGCAATCAAAAAACACGTACAGACTTGCAAACATATTGTTTGTGTGTGAGTACATTTGTGTTTTGTTTTTATCATGTTCTCCTTTGTTTGTTGCACTACGGGCCACAAGCCATAATGAGTTTCCAGTTATTGACAGGTTTGATAGAAAAATCTGAATAATCTTGAATAATCTTTTAATACTAGTCCTTGGATGTGATAATTAAAGTAAGACACAATAAAATTAAGCTCTTTAATGACTTGATTTGTGAAATGTTACTCTGACTGGAGGGTAACAGAATGGCACTGGATATTTTTACTTTAATTTGGTTTCCACAACCATATCCACTATTTTGCCTCTATCTAATTTTTGTGGAGATTATGTGTCTTTCCTTTGTAATTTAGTGGAAAAAAATTGAATGCAGCAATTTCAGAGGTCATTCTCTCCACCTTTTCAACGAAAGAACAATGGCTTCCTTCCAGCTGTTTCATTCTTATAATCCCATTACCAGCACCTCCCTGGCAGATGTGCACGGGAAGTATGCAGAGGGAGCATTCTTCTGGGTCACATAACGGACAGCCAGCTGTCCCAGAATGTCCCTCACTTTATTTAAATGCTGGAAGGGAGCCAGCTGTCCCAGAAAGTCCCTTGTGCTATATCGACGCTGTAAGACAGCCCCAGGTTGTCTTTACACACAGACTGTAGGATCCGTAGTGTACTTCCCTCTGTTGGAATCACTGATGCAGACAGTTGTCAGTGTGACTGCACCCCTGCCATTACAATAGTTGTGGTGGAAGAGCAGCTGTAAAGGAATTCAATACTTCATTGGTCAGACCTGGGGAACGATGGTACATGACCTCATCATTCATTTCTGGAGGAATGGGGACCTAACCCCGCCGACAGAGAGGACGAGCAACAAAGCGGCCAGAAGTCATTCATTTCCAATGGTCGCTGGGCAATGCTGAAAGACATGGCGAATCTCGACGGTTGGCGATGCGATCGCCGCGACTTGGCGACTAAAAAAAGTTAAGTAAAGTTCAACTTTATGCAAATGAACAGCGACAGAGTCGAGCGACAGCCAATCAGGGCAGATGTACACCTCTTATATTCTTTTGCTGTGAAATGTTTTCTTAAACTTTAGTTCCTATATTAGCATTTTAGTTCCCATAGCGGCAATTGTGAATGCTAGCTACTTTGCGGTCCATGGCGAACGGTAGTGTTTGAAGCAAGATCACACTCTTTATAGGAAAATAAATTCCCTCCAAAACATATTTTTCAGCAGGAATGCACCTGATTTGTGGGTTCATGCATATATTGGGCGATATATTAATATGCCTGCCTTTAAGAAAATACAAACATACAACTCTGCGATGAATATAGCAAGGACGATGTAAATATATAAATAAAATATAATATATATTTATAATATTTATTAGTATATACATTTTTTAGAAAATTGATGTCAATACATTTGTAGCCCACCTCCTCAAATCTACGTTAACAACGTCCACAAGCTGGCTGCAGCTAGGGACAGCTACACAGTAACTTGGCGACGTACAGCGATAAAGTCACTGCTGGTGTGAGCACAGGGTAACTGCATTATGCAGTTCTGTGGGAGGACAATGATGACAATGACAAAGATGCTGTTGATGACAATGCTGATGACTACAATGACGGTGATGATGTGGTTCTCACTCAGAGACATCCTGTTACTACTAACTCTGGGCCATGAAATGCACTTTCACACCTGAACCAGACTCTTCCCTCTAGCAGTTTTCACATATGAACTTCGGACAATGTCTGGAGAATCAGGTCCGCACATTGTCCGGAGTTGCCCTTTCACACATGTAGTACACAACAGGAGCTTGTCCGTGTCAGACGGGTTCTCACCTACTGGAAATACTCCGTTTGGTTTAGGCGAGGGGTGGCAGCTGGGTAGAGTGTGCAGGAGGCAGGACATGACGCAAAAAGTATGCTGCAGAAATCGCAGTGGCTGTATTCAAAACCGCCTACTGCATACTGTGTACTGCATACTACACAAGTATATACTGTATACTGCATGCTATTTTTCAGTGTAGTACCCAATATGCGACCATTAATGATTTGTAGTATGGTACATTGTCGCGTGAAATCATTGCGAGTTTAGAAACATCCAGATTTCCTGGTGGTATTTTCCAGTTAGACACCACTTGCATTCTCACGAGTGGTATGGTGGTATGGGCACATAATGTGGCACAGAGGAGGAAAAGGCGAACATAGCTATTGTACTTTTGGGTAGCCTATAAAAAATATCACACATAGCCATCCAAATGGTGCTACCAGTTCACATAATTTATTATTAATTATACATTTATTATAACAGGAAGGTAAGTTTTTGTTGTTCGCTATGGAATGTTAGGTCACCAGTTCACCTATCTCACTATACCCATCACTATTACTTAGCTACAGCTTAGCTAGCTACTAACCAGATACTAACCAATCATCGTAAGAGACAAGTTTTGGCAGTATAGCTATAGCTAACTATCTCTTTAATGATCACTGGACTCAAAATAGCATGTATTTGGACTTATCCTCAATGTCAACAAAAGAGTGGAAAGCAGGCATGTAGAAAAGAGTATGAAGCAGATGTTTGTTTTCTTCCGGTTTCGCGCCAGTCGCATGATAGAAAGATAGAAACATCATCAACACACCCACTCGCTCGCTGTGGATTCTCCGGAACGTGACCTGCTCTATTCACACATGGACTCAATCCGACATTAGACGGATTTTGTACTAGGGAGCTGGCAGAGTGAAGTCCGTCTCATGTCCAGTCCGACTGATTCAGACATTTGCATTCTCACAGAAAGCTCCTCCGGGTAATGACTAGATAAATTCCGGCTTTCAGTGCATGTCTGAGAGGGGCTTCTCTCTCTCTATCTCTCTCTCTCTCACACAAACACACACACACACACACACACACACACACACACACACACACACACACACACACACACACACACACAAGCACACCCAAGAGTTCCTGTTTTCCACCATTGTCCTCTTTCTTGACACTACATTATTTGTTTGTCCTTTCCTTCTAACATGCTTGTTTTTTTTCTTCCTTTTTATCTTTGAAAAGCTCTGAGGGATAAAAGAGGAGTGTGGGGTGCTGGGCCTCAGATCCTTATCTGTCTGATTCTGCTGAGAGCTGAAGTAGCTCTGGAGAGGAGCCAGAGGAGAGGAGCGGGAGGATCCGGCTCTCCT
The DNA here is from genome assembly GCF_013368585.1 of Megalops cyprinoides. Classification (NCBI taxonomy): domain Eukaryota; kingdom Metazoa; phylum Chordata; class Actinopteri; order Elopiformes; family Megalopidae; genus Megalops; species Megalops cyprinoides. The sequence goes on from NC_050593.1 coordinate 993,625, forward strand.
CACACACAGAGACCATTGTGTTCCCTCTGATTTTCTAATCTGCTCTCAAGCTCTACGTTTGGAGCGGCATGGTTGATCGAAATATGACTACCCTGTAGTCATAGAGGAAACAGCATAATGAATGACTGGGCTTCAGGGGGTTTGTAGTAGAGGAAATTTCCTGAATGACTGGGCTGTGTTAAGCACCTGCTGTAGAGGCAGTATCTTGAATGACTGGGCTGTGGTAAATATCTGAAGCAGAGGCAATTCCCTGGATGACTAGTCTATAGGGAGTCTGTAGTTGATGTGGTACTTTCAGAATGTGCTGAGGCCATAGCCTTTAGTGGAGGCAGTTTTCTGAATGACTGGGTGATAATAGATGGAATGAGGGGTAGAAGCTGGAGGATCACTCTCTGTAGGACAACAGGCCTTTGATCTCCTCCCTGGAGAGTGAAAGGAACTGTCATTGACCACCAGGCCTCAGCACAGTCTGTAATCTCCCTATAATGAACCCTGTTTCTGTGTCTGTCTGTCCATCAAAGCACCAGCTACAGACACCATGGAACAAACTAGAGTACACATACTCCTACCAGGAGAATTACTGATCTTCAGCTACTTTGTCTATCACTCTGGATTCTTACATAGATAGTAGCAAATATCTTTTTAGAATCTCCTCATGGCGCACCAGCTTGCTGAGGCTGAGCACAAGGACTGTGTAGCGAGACAGAGCTAATCTGATCTAGGCGTACATATATCAAATACAATCATTGGGACAATACAGTACCGCTTTGCTACCTAGGCAAAAACGTGCTGCAAATACAAGGTAAGAGATAGAGCTACAAGTACATACCAAGAATCTTAGATTTACAAGGTCAAAATGGCAAGGGTGTCAGTCCAGGTAGAGACTGAGAGGTGTGTCTTCAGACCACGTCTGAAGGGTTGGATTGAAGTGGTTGTTCTCAGGGGGGTGGGGAGTTCATTCCACCATTGGGGGGCAATGATGGAAAAACGACGTTGTGAGGAGCGTGGGCCTTTTGTTCTGATGATGCGAGGAGCGAGGCGTCCGGATGTAGCAGAGCAAAGTTGTTGAGCGAGTGAGTAAGTTTGGAGGAGTCCTGGAGGTAGGTTGGGGCAGTCTTTTTTGCAGCAGAAAAGGTGAGAGTCAAGGTTTTAAAGCGGATCCTGGCTGCAATCGGGAGCCAGTGGAGTGATCTCAGCAAAGGGGTGACATGGGAAAACTTTGGGAGGTTGTAGATCAGCCTAGCAGCTGCATTTTGGATGAGCTGCAGCAGCTGAATGGTGCAGGCTGGGAGGCCTGCGAGAAGGGCGTTGCAGTAGTCCAAGCGGGAGAGCACAGTGGCCTGGACAAGCAGCTGGTCAAAAAAGGGCAAATCCTCCTGATGTTGAAGAGGAGGAATTGACAGGAGTTTGTTGTCTGTGAGATGTAGTCGGTGAAGTCCAGCCTGTTGTCGAGGGTGACACCCAGACTCTTCACAGAAGTGGAGGAAGTTACTGTGGTGCCGTCGATAGTAATTGAGAGTTCTTGGAGAGGAGAGGTCCTGGCCGGGATGAACAGCAGATCAGTCTTGTCCAGGTTGAGCTTGAGGTGGTTGGAGGCCATCCATCTGGAGATGTCGGCCAGGCAGGCAGAGACCTTTTCGTTGACCTGGGGGGTGGAGGGAGGAAAAGAGAAGAGTAGTTGAGTGTCATCAGCATAGCAGTGATAGGAGAAACCATGTGAGTTAATGACTGAACCAAGTGAGTTGGCGTAGATGGAGAAGAGGAGGGGTCCCAATACAGAGCCCTGGGGGACACCTGTAGTGATGGGAGTGGGTGTGGAGGTGGAGCCTTTCCAGTAGACCCGGGAAGATCTACCAGTCAGGTAGGACCTGAACCAAGAAAGGGCGATGAGCAGCTGGTGGTTGACTGTATCAAACACAGCGGAGAGGTCTTCATGTACGCATATGTGTGGTTCTCTGTCACTGTATGTGTGCATGTGCATGTGTTCATGTGTGTGTGTGTTTCTGTCACTGTGCATGTGCGTGCACTTTTTATGTTCATGCAACTGTGTGTGTTAGTGTTCACGTATAGGTGCATGTGGATCTCTATTGCTGTCTGTGTAAGACACTCACCCCAACAATCTGCAGCTCCTTCTATAATGTGTTCCCCTCCCTCTCTTGGTCTCTACTGTGAGCCCTTTTCTCTTCTCTCCTTTCAGGTCCCTGTTTACCTGGACATGTCCCTCTGTGGGCTTTTTGTTCCTCTGGCCAAGGAAGAGATTTGTGCTCTGATCATCCGCTGTAATTCCTCATCCACCATAACGTCCCCATCCATCTGTCACTTGCACCTGCTGAAGGAGGTGAGCCATGCCTTTTTGTCTCTCTTTTACTTTGTACCTTTATTTTTTGCCTCTATCTGTACCCTTGTCCTTGTCCATGCCAGGCTGGCTGGTCCATAGGTTCATCTTTAGCCCAGACTGAAGGCAAGAGTTTTCTGATAAAACACAACCACAGCAGTTATGTGTGTGTGTGGTTACCATGGCAAGAGAGTCTTTTCTAATGGTTGTGGCCTGGATAGGAGAGAGGAAGGGGAATGAGTGGTATGTTTGAGAGAGCATGTTAACTGCACCCAGGTGAAACAGGAACCTCCCATTCCAAGCAGTACTGAAGCAACCCCTGCTGACCTGTTCTTGTTCTGTCTAACCCTGACCTCCAAAGGATCATGCACACAGTGCTAACATTGCTATAACTTTTCGAAAATGTTTTAAGAATGTTTTTTGCTAGCGGTGGCTATGCCTTGCCCCTGTCATTCACTCATGACCTCCCAGGGTGACACAGAACCTAATTAGAACAATTGCTTAAACACCATGTCAACATAATAACACTGCTGCAGCATTACAGGAATGTTGTCAGAATGTTATTTGTAACTGTTACTGTTGCTATTGTCTGGGTGGGAGATACTGTATGAGGAGGCAGGGATCGCACTTTACCCCCTGTTTACGACCTCACCTTCATCACAGGGTATCAATTCAACAGAGCAGAGTAGGGATGTTGCCATGGGAATGGCTAAATGTTGAAGATGGTGCTTCCTAGATAGTCCCTTAGAACCAAATGGAGATTTCTCAGAGCTCCTGAAAATCACATGTAATGTCATCTCCCTGAATCCTGTTTGAGACAGGAATGGAAATGTCTTCCACTCCTGAACCAAGGACAATAGTAGAAGAGTTAAGCCCTTAATGAAGCCATAAGCATTGGAGGAAGGAGCCTGACCTGTGAGCCTGTCTCTTGCCTGTCCTGGAGATAGTCTGTGCTTGCCTCAGTGGGTCTGTTAGTGTAAGGAGGTGGAGTTGAGTAAGAGACTTTTTCTTCATTAAAAGAGTCCAATTTGGGAGACAATCCCCTGGGGCTGTGAGCTGTGGCCAGCTTAGAGACCAGGACCCAGAAGCAGCTTTGCAGTTCCAAGCCTGTCTCTGGAAACTCACGCAGGTTAAACCTGTGGCTGTGGCACACCACATAAATTAGCACTAACAGTCTGTAAACAGGACCCAGTTGGCAGCTGTGTCAGATTGAGTGGGCCACTGAGAGGAAAATCTGCAATAAAAGGACAAATATGGCAGTCATTTCTGTTTAAGAATGCAAATACACTTAAATGCAGAGCTATAAATACATTATTTAACACAGTGATATTTGACATTTCAGTGAGGAGTAATTTCAGTAGTAAGGTAGATCTGGACTCCTCCTACATTATTTAGTGCCAGTAGGGTAGGATGTGTTTGCTGAGATTTATGCGAGGTGCTCCCTGGAGCTGTGGCATAAATCCGCACCTTTGCTCTTGGTAGACTGATTATATCTACCCAATATCTGTGAGTGAGCACACACACGCACACACACGCACACACACGCACACACATGCACACACTTTTGTGCGTGTGTGTATCTGTCCGTCTGTGCAAGTTTATGTGTGTCTGTGTCTGTATGAAACAGACAAATGTCTTCACTGTGACCTTCCCCACAACTCAGCCCCAGCTCCTTCCCGCTCAAAGACATCCCATAATATGCAGGGCCCCTCTGTAAAATGGACCTTTCTGTTAGTTGCCTAGTAACCAAGGCAGTGTTTATGCAACGGGGCAGTTCACACCTTGGTCCGTGAATGTGCAGGACTCACCAGCATGCAAAACCTCAGAGGATCAAGACCCTTCCTGCCTCACTCCCATCCTGTTTGCACTCAAAACCTGAGTGCACCATTACAAGGCAGATGATGGGCGTGGATTTGAAAACAGTGATGCACATGGCTCCTCCAGGCCTCTCTTGCATCCTCTGTCAAGATAGGTTGTATCTTGTGGCTAGCAACAGCTTTTTCAAAAGACAAGATATGGCTCAAGTCACCCACAAAGAAAAACAAAAAGTCATGTCAGAATACATATTAAATACTGTATGTCTCATGTATGACAATACTGAATTTGTCACATACTATCCCTTTCACTGTTATTATTGTTGCTAAATATCAGTGGTGTCAGGAAGCTAGATGGCTAGGCACTACCAACTTGACAAGGTAGGAATAAATAATGAAATGTGGCAATGAGAAAGTACTTCTTTTGCAAAGACTTTGAGGAGTATACTAACTAGCTCAATAAAGTTGACTTTAGCTGGCTAGATGCAGCTAATGTTAATGTAGTTAGCCCTTTCCTGCTATATTCTTGATTTTGTCTGTGCCTCCTAACTAACTAATTAGCCACTAACTATGCAGTTAATGTGACTTTTGATGAGTCAAACCTCTGAAAAATCTGTTTTAGGGAGCACAAAAATGAAATGTTGCCTGACAAGGTGAAAAAAACAACTACATAGAACAACAGCACATTTCATCAACACTATCGCCAAATAGCTACATAGCTATGAAGACAAATCAGAAATATTAGTTAGGTAGCTAGGCAGCTGACAAACTAGTGGTTCCAATTGCATTATGTTATTACTTTATCTGTGCCTCTCATACAGCAACCTAAGGTGTCCTGCTGTCTGACAAGGGGGTTTCAGATCAACCGTATGTGTGTGTGTGCTAAGGTGTGGGATGGTGGTGGCAGGATGCTCTCCCAACAGGACTCTATTAAAGGGGTCTGAGGAATGTGGAGCAAACCTGCAGACAGGCCCCCTCAAGCAATGTGTGAACTCCCATTTTACTTTACAGAGAGCTACAGAGTGAGAGAGAGAAAGAGAAGAAGAAAAGAAGAAGAAGAAGAAGAAGAAGGAAGAGGACGGAGGTTGGGGCGAGTAATCTGACTGGCCACCAGGGTGTAAAAGTGCTATTTTAAAACCAACAGTCCCACAGCTTCAAAGGTGGTCCGGCACAGCACACATTCCACACGCATACACCATCCCTTTGAAGAGACTGTGCTATGCTCCTGGGTACTTGGAGTCTATGAACATGATCATTGCAGCTTTAGTCAAACACTTTCTGAAGCACTGTGAGTGATAGAATCTCCCAGGGCTCTTGGATTTCTTTTCCTCCCTTCCCAGCAGCACTGGCCCATCCCATGCTGTCACCGGGCTAACATTTCCATGCATTCTGTGCAGTGTATTTCTAAACACTGGTTGAAAAGAAACACTTGAAAGCCAAATGGCCCTGGTAACTGTCCAGCAGAATGTCAGCTGGGAAGCTAGTTGATCAGGCTGGTCATCTGTGTATACAGGAGTGTGCTGAGACCTGCTTTAAATGAAACAGACACACAAAGCACAGGTCTGACAGTTGTGAACTTAACATATGTCCTGCATTGATAATGTAGAAGTATTACTGGCAATGTACAAAATACAGCATGTTGTGAATCAATCCCCTAAATCCCCTAAACTGTGTGTGTGTGTATGTTTTGCATGTATGTATGTGTATTTTGGACAATGGTGACAGAGGCTCATATGTTATTGAGATATGAGTAAGAAGGATTTATACTTCAATTTCCCCTCTTATCTTAGACAGGGATTAGCATTTCTAGGTAGAGTAAGAGGTAATCTAAGAACAAAATTCATCAGTAGTTCTCTGCTCTTCTAGTTTACAAATCTGTAGCTCATTTTTACATGAAAGGGCTGAGTTTCGTAATCATACGCAAGTGGGACTTCCTCATTCGCTTTCATGTTTGTTTCGGTGTCAAGTTTGAGCTATGATTGCTACAGCCACTTAATGGTTCAATAATTGGCATTACTGTAAGCCTACTTAAACACTTATGAGACTGAAATATGTTGGAGAGGTCCACGGTCAGGGCTCTGAGGCAGGCCCTCCATCTCCTGGCACATTTCTCAATTCCAGATGCTGCTCGCTCTTTTCCTGTTACGTCCCCGCAAATTTGTTTATCGTCAGGTTAGAACAGCTTGTCCGCATGTTGTCGTAATCCTGCTGCCCAGTATGGACGCATCTCGCTGGTTGACGTATGGGCCAGGACACAAAACAGCCTGCTATGAGAGAGGGTTGTGCAATCCACCAGCCACAGATGTTTTTAGTATGGCTCTGCTTTTCTTCTGGGTGGAACAAAATTGTCCACAGAAATGCTCTCCCTTGCAGGAACAGACATTTCTGATTCTACTCAAAAACACAGGATGAGTCGTTTGCACTTCCTCTGTTAGGATCTACATGAACAAATGTTTTATTGCCTATATAAAAGCCATAGAAACCACTTTTGGGAAAATTCTGATTTAATTCATGCAGCACAGTGCAATAAAGAAAATGGTCACTAAGGAATGAGAATGATTCTAATGCACTGTGTCACAAATGCAGGGGGATGAAGGGAAAGCAAGGGATTTGTGCATGGTGTGGGGTGCTGTGACTGGATCAGATATCAGGTGACGGTGGAGCGATGGATACCATTAAATGTAGCTGGAAATGAGTCAAACGCTCCATACTGATGTCCATCTTTTGAAGATGGCCCATGTGTTATGGTGACTGGGTCTGTACTTCTGCAGTGCTGCAGAGACCTCTTTGTGCCCTGGAGAGTCGCCCCTCTCTGAATGAGATTAATTTAGCAGGCTTCTTAAAATAGCTAAAAATCAGCAGCCTTGAACAAACAGCATTAACAGCACAGTGTACAGGTGTGAGGCATCTGTCATATAGATGGTATTCCTTCCCTCTCTGGGTCGCTGTGACGCACTTAAATATTATTGTAATGTAGGCTTCAGGGGGGAGAGGGTCTTTCCCAGCTCTATGGAATTTGGTTTCCAGGCGCCACAGAAAACAGAGTGAAAAAACAGCAAACCAGTCTATCCGAAAAGCCCCATCCACAGAATATGTTTGAAGTGCTGGTGGTGGTGTTTGGGGAGTGCAACTGGGCACGTTCTCCTACATTTGGTCTTTCTAACACTGGCCTGGAGGGTGGAGGGTGCCAGCGATGTTTCCCCAGGTTGCCATGGTGAAGCAGCATCAGCGGGCTCCAGTGTGTTTACACTGCACTCTGCCGTGTGAATTGTGTGTGTGTGTGTTTGAAGGAGTCAGCATCAACAAACCCTCCACAAACAGCCGCTTCTTCAACAGCTCTGAGAACACTGTTCTCTCTCTACAGTATATTACCCTACATAGTACCTTAGAGCGCAAATTATACTTAAACTTGTTTAGCAGGTGTGTGTCATGAATGAGCATGCATACCTGCTCAATACATAATTTTTCTGGTATGGCCCCCAGATTTAGGATGGAGACTTGCTAATTTGTTAGCTATTATTTTAAGGCATCATAAGGTCACATAAAGACATGGCTTCTGCAGTGAATGTCAATGTGGTTATCAAAGTAAATAACATTGGAGATGCCTAGCTGAAAATCAAGGGTAGCTGTATAATTACAAATATAGCAGTATATCAGCATAATGATTGATCATTTTGATAACTGGCTAGCTAAGAAACTATTAATGTACATCTACCTTGGTTAGTCAGCTAGCTAGCTGCATTTGTGATTATCCACAAATTTCCTACACTGCCTTAAACAACTGTGAAATTCCCTTATGTGTTTTTTAGTTGTTTTAATCTGTTTCTGTTGCATACACTGCTCAAGTTTCCCTTTCATGCTATAGTCAACTTAAGTTATCCTTAACATGAGGCATGCTGTGTAAATACGTAAATTGTCAGACATGCTTAATGTACTTTTGTGTGGTAATGAAGGAGCTGTTGGCAATTTAGTGACGTAAGAGAAAGGAGTTGAAATGATTAGGAACTCCCAGACAAGTGGAAAGATATGTTTTAGAGCTAATGTTTTCTAAGTACATGAACTGTCAGTTAAAGAGGTTGAATTCTGTGGATGCCTTCCACAGGATCATTCAGCTGAAAAGATTCACAGATTCTTTTCAGTTTTGTCGAGTGTTATATATAATTATCTTACTGTCTATGGGCTAAGTCATCAGACAAAGTCAAAAGACCATCAGGTAAATTGGGATTTATTATACCACACACACACACGCAGACGCACACTATTTTCGGAATCATTAGTTGTACATTATGTCTGTCTCATGAGTACTGATGCCAGGCAATGCAATACTCTGATACACTCTGGCACACAGCCAATGGCTATTTTTCACACTGCAAGTCACACAGTGCACCACAGTGATGTGGGTGCCAACTGGAGGGTAGGCAATCTCCACTGATGTCATCCACGCAACCCACACATGCCTGTGAGTGGTTACATTTATATTTACATTTATTCATTGGCAGAAGCTTTTATCCAAAGCGACTTACAAGTGAGGTAGAGTACAGTACAAGCAAAAAAACCATAAGGAGCCATCAATATTAGAAGCGCTGCATGACCAGGTTTCAATGGTTGGCCAGGCAAGGTACAAGCTAGCTGACAAAGATAAAGAATGCCTTAAACCATTAGATTACTTTTTTATGTAGCTTATTATGAAACTGTTCTGAGACAAGAGAAATTCCTCTAGGGGGTAGTGTTTCAGGTGCTCAGGTGAGATCGGAAGAGCTGTGTCTTCAGATGTTTCTTGAAGACAGAGAGGGACCCGGCAGAACAGATGAGGTGTGGAAGTTCATTCCACCAATGGGGGACAGCAGCGGAGAAAATTCTGGATAGTGATTTTGTGCCACGATGCACCGGGACCATCAGATGCCTTTTGGTAGCAGAGCATAGCAGTCGGGAGGGAACATAGGCTTGCATTAGTGAGTTCAGGTAGTTAGGAAACCCCCACCGACCTAGCCACACCTATTTCCGGTGGAGTGAATCCAATTTTTTTCTGCTGCTGTGGACTCCCAGTCATTACTGATGGATGACACAACTGCCTTCAAGCATGTGCCATTAGGGCTCACCTGCATTCAAGACAACCGCCTTGCTGACTGAGCCACTGCGGAGCCTTATGGTCATTTTGACGGCAAAGTAATCAGAATTATTCATATGAGGAATGATTGAATTTGTTTGTCATAAAATAGTACTCCATCAATAATGCAGCCTTTGTATCAATCTTTGCAAACCCAAGAAAGTAAAGAAGGCATCTGAAGACACAGTATGATTTATGACTATACTGGCAATGTTTTAGAAAAGTTATGCATTGTAAATATATGGAATAATTCATTTAAATATTGCTTTAATGCTGTACTTTACACCTGGTAACACTGACATATTCATGCATGCACGCACACACACACACAAACACACACACACACACACACACACACACACACACACACACACAGAATAACACAACTCTTTGCCAGGAATTGTTACCATCATCACATTGCAGGAACTTCATCCAATAAAACAATTTATGATTTCTGCTGCAGTACAGCTGGCAGAACACCACTAATGGGTTTAAAGTATGGAAGAGAAAGAGAAGGAGAGAGAGAGGGTAGGCATGGAGAGGATGAGAGAAGGAGGGAGTGGGGAAAGACTGAATTTTAATGGTCACAAAATTGTTTGCCTTGTCATTGCTTGCTACACACCTTAGCTGAAGAACCTTTCTCATGACCCAAATATATTTCATTTCACTTCTTGACTACCATTGAAGGGGAGCCATGTCAGGCCCTGTCAGCTCAGCAGTGCCAGTCAACCATTCTGCAGCTCAAACTGATCATTTCAGGGTTGAAATAGATGGCTGAATCAGCTCTGCTGCTCCTCATTCAAACACACACACACACACACATACACACACACTAAATGCTCCCATAAACTGATACAAGGAATAGTTCATTGCATCACAGTTTTTCTTAATTTCTTGTTGTAGGGGAAATGTTTTTATTTTTAGTATGTAGTATGTTTTCCATAAGTATGTTTTCCAAGAAATTTTGTCTGCAAAACTCTTAACATCAATCAAATAGATTTTTTGAGTGAGATTTCAAGGATATCTTAAAAATCAGATACCCCACCATTGGCCAAAGCATCATTATGAACTCTTGGTTTAATAATTATGAAGATACAGTGGCATGCCAAAGTTTGGGCACCCCTGGTCAAAATTCCTGTTACTGTGAATAGTGAAGTGAGTAGAAGTTGAACTGATCTCCAAGAGGCATAAAGTTAAAAATGAAACATTCTTTTCAACATTTTAAGGAAGATTAGTGTATTACTTTTGTTTTGTACAATTTTAGAGTGGAAAAAAGGAAAGGAGAACCATGCAAATGTTTGGGCACCCCAAGAGATTTGAGCTCTCAGATAACTTTTACCAAGGTCTCAGATCTTAATTAGCTTCTTAGGGCTATGGCTTGTTCACAATCATCACTAGGAAATCATCAATCATCACTAGGAAAGGCCAGGTGATGCAAATTTCAAAGCTTTATAAATACTCTGACTCCTCAAACCTTGTCCCAACAATCAGCAGCCATGGGCTCTAGCACTCTGAAAATTAAAATAATTGATGCCCACAAAGCAGGAGAAGGCTATGGGAAGATAGCAACGCGTTTTCAGGTAGCCGTTTCCTGAGTTCGTAATGTAATTAAGAAATGGCAGGTAACAGGAACAATGGAGGTCAAGTTGAGGTCTGGAAGACCAAGAAAACTTTCAGAGAGAACTGCTTGTAGGATTGCTAGAAAGGCAAATCAAAACCACATTTGACTGCAAAAGACCTTCAGGAAGATTTAGCAGACTCTGAGTGGTTGTGCACTGTTCTACTGTGCAGCGACACCTGCACAAAAATGACCTTCATAGAAGAGTCATCAGAAGAAAACCTTTCCTGCGACCTCACCACAAAATTCAACGTCAGAAGTTTGCAAAGGAACATATAAACCAGCCAGATGCATTTTGGAAACAAGTCCTGTGGACTAATGAAGTTAAAATAGAACTTTTTGGCTGCAATGACCTAAAGTATGTTTGGAGAAAAAAGGGTGCAGAATTTCATGAAAAGAACACCTCTCCAACTGTTAAGCACAGGGCTGGATCGATCATGCTTTGGGCTTGTGTTGTAGCCAGTGGCATGGGGAACATTTCACTGGTAGAGGGAAGAATGGATTCAATCAAATACCAGCAAATTCTGGAAGCAAACATCACACCGTCTGTAAAAAAGCTTAAGATGAAAAGAGGATGGCTTCTACAACAGGATAATGATCCTAAACACACCTCAGAATCCACAATGGACTACCTCAAGAGGTGCAAGCTGAAGGTTTTGCCATGGCTCTCACAGTCCCCCGACCTAAACATCATCGAAAATCTGTGGATAGACCTCAAAAGAGCAGTGCATGGAAGACAGCCCAAGAATCTCACAGAACTAGAAGCCTTTTGCAAGGAAGAATGGGTGAAAATCCCCCAAACAAAAATTGAAAGACTCAAAAGCTACAAAAAGCGTTTACAAGCTGTGATACTTGCCAAAGGAGGTGTTACTAAGTACTGACCATGCAGGATGCCCGAACTTTTGCTTTGGGCCCTTTTCCTTTTTTGTCATTTTGAAACTGTAGATGGAAATAAAAAGTAATCTTGCTTAAAATATTAAAGAAATGTGTCATCTTTAACTTTATGTCTTTTGGAAATCTGGTCATCTTTTACTCGCTTAGCTATTCACGGTAACACAAATTTTGACCAGGGGTGCCCAAACTTTTGCATGCCTCTGTATAAAACACACTTGACTTTGATGATCTCAAATCAATAATCTCAGAATAACAACAGCATTTACAGTTGAAAATGACTGGAGAGCATATACAGCAAATGTGAACAAAACCAATATAAGCCAGTTATAGCAGTCTAATACTGTGGTACTTTTACAATCACTCTACAGTTACAGTTACAATTCCACAAATCCTTATGTAAAAAGTGTTTGTCTTCATTGATAACTTTGAGAATTTGCTCCATGTAGCTCTACTGATAAACTTACAAACTTTAGCTCAAGGCATAATACAACAGCAATGGTCAAGTATGGGAAATACATGATTCTTGCATGTCTGTAGTATTGTATCATAAAACTTGATCATTTTGAGACTGCACTCAAAGTTCATGAGGTCACTGTTATACAAAGAAAAACAGGATGTTTAGTCTGTGATCATAAGTTATCTGGAAAACAGCAGCCAGTCTTTGGCATCAGAGGTAAAGAATAGTCAGATCATGCTTACTGGTGTCAGCAGCAATGTGCATGATGCAGCACTCTGATTTGTAGTGACCATGTGACGTTCAGAAGTTTTTAATGACTCAGTACATTCTCTCCTTCGTGATTGGTGGTGAAAGGAAAACAAACTCCTGCTGGCCACCCAGGAGCTCCATGGTGATGCAGGCTTATTATTCTAACCTGAAGAATGGCGTCCAAAAATATTTCACATTTTATTAGTCAAGACCAGGCCAATGCAATATGTTTCCTCTGCCTTGCTCTGGCAGTGTATCCATGTGGGCACTTTCCTTTGTGGGAACAATATGTGTACCTTTTTACTTGTTTGCTTACTGAAGTCACCACCAGACAAAAAGAGGATTAATACAGCAGTAACACTGTGAGACTGTTAGGAGTCCTTTGCTTGTTCTCCTAGTGGAGCAGCAACCAGCAACAGGATGTGAGGATGCCATGTGTTCAGCCACTTCTTTGTTTGATCTCTATCACAGACAGATTGGCTGTCTGGCACCACTGAAATGGCAGTGACTTATGAAATGCTGTCATGTTTTCTCCCACCTGGATTTGCAGCAGGAGTAAAAGCACTAGGATAGGAGACACCAGCAGTCATGGCTGATGTGGAAAGAGATCAAAGGTCATGCATCACAGCCTCATCTGGAGCAGTCTGATGCTTCAGCCCTACTGTCCCAGCTAGACCAGAAGTTGGTGGTAAATCTGGCCTTCTTTTTAGTGTCTTGGAGACAGGGCTGTTGTGGCAAATTTTGATGAGTTTATTTGCGTGGCAGCCCTTGCTCCTCTAATTATCCCAAACACTCATTAGATAGCAGGGATATCTGTTTGTGTTTGCTTTATCCCTCCAGTGTTAGCAGGACATTGCAATGTCACATTGCACATGAAAACTGTGCACAAAACAGTTCAGTTCACGTGTGGTGCATGAGTGCGTGTGGATTAAACAAAGAAAACAAAACAGGGCACTTTAGCATGGAGCCAGTATCTCCAAGTGTAGAAGGGTGAACACCATCAGTAATGTTTTCAAAATGTTCACAACTCTCAGCACAAAAATTGCTCAGTTCCAAAATTCCATGCGCAACATGTGTATGTACATAATGCTGAATTGTGATTCACTCACAACAACTATTATCTGTGTAATGATGACAGGTATGTCACTGAAAGCAGCTTGGATTAACCAACCAAACGAGAAGCAGTCAGAGGTCATTAGACTCAACGTCTTGTGAAAGTGAAGTAAAATAAATCCAAAGTCAAACCTCTTCACTCCGTACTTTGGAGGAGGGCATGTGATGTCAGTGGGGGGATTCCTTTGCACAGATGGAGCTGACTTCAATCTAGCCAAAACAGTCATGCCATGCTTGGAAGCTCCATCAGATGGCATGCCACAGTCAGTGTGCCAGAGAAATATGGTAAGAATGCTCACTGTGCGTTGCACCATTTTCACTGCTGCTGTGAATCACAAATCAGTACAACACATACTCTGCTTTTTCTGGACATGGAAAGTATTGTCTCATACCACCAGATGCAGAAATCAATTTGGTGTGTTGTACCACAATGTAAAATTCTTTCACTCGGATGTAATGTGTCTTTGGTTTGTGGCATGTCCCCTGTTAATAACAATGTTTCTGCCACTCTGTTCCTCATTTTTTTTATCCCTTTCAGTCTGCCACCCATACAGAAAGTCACCACTCCCCAGTGAATAAATAAGGCTTGTGATTATATTATAGCAGAGCAGGACCAGGGCACAATATAGCATATTGGTTTTCCTACACAGCTGAGGGCGTGCAGAGAGTAATGAGCTTGCATGACATATAACCTCAACTAGAAGTATGACACAATTAGTATAACTGCAGAGATGTCTAACAGCAGTCAAAGACCAAAAGTTAACTAACACAGCAAAGAATATGTGACTTTGTATTGTCTGTGTTCCACAATTTCCCTTTATCAAGGGGTAAAACACAAAATGCATTTTGAAAAACTACATGATCCCACCCATACTGACAGTATAGTGGCATCCCATCTTTAGATTTTCTATACATTTTTAGATTTATGCTAATATTTGAGGGCATAGTCTGAGATGTGTCACTCTGTAGTCTATGACTCTGTATTCTTGCCACTGTTGTCTGTCAGGAGCAAACCACACCAACCATGACCATGACAGATGTATGCAGGAAAATCTTATTCCAATATAAACATAGGCTTGTCTTGCACCAGTTCAATGGTCCATCTACTCCCCATGTGTCTGACCATTGTGTCACTCTCATGGACCAGTGTGTTCTATTTTTGAGTGACACAATGCACCACACCAGCTTTGTTTACAGCCTCACCCACCTTAATCTCATTGGTCACTTATGTCACTTTCTATTCACTTTCTGTCATCAGCAGCAACAGCACAGCATGTATGGGTCAACAGAGACAGCTGTTCCGGAAATTGATAATTGATTGTGGAAGTGCAGACATTCTCTCTAATACATGATGGTGGTGGAAATAGAAAGAGGGAAAAACACATCTGAATAGGGGCCCATGTCACTGCTCAGCCTCAGCTTTTCAATCTTTTAACATTTAGTGCTTCCTACCAGCATCTATTCCATTTTTTTTCCCATTCAAATGTTAAGGGGCCCAAATGCTGAGGTTGAAGGGTGACCCACTGGAGCTTGCTGAAGGCAGATAACAGTGATGTGTGACTTCCTCACAGCTCACTATGGCAGACGTCTGTGGCACAAGGATGGCTAGGAAGACAGTGCTGCAATATCCGTGAGCTGTCATTATCACCTCTCAGCCCCGCTCTGTCTAACCTCTAATTACTGGAGTAAGTTACTGCTACTTTTCACACTGAAATCTATCCTGCTGTAGCTCCACACTGAGACTGTTTCTTACTGCAGCTCCATCTTGAGACTATCTCCTGGTGCACCTCTGCCCTCAGGCTGTCTGCTTGTGCAGCTCTGCATTGCGACTGTATCCTGTTGCAGTTCCATACTGAAGCTGTCTTTGCTTCAGCTTCTCACTGAGACTATCACCTGCTGAAGTTCCATACTGAGACTGTCTCCTGCTGCAGCTCTGCTCTGTGTAGGTAACCCAGTAATGTCTGCCATGGCCATGCAGTATCTTTCTGTGCCGGGGGGTAGGGAGTCTGCTTTTATGGAGGTGGAGGAAAATCTCGCACATCTGGCGCACTGGCTGGCTGCCACTCACCCTGATCACTTCCAGCTGTGGTGCTTGGCAACCATCAGTAAGGTCAGGAGCTGAGAGTGGAAACAGCTGGAGATGCTGCATCAACCAGGCAGAGGCCTGATGATGCCAGGCATGTGTGGTGGAGTCAGTGGGAAAAACCCAGGGGAACAGCCTCTGCTGGGACAGGGGGCAGGGGAATCCCACTTATTTTTTACAAGAACCACTGATCTCTCCACTGATTGTAAAGTACGCACTGATCCTCCACATGTCGGTACAGGAACCATTGATCCCACATATGACTGTGAAGTAAGCACTGATCCTGGACATGTCTGTACTGGAACTGCTGATCGTCCGAGTGGCTCTAAAGCAGGGGTCTCCAACACGTTGCTCACGAGCTACTGGTAGCTCGCTGTCTGTTTTTAAGTAGCTCGCCAAAAGGTTCAAGGATTATGTACAAAAAAACCCCAACAACAAATAAATGCACCCTGGAAACCTCTTCCCATTTCAATCCAATCAAATACACAGATGTCCCACCCCCTCCAACACAAAATGATATCAGCTGTCAATCAAATAAGTTATGCTACGGTCAAGTTTGTCAACACATCATCATGTCAATTATGCTGTAGGCTAGTTACTGAGGTAGCTACTGAGCTAAAGCAAGGAGTTTGGTGTTAGCAAGCCAGTTTAGCTTATAAAATACCCAGATTTATGATGAACAAAGAAAGTGGCCAGGCCAAAAAAAGCAGAAAACATACTATTTCCATGAGGAATGGGAACACAAGTTTTTTTTTTCCCCCACAAATATGAAGGATAAGCGTGTGTGCCTCTTCTGCGGTACCAGCATTTCAGTCGGTAAAAGATGCAACGTTCAGTGCCCCTTCAGGGACATTCTAAAACTCTTAAAATGAAAAGGCTTAACGTGGCTTAATGTTCCAAAATAGCATCCAATGATCACCAAATTTCTCTCAGATATGTCTTCTCATAAACACTTCCACCTGTCAAAAAATCAAAACCGAAATCCTATGAGTATGGACATTATCTTACATTAAGCGTTTTCTTCTCCATTGATGCCTATTATACGGAAAAGGCTTAATATGGCTTAATGTTCCAAAATAGAGTCCAATGATC
This sequence comes from Megalops cyprinoides, assembly GCF_013368585.1. NCBI lineage: Eukaryota > Metazoa > Chordata > Actinopteri > Elopiformes > Megalopidae > Megalops > Megalops cyprinoides. The sequence continues at coordinate 1,010,387 of NC_050593.1, forward strand.
ACCAAATGTGTCTGACATCTCACGTCATAAACACGTAGCAATGTTTACTATGACTTTGATGTGAATTTAAGATGTTTTGATATATTATGTGAGCTTGACACATTGAAATTTGAAACATATGGATACAGAACATACACTTGACATGTTAATGATGTGAATTTAAGATGTTTTTGATCCAAAATGTGAGCTTTGGATATTGACATTTGATACATGTATATACAAAAAGTAGCTTAATTCAACTGGTTAATGTGACTGTTTTGATACGGTATGTGAATAAGTGTGAGTAATATAAGACATGAGTAGCTCTCGGCTACTTTCATTTTTTCAAAGTAGCTCTCAGATGAAAAAAGGTTGGAGACCCCTGCTCTAAAGGAACCACTGATCATCCATGCATCACTGCTGGATCACTGATTCTTTCTGATCTGTAAATTTTAATTTTGTAAATTGTCCTCTTCTAAGTGTGATTTTTTTTGTCAGAGTGCTGCTGTTGCTATCTGCTGCTCTCACCTCATAAAACAGAGATGCGTATTGCAGTTGTCCCACTGAGAGGAAACGAGAGCCTGTGCAAATGTCATGGACGTGCTCAGATCAAATTGGCACATGTGACAAAAGAGGGGAGAGGGGTGAACAGGGACAGCAAGAATGTGATTGCTCCAAAAAAGTGATGGTGATCAAAAAAGCCATAAAATGTAAAAGAACTGGCATGAGACAAGAAAGAGCATTGAGGGAGATCCTTGATGTCATAGCCATGTGCCAGAAAGGACAGCAAGAGTGAAGGTCATCTTTTGCTTCGTCTTCTTCAAGAATAAAAAAAAAATCCATGGAAGTTGGCATACACCACAGCTAAACCAACCTGACCCCATTTACCCTTATGAATGCTGCACAATCCCAAAAAGTAAATTGTTCCCATCTATTTAGATGTTTTTACCAAAATTGTTTAGACCAAAAAGTTGAGGCAGAGAGGAAGGTCGAGGAGGAGGAGTGCAGTGGGGTTTGTGAAACCTTGAGAGAACTCCATTGATTGCAAGCATGCTTCGAGGGGTGGAGAGTCTCAGTGCAGACAGGTTTCAACACACACTACCTGACTCACAGGTAAACACCAATGTCATTTAGAACCACAGCATAAAAATACATTTGACTTACATATTAAAGTTTGCTTAACGCAACATATGTTTGTGCAGGCTGAAATTTACCTGTTATACTCAAAGCAAACAGGTGAAAAAAAGAATAAAAAGCATTGGATCATTGTAAGATCATTGCTGGAAACTGCATTGAGGGAAAAGGGGCTCCACTGCAATTTAACTCTGTAAATATAGCTTAAAAAACAACACTGATACTTCAGTGGTGTATGATAGTCTTTGCATGTGCTGCACAGTAGGGAATAGATGATATTCTATTCTACTGCGAGAGTTTACATGCATCATTGCTGCCGCAGTTTATGCACCACCGGATGCAAATGCTAAAGCTGCCATGAAAGACCTCAGTGCCGCTATTAGCAAGCTGCAGACATTGTATCCAGACTGGGCTTTTATTGTTGCTGGGGACTTCAATCACTGCAACCTACGTACCGTGCTTCCAAGATTTTACCAAAATGTCTCATGCGCCACAAGACTAAACAGACTAAACACACATACAAACTGAGCATCGAAGAGCACTTCAACTCCTCAGACCCCCAGCGCATGTGGCAAGGCATACAGACTAAAACAGGTTTCAAACCACCTAGTACTATGCCCCCATCCAGCTCTGTCTCCCTCCCTGACGAGATCAATCACTTCTACGCTCGCTTTGACCAGGGAAACAAGGAGGTCACCCACAAAGCGGATCTCCCACCTGGTGAACTGCCTCTCTCACTTTCCATCTCTGATGTTTGCGCCACCCTGAGCAGGGTGAATGCACAGAAGGCAGCTGGCCCAGATGGGATACCTGGCCATGTGCTCAGAGTCTGTGCAGGGCAGCTGGCCGGGGTCTCCGCGAAAATTTTTAATCTGTCTCTGGCCCAGGCAGTTGTCCCCACAAGCTTCAAGACCACCACCATTGTGCCAGTGCCGAAGCACTCCACTGCTATGGCCCTGAATGACTTCCGCCCGGTTGCACTCACCCCCATCATTGCAAAGTGCTTTGAAAGACTGGTCTTATCAAAACTGAAATCCTGTCTGCCCACTACCCTGGACCCCCATCAGTTTGGGGGTCAACAGGTCAACAGAGAACGCCATCTCCACGGCACTCCACTCTGCCCTGACCCACCTAGACAGTCCCAACTCTTACGTCAGAATGCTGTTCATTGACTTCAGCTCAGCATTCAATACTGTGTTCCCCTCCAAGCTGATCTCCAAGCTTAGCCATCTTGGGATTAGCATGTCCCTCTGCAACTGAACTCTGGACTTTCTGACTAACAGACTCCAGTCTGTTAAGTTAGACAACCTCTCCTCCTCCACTCTCACCCTGAACACCGGCGTGCCACAAGACTGTATGCTGAGCCCTCTTTTGTACTCCCTCTTCACCCACGACTGCATTCCTGTACATGGTTCTAAAACCATAATCAAGTTTGCGGACGACACCACGGTGGTAGGCCTGATCAGAGGGGATGACGAGACAGCCTACATAGACCATGTCCAGCACCTGGCCACGTGGTGTGCTGACCACAACCTGGCCCTTAACACCCAGAAGACCAAGGAGATCATTGTGGACTTCAGGCGAGCTAGGAGCCACGCACATGCCCCCCATCTACATCAACGGAGTTGTAGTGGAGCGTGTATCAAGCTTCAAATTCCTTGGCGTCCACATCTCCAGCGATCTTACCTGGTCCCTGAACTCCTCCGTTCTGATCAAAAAGGTGCAGCACTGCCTTTACTTCCTGCGGAGCTTTAAGAAAGCTCACCTGTGTCCTAGGATACTGGTGGACTTTTACCACTGTACCATTGAGAGCATACTCACCAACTGCATCTCAGTGTGGTATGGCAATTGCTCCGCATCAGACCGTGAAGCACTCCAGCGGGTGGTGAAAACTGCCCAATGGATCACAGGCACCCAATTGCACACCATTGAGAACATTTATCATAAACGATGCCTGGGCAGGTGAAAAGCATTATCAAGGATGCATCCCACCCTAACCAGGGACTTTTTACTCTCCTCCCATCAGGCAGGCGTTACAGGAGCCTCCGCTCCTGCACCAGCAGGGTCAGGAAGAGCTTCTTGCCTGAGGCTGTGACCCTGCCAAACTCCACACCACAGCGCTAAGCATTATTTTGCACTCATTTCTGCACTGTCTCAGCACTTTTTACTTTTATATTTGCACTGCTGTACATACAATCATCTGTACATATCTTGTCGATACTGTACAATCAACCCTTATATATACACTCCCCTTTCCAACTCTGTCCACTTCACCCCCGTGTATAACACATTAATATATTATACATATTTAATAATCTGTTAACACTGTACATACTGTAAAATGTAGCATCACTTATACTGGAGTAATTACTCTTAACCGCACTTTCTGTAAACAATACTATTGTTTTGCACATCTGGTTAAATGCTAACTGCATTTCATTGGCTTAGTACCTGTACTCTGCACAATGACAATAAAGTTGGGTCTAATCTAATCTAATCTAATATTGAAATCCAGTGCAGTCTGCACTCTTACAATAATAAACATAATATTTATACATTGCCAAAAGAACCATTTTGTATGAAATACACCAAACTGAAACAAATGTTGAATAGGAAAGATGATTTAAAAGTTTGTAAATCTTCTAAAGATATAAAATTTGCATCACTTCATTAAATGGGAATAGAATTGATGTGATGGTACTGTGGGGACATAAAATCCAAATGTTTCTAGATTTCTAGAGTGCAGTAACATGGGTTATTCAGTCCTAGATGCCAGCTATCCTTTCAATGTGTTTGTTGGCTTGTATTAATTTATGCCTATGTTATTGTTACAGCTCTGAATATAAATGTCTGGTGGGATTGCAATATACCTGCAACAACCATGAGTCTGTCTGTGATAATTACACACTAAGGATGGAAAAGTACTGTTGGATCCCTGCAGCCTGGCAGAGATGCCTGGCTGTGTAGGCCTCAGTGGAATGTTTCTCCTGCACATTCTACAGCAACTTCATTCTGACAGACAAAAATGTTCATTGGGAAACAAAAACACAGTTTTAACTCGATTGCTTGCTGCAACAGCTGCAGTCCCTTAACTCACAGAGAGGGAGAGGGGAAAAGTAGGGATATACAGTATCTGTTTGGTTTGAAGTTTTATTCCCAGCAGAAAGTCTGCTCGGGGCTTCAAGCTGTGCAGAGAGGGAATGTTTGCATGAGGAAAAGGAAGTGGGCTGTTATTTAATTCACCTCTCTCTCTCTCTCATTGCCTGAGCTCTGTTTTATTACTGGAGCATTATAAGTGAGCTTTACAAAGGTAAGGCAGGGACACCTCCAATCTCCTGGGCACATCAGAGAAGCACTGCCCCCTGAATGCTGCCCTTGTCCTGGGGCTCTCTATGTTTGGACTGCACGTCTTCTGTCCCTCTGTCTACCCCAGAGCTGACCCCTTTTCCATTGCTCTCCCAACCATAGGCATCCAGAAGTCCAGGCCACATGGACGCCACACACGTATGCGCTTGCACGCATACATACGCACACACACATGTGCATGCAGTCATTTTGCTGCATGACTTTTGTTGGGGATCATCGTTGAACTATCATTTTTATATAGATCAGATATCATATAAATTGTATATTGTACAGGTATATGTTAGGGTAATTAGTGTGATTGCAATGCGAAGCATTGCAAGCACAACTATTGTTATCCGATAGTCTTCTTCTTCTTCCACCAAATTTTGTCCTGCTTCTCCTCCCACAGTTTTCGAGATATCGGCCCCAAACCAACTGTAACCCATCTGGTCTGACCCTGATCAGTGTGCTTGTATGCAGTTAAGCTGTACCCATACTCGTTCTCTGGTTTTTGTCATTTTTTCATCCCTTTTTTCCCATAGACTCCCATTCATTTTCAAAATCACCCCCCTCACACTTCATGGCCTTCCCGCTTGGTCACTTTTTACCCCATAGCCACCACACCTCACATGTTGCCTCAGGACAAATCACCCAACATTCATCCAAGACCGTCTTGACACGCACTCATCTTTTTGTAATTTTTTTCACCAGTTTTTTACTCATTTATTCATCCCTCCATCCTGCCATTCATTTTTCAAAGCCCTATCACGTGGTCACACTTAGACCATCACCAAACGTACCTCATATGCTGGCTCAGGTGATGCCACCCAAACACTCAATGAAACCCATACTGACCCGTACTCGTCTTTTTGTCATTCACTCATCCCTCCATCCTCCCATTCACCTCAGTTCATTTTTCAAAGTCTTACCGCTCAGTCACCTTTCGGCCTACGGTCACAGGACCTCATATGCTGTCTCAGGTCATGCCACCAACACTCACTGAAACCCATACTGACCTGCACTCGTCTTTTACTCTTTTATTCATCCCTCCATCCTCCCATTCACTTCAGTTCATTTTTCAAAGTCTTACCACTCGGTCACCGTTTGACCAATAACCACAGGACCTGAAATGCTGCGCTGTGTCATGTGACCCAACACTCACCTAAGGTGGGTGTATCCCTAGGAACCATATGGTTTACCCTAGCAACCGCCTAGCAACCACTTAGCAACACCCTAGCAACCACCTAGCAATAACTTAGCAACACCCTGGCAACCACCCAACAACGCCCTAGCAACCACATAGCAACTACCTAGCAACACCCTAGCAACCACTTTGCAACACTTTGGCAACCACCCAGCAACGCCCTAGCAATGACCCCATGACCATATTGCTTACCCTAGCAGCCACCTAGCAACAACTTAGTAACACCCTAGCAACCAGCTAGCAACCACTTAGCAACACCCTAGCAACCACCTAATAACACCCTGGCAACCACTTAACAACGCCCTAGCAACCAACTCATATACCTTAGTAACCATCTAGCAACGCCCTAGCAACCACTTAGCAACACTTTAGCAACCACCTAGAAACATCGTAGCAACCACCTATCAACACCCTAGCAACCACTTTGCCACATCCTAGCGATCATCTCATATATGTTAGTATGTTTTCGCTGCCAGGTTTCAATCACACTCTGCATTTTCTTCAGGAAATAGTTTTCTAGTTTTAAAACTGATCTTTCATGATGTAAAACACCAGGAGGCAACACTTACATCATTGTTACCTTTCATTTTTTAGTGCAATTCAAGATAGTGTTTTTAGCTTTACAGACAGAATTATCAAATATGCTTAAATTCCAGAACACTATGATTGCAGACTTTCAATGTAAATGAGTTGATAAAACAAAGTACAAAGTGATAAAGTAATACGAAATGATTCCTATTCCAGAAAAAAGCAAAACAGTGAAGATAGAGTGAGAATGAGATATAAAATGAGAGAGAGGGCAAAGAGAGAGTGAAGAGAATGAAAGAGACTCCAGCAGCAGCAAAGAGTTTAGTGTCTCAGCTGTTAAGCCCACAAACCTGGCCTCTCCCTACCTTTACCCTGAAAGTACGGCAGGATGTTGCATGCTGGATGTAGGCAGTTACTTGACAGGCCGCACTGACAGTCTAACAGTCACACTCACATACACACAACAGTCAAGGAATGGTATGATATGAAACAGCACCATGGAAAAAGGCTCATCCTCTGTTTGCTGTGCTTTTTCTGGTTCTGGTTGGCATTGTTTAATCTCTGTGATCTACGGTTCAAAGAAATGGGAGGAAACTGCAGGCTCTTCAAAAGGTTGTTGGCCAAGTGACAGACATATCCTAATATAAATCATAAATCATATAATGCCAAAATGCAATGAGAAACTGGAAAGTTTCATCATTGTGTGTGTGATGTAATGCCTGTGATCACAGCCTCTGGCAGAATGTGTTTAGAGATTGAAGCACTTTATGTTTGCAGTTTATTGTTTGCACTGGCACCCTCCTTCTTGTGTACATGAATACATCCTTAACCACCCCTGCCATCAGAGGATTAAGGCACACAATGCATCCACACAGTAAACACAGTGGTTAAACATAATTAGAAAAAAATCACTGTTCTGTATGTTAAGGCCCTACTTTCCAAATTCATAAATTAGGAGGTGAATTGTTACTGATGAAGGAATTGAAACAAGGATGGAAAAGGCAGATTAATCTCTCTTCTCTGTGTTGAGCACCACTGGCTGAGCTCTAGCATTAAGGAGACAATGATCATATGAGATACATTATTATTCCTGAGGTATGGCAAACAAAGAGGCTCAAAAGAGGCGCCCCGGCTTCCATTATGTCATTTATGTGGAGTTTAATTGTGTTCGTTTTGTCATTTACAGTGGCTCTGACCCATGAAGAATGGAACAAAGATGGCATCCAGATGTTTTTGTTCCGCAAGCAGTCCCTCATGGGGTTCTGGCAGTTTGGGTGAGGGAGGCACACTGGAGTAGCGCACCATCAACACAGTGCAGGGGTGTCCTGGTAAATCCTGAAAACCCACTCAAAGCTGAAGTTTGGAGGAGGAACTGGATCATGTGAGATCCGTGCCCTCACATTTGCAAAAAATTTTGGCATGAGGTCAACTGAAATGAGAGAAAATAAATACACCTGCACATCCTAAAGCCAGAGAGAAACAAGTAAGATCTAGTAGTCTGTTTCCCATGAGGTTTTCTGCATGTTATTGACTCTTTAACGATCATACCCCCACAGAATGATCAGGACCACTCTGTGTTTCTTCAGAAAGAAAAATCAGGATTTGTGCTGAGGGTCTAGGGAATATTGTTGTTTACTTAATGGTGCTATTACACATACTTGCACTCAAATTGTCAACACTGAGTTCTGGTGTCACACGCTTGCACCAATCTGCACATTAGTGGTACATCAGAAGGCTATAGGCTGGAATTCAAATGCCATTCAGCTATAGTAAGTCACAGCCAGACAGCCATGTTATCTTTACTGTTGATCAACAGTGGGTGGAAAAACACCAGGGCAGATATCCGTCTTCTTGCTGTTTGTGTGTTTGAGATGGATGCTACTCAGATAAAGACACAGAGGAACCTGCTCCTCACCCACCCATCAGTCACACAGATTGTGGGGTTTTCAGCACTGGCTGTGGTGCCCCTGTCTGAATGAATGAGGTAGGCAGCGGGTCGGTCTGAGGCTGAAGCGTGCAGGCAGGGACCGGGACGCGACCCTTGTTTTCACCATCAGGCCACTGGCTGCAGGTTCATACACCAGAGCCAATGGGCGGGTGTCCGAGCTGGCGGGTCCAACTGTCTGTTTGTTGCTTGGATTCCAGCCACCCTTCTGTGTACACTGAGCTCAGCCGCTCGCCCATCTACGACGCACTGCACATGGGATGATGGCCAGATGGATAAACACTCTCTGTGGTGTCTCAGTGAGATATGCCTGCCTGGCACTTGCAAATATACACTATATAGACAAAAGTATTTGGACGCCTGACCATTACACCTGTAATGACATTGTATTCAAATACATATACTTTAATATGGAGTTGGTCCCCCTTTTGCAGCTATAACAGCTTCCACTCTTCTTGGAAGGCTTTCCACAAGATTTTGGAGTGTTTCTGTGGGAATTTGTGCCCATTCATTCTGTAGAGCATTTATGAGGTCAGGCACTGATGTTGGATGAGAAGGCCTGGCTTGCAATCTCTGTTCCAGTTCATCCCAAAGGTGCTGGATGGGGTTGAGGTCAGGGCTCTGTGCGGGCCAGTCATCAAACCATTTATTTATAGTCCTTGCTTTGTGCACTGGGGCACAGTCATGTTGGAATAGAAAAGGGCCTTCCCCAAACTGTTTTGCTGAACAGTTGGAAGCATAGCATTGTCCAAAATGTCTTATGCTGGTATGCTGAAGCATTAATAGATAAGGGGCCTAGCCCAAACCCTGAAAAACAGGTGTGGCCAAATACTTTTGTCCATATAGTATATGTCCATTTCCTTACATGCAATTTGATTACCCACATTGACCCATCCCTCCAGGCTGGAGAGTTGGTAGAGAGCTCAGTCACTTGCCCTTGTTATTTCAAAAAACAGACACATTTTTGAACATTGTCTTTTTCCAATTCATCAAAAGGGTTTCAAAATCCTTTGCTCACCAAGAAAAGCTGTGACTGCAATATTTCAGACTTCATTTTTATTATCCTCTTCCTTCTAACCACTTTCTAATCCCTCATCAGCCTCTATGTGTGTTAAAAATGATTTTACAGCCACAGAAAGCTTCCAATTACAAAATTCAGCCAGCGAATACCTGACCTCTTGGCTGATATGCAGCACTTATTGCTCAGTCCACAACAATGACTTTGAGCTGGAAAAATGTCTTTGTGTTATAAACCTGCTGATGAATTTGCCATCTCTTGGAGTATATCTGAGGCCTAAATGAGAGCAGGTTAGTGAGTTCACCAAAGGTACTGTGACCACAGTAAGTAAGTGTGTGTATATAGGTGGCAGAATTTGAGGATGATTGATAGATGAACTGTGCTACAGAGTTGTTGGACCTGGGTAACATGTGAAACAGCCCCAGTATACACGTACAAACCAGGGAGATCTGGCAAGCTGTCCATTACAAATATTAGAACAGAATCAAATTTCACGTGCAGCTTCATTAGTTGCTTGAAACCTTAAACCTTCAGAGAGAAAAATTCAGAGAAGAGAGAGAAGGAAAGCGATTGCAATGAGAATCCCTAGACCTATAAATACGCTGGCAAATGGACATATTACATTAAGAAAACACGCTTTCGTTTGCATTTCATACTAGAAACTTTTAACAATGGTTTTCAACTGTATATACTGCTAATTGTAAGAATCGTGTAACTATAAATTGTTCTAGTATATAATTTTTGCTGCTGCTGCTTTTTATTCAGCGTGAGGCAATGCAACCACCCTCACCTTTTTCCTGCTGGGTTTACAACCACAATACTGTTGTCAGTAAAATATATAGTGCTGTTTGCAAACTTGGCATACATGTTTTTGTTTTGACTCTGGAAACTAAGCCCATGTGGTGCTGTACAACAATTCAATATATGTGCTGCTGTTTGTCACAGTAACATGCCACAGTGACATTAAGGTTACAGTGGTTAACATAATATATTAGCTATCTTTCACACCTGTACCAATGACTGATGTATGATGACAGTTGTTAAGCATTAACTCATCATACATTATTAATTCATCCTCTCTGTAAAAATCCAGTGAAGTATCAACCATTCATACCTTTATGTCTAGTTAATGTCTAAATCACATCAATAGCAAATGAATGTTCCATGACAGCTTCTTATGCATTGTAATGGTGTACAGCATCAACATTATTTTGGAACATCTGGCATAAAGTGCACAGAATCCATAATTATGTATTTTTTAACTGTTGACCAAGTCCACATAAGATCTGTCTTTGGTTTGTAAATGCATCATTTGGTTTATGTTAACTAATGTAATCTTTAATGTAAAGTGTTACTGATGTAACACATCCCCCTGAGTCTGAGTAACTGTGCTGTCTCTGCTCCCAATAACAAATTGTGGAATCTCTGGAGTCCAATGTGAAAACGTAATTTTGACCTCCACCTGTCAACAGCACTTAATCTCTTCTTAAATGTATTCTGAGTGGGAATTTCCCCATTACTCTGGTTAATTTATGGCCACACAGTCACTGTTGTCATAGATGTTTACAGCCTCCTCAGCGCACTGTCACATTACAGAACAGAAATTACCTCAAGAACACATTATGTGGAGCTTGGTGGTGAAATATAACACAAGCATGTCACACTGTTGTTTTTTTCTCTATCCTCGTGCCAAAAGCTGGAACAACAAGGGTCTTTCATTGCAGATGCAGAGTGCAGAGGAGCTGATCTCACCGCCAGAATGCCCCTGTGCAGCACCTGGCTGGCATGTTCTTAGAGATGGTTTATCACAATCCACTGGGGAGGAATCTCTTCCCTCGTGATGCGGTGTACCATGTGGGAGTCACACTGAGTTCTGACCATAATCCGCCCTCAGGCAGCACTCTGGAGCAGCAGTCTAGAGCAGTGTCTGTGGAGCAGTGGTCAGAGCAGCAGTGAAGCAGCAGTCAGAGCAGCAGTGTGGAGCAGTATACAGGGCAACAGTATGAAGCAGTGGTCACTGGAGAGCAGTGGACAGTGCACCAGTGTGGAGCAGTGGAAGGGCAGCAGTATGAAGCAGTGGTCACTATGGGGCAGTGGTCACTGTGGAGCAGTGTACAGGGCAACAGTGTAGCGCAGTGGACAGAGCAGCAGTAAGGAGTTTTATTCTCTTTTAAATAAATGTTTTAATATTACCCCTTTCGGCAGCAGGTGTGATAAAGGCTACTTCTCTTTTCCAGAGGCCAGCTCCACCCACATCCACTATCTTTGCACTGCAACCTTTGTCATTCATATTCTATCCTTTTCTTCTTCCACTCAACTATTTCAAGATGACATTAAACAACACACTTGTGAATAACCTAATACTGTGTGTGTGACTGTGTTCCTTCTGTGCGCAGCTGTGTGAGTACGTGAGTGTATGACCCTGTGCATTTGCGTCTGTGCATGCGTGTGTGCACGTGTGGAGTGTTTCATGTGTGCCTGAATGAAACACATTAACGTTAGGGAGAATGTCAGCAGAGCATACTTCAATGATAAGAGATTTTAGGCAAAGAGAGAGGGACCTTGGAGCAGGTGTAAAGGCTGGGGCCATGGGCTTCTCTGGGCCTCCCTCCCGCAGACTCAGGGGGAAACTTTCTGGGAGAGATGTTACGATAACCTGGGTGACGTAATAATTCACCGAGATAAGCAAATATGGCCATGAATACCAACTGATCCCAATTTCAGATAAATCAGTGCTGGGGGAAGAATGAGGGGGAGGGGATCAATCAAACAAAAAAAAAACACTCAAACATGAGAGAAAGCCTAAGTGGGGTCCCATTGTTTCAGTTGATTGGGCGGAAGGGATCTGTTTCTGATGGATGAGATAGAAACAGAGGACGTTCTGGATAAACGATGTTGGGAGTGGGCGGAGCCACACAGCTGTACACAAAGTTTATGTAACAGGCTCTCCCGCCTGCTTTAGAGTTGACAGTAGCCATATCTTTCTCTGTGAATAATCTCAGTCTCCTTCCCCAGACACCTGGGTCCTTCTGCTCACCTTCTTTACTGGACTAGGCTGTACCTGATGGAATCTGGGCATGCTGGAGTGTAGACTGGTTTCATAGACACATTCACTAAAAACTAGACATGTTGAACACTCAGTAGAAACTTGCCATGTTGAACGCCTTCAAAGGGGACTAGATAAGCTGGAAGCTCTCACCAGGGACCGGGCATGCTTGTCAAAAGATGAAGTTGAAGTTTCCAGTAGGGTTGTGCCCCCCAGCATGCACAAAAAAAATTCAAAAGCAACTCAACCTGTCTTCGAACATCATCCTGAAAAAATTTTGTCTTGGTCATTCCCCTGGTAATAATGCATAGGTGAAGGGTAGTCAGACACTAAAACCTTAAGTAGACTCAGAGACACTAAAACACTAAAAGCTCAGGTAAACTCACTCACAGGTAAAAATGCTAAAGCCAAGAACACACTTTGAAATTTTAGCCCCGAGGCAGTCCTTTTAATTTTCTTTTACCTAGAGGTAAAGAAAGTACTTTATAGGGTTTCATTGGGGACCAGTGGGCAGCACTGTATGGCTCTGAAATTGCTGCTTAGTCCTGAGGTGGAAGCACACACAATTTCCTAATGCCAAAACTCTTGTGGGATGTCACTTCCAGCTTCCCCAATTCTGCAAAAGCTCATATATATGTTAAACAGCTACACTTCTGCTAGCGATGTTCATTCGAGATTCATAATGTGTAATATCACTACAAGGCTCTTCTATATGGCTTGAAGAGTTTGCTCCTTGGGCCACGACGCCTGAGAGAGAGTTAAGACATTTCTGAAATGTTTTGCCTTCCTCTTAATAAGGGTGAAAGTGGTCTGCACTCTCAGGGAAATCCTGCCCTTCAGAGAGTACTCTGAGACACATATCAATGCACACACACACACACACAAACACACACACACACACACACACACAGGTGCATGCATGTGTGTGCCCATAGCACAAACCTAAAGGCATGCGCGCGCACGCCCGCACACACACACACACACACACACACACACACACACACACACACACACACACACACACACACACACACACAGGGCTAGATGATGAGTCTCAAGACAATGCTCACCTTTAGGCCCTGTGAGATGACCACATAAGTGAGGGTTCTGAGACATGCAATGGCAGGGGAAAGCAGACATCCAGGGAGGGAGAGAGGAGAAACAGAGAAGGAGAGATGTTATTTTATACAATTTCCACCCCAATTACATAAAAGAAATGCCTAATGGAACCCACAACACTGACCCAAGAAATATCATTACAGTGATGCTCTACAGTGGCTTGATCCACAGCATTACTGTGGACCTTATTGAGGTGCAGTGTAGAGGGAAAATCTGGAGGCAGTTGTCAGTCCATGCACAACTGAAGCTGGAACATCTGATGATCCTATTGCTAAATGTGTAATCCGCTGCAGGATGTGACTGAAGGATAATAAAAGACTGGTGCATGAGATTATACGATCAAAAAGAGAAGAGGAAGTCACGAAGGAAAGAGGAGACATCTCAATAATCTTTCACATACTGGTGATCAGTTATCTGATCACCAGTATGTGCACTGAGCTCTCCTGCAATACATCCTGGAACATGTGAAGAAATAAATAGATAAAAATAGGGTGCTCTCAGGAGAACCATAGAAATATGAATGAGAATCAACTGGTTGTGGCGTACTCTGCCAGATCTCATTCCCATGTGGCATTCTGTGCATTACATATTGATTATGCAGACCCGCTAATCTGGCGTTGAGATTTCCATTTGGGTTTGGAATACATTCGTAAAGCCACTTTTATTCTCAGATAAGTAGGGCACTTTGATGAAGTGTACAACAACAGTTCACAGGAATTCAAACCTATGACCCTCTCGTGCTTTCTCCCCTACTGTTACACATCTACCCAACATACTGTATATAGCCTACAGTAAAGGGCTTGCCTCTCTATAGCACTGTCTACAGTACAGTATGAAGCTGGTCCATCTCTAAATCAATGTATCTGATGTATGGCACAGGCATAGTTTCTTTCAATATCACTATATCCACAGTAAAGTACAAGGCTGGTCTCTCTCCAAAACACTATATCTTATACACCAATGTACAATCCCAATTCCAAAAAGTTACAGTACAGACAGTAGGGAAGAGGGAGTGATTTATAAATTCTATTCACCCTGTACTATATTGAAAACACTACCACAACACATTATTTGATGTTTTACCTTGAATTTAATTGTTTTTTGAAAATATACACTCATTTCCAATCTGATGACTGCAACATGCTCCAGAAAAGTTGGCACACCCCCCTACCATGACAGACGCTGGCTTTTGGACCTGATGTTGATAACAGCTTGGATGGTCCTTTTCCTCTTTGGCCTGGAGAACAGAACAGCTGTTTTGTCCAAAAACTATTTGAAATGTTGACTTGTCAGACCAGAAAACATGCTTCCATTGTGCTACTGTCCATCTCAGATGAGTCCGAGCCCAGAGACGTTGGCGGCGCTTCCGGACAGTGTTGATGTATGGCTTCTGCATTGCATAGTGTGACAATAACCTAACAATAGTAAATCCTTAACTTGCATCTGTAGATGCAGCAGTGAATGGTGTTGACTGACAAAGGTTTACCGAAGTATTCCCGAGCCCATGTCATAATATCCATTGACATCTGAAGGATTGGAGATCACGTGCATTCAGAAGTGGTTTTCGGCCTTGGCCTTTACGCACCAAGATTTGACTGGATTCCTTGAATCTTTTAATTATATTGTGCACTGTAGAAGGTGAAATGCCCAAAATCCTACCGATTTGTCTTTGGGGAACGTTGTTCTCAAAGTGCTGGATTATTCACTGATGCATCTGTTGGCAAATTGGCAAGCCTTGACCCATCCTTGAAGGCCCAGACCTTTCTTGGAGGCTCCTTATATACTATAACATGATTGCCTCACCTGTTTAACATCACCTGTTTCACATCGCTGTGTTATTTCAACTTGTCACATTGTTATTAGTCCTAAATTTCCCCTGTCCCAACTTTTTTGGAAAGTGTGCAGGCATGAATTTCAGAATAAATGTATATCTTCAAAAAACAATAACATTGATTAGGTAAAACATGAAATACCTTGTCTTTATACTGTTTTTGTTTGAATACAAGTCAAAGTAAATTTACAAATTACTGCTTTCTGTTTTTATTTGCATTTCAGTTACCATCCCAGCTTTTTTGGAATTTGGGGTTGTATGAAACCGGTCTCTCTCTAAATCACTATGTATACAGCACAGTAAACTGGTCTGTGCCTCTAAGTCCTTATGTCTGCAGGGCAGGTCTCTGTAAAACACTATATCTTGTACTCATGTATGAAGCTCGTCTCAATTGCTCTACAGCATTACATCAGAGCTTTTGATTTGATGTGTCAGGATGACATGAATTTGTATAGACAGCCTAGATGGGCTAATTTTGAGCTAGTCTGCTCTAAAGCAGGTTCCCGGAAGTGTTGCCCTGGTTAGATAAAAGCTTTGTTTAGCAAAATGAGAAAATCTGAATTGTTCCAAAAACATTTAGAAAAGTCAGCTGGCTACCTCCTATGCCATCTTCATTAAATGCCCCTCTGGTAGCAATTCCTCTAACAGGCTTGTTTCCAGGACTGGTAGAAGGCACTTAACTGTGGTTCTCACAGCTACTGTATCCTAGCCCCATGCATGCAAGTAATTTTATAATATTTAATGTGCTTTTTGAACCAGATCGGTTTGATTGCAATATTAGTTTAAAGAATAAGAGGCTAAAATAGAACAGCAATATAAGCATATTTAAAATGTATATTCATTCATTTCCCAGATTTGCTGCCATAAGTTAAGAATTCATTAACAGACCTATTTACAATAGAAGCACTGACTGGCAGTGTGTGTGTGTGTGTGTGTGTGGGGGGGGGGGGGGGCACTGTGCTTTTCATTTGCTTAAGAAATATTTGACATTTTAAATGACATTACATTACACTACATTACATGTATTTAGCAGACGCTCTTATCTAGAGCGATTTCCAGCACAATAGAACATAAGTGTATCCAAATGCTCCCAATGCTACATGTAAAATAAATATCAAATACTAAAGCTATCAGGTGTTAAGGGGTGGGGACTGAAGTGGAACCACTGAGGAGGTGGGTGTTCAGTGTGCATTGGGTAGATGGCAAGCGATTCCGCTGTCCTAACCTCCATGGGGAGTTCATTCATGACATCATTTTAGCAGACATTCCACCACTGAGGGACCAGTACAGACAGGGATCATGCCAGTTGCCCCATAGATACAGAGCACAGAGGAACATAGGGCTTGAAAACTGATCATAGGTATGAGGGGGCTGTCCCATACACTCTTCTGTATGCCAGCACCAAGGTTTTGAGCTTGATGCAAGCGATAACAGGAAGCCAATGAAGTGAGATGAGGAGTGGAGTAACTTGATTATGTTTAGAGAGATTGTAGGCAAGTCGTGCAGCTAAATTCTGTATCAGTTGTACAGTTTTAGCCAGGTTCAGCTTCAGGCAGTGGTCCACTATCCACTGTAAAACGTCTTACAGGCAAGCTGAGATGTGTGCTGAAACCTGTATGTCAGATGACAGAAACGACAGGAAGAGTTGCATGTCATCAGCGTATAAATGCTGCAGAAAAACCGTGGGAGGAGATGACAGAGCCAAGAGATTGCATGTAAAGAGAGAAGAGGAGGGGGCCAAGCTCAGAACCTTGAGGGACACCCGAAGACAGGCTGTGGGGTCTAGACAATGCACCATTCCAGGACACCCTGAAAGAGCGTCCAGAGACGTAAGATTCAACTCAAAGGAGACAGGTGTCAGCAATCCCAACAAAGCCTGGGTAGATAGAAGTAGAGTCTGGTCCACTGTGTCAAAGACTGCAGAAAGGTCTAGGAGAATCAAGACTGAGGAGCGGGAGGAAGCTCTGGCTGATTGAAGAGCATCACTAATGGAGAATTGGGCATTGTGGAATTACACACCCTGAAGGCAGAATGAAAAGGGCCAAGATGGTTGTTCCAGGAGAGATGGGAGGATAACTGGTTAGCCACAGCTTGTTCAAGCATTTTAGACAGTAAGGGAGACAGGTTGATAGTTCTCGACAGCAAATGGGTTCAGAGTCCTTTTCTTCAGCAGGGGTGTGACTCATGCCTCCTTGAAGGCTGCAGGCACACTGCCCATGAAGAGTGACAGATTGATCAGACTGGTGGTGAATGAAAGAAAACTGGGAATGACAGTCTGCAGGGCACAGGTAGTAGGTCGATGTAATATAAGGAGATGACCAACATAAACATCTGAAAGTGGGGAGAATTTAGAGAGGTGGGGTGATGAGTGGGAGGGAAGAAAAAGAGGAAGAGGTGAGGGATGAGAACTGTGGAGACTGGAGGGAGTTAGAAATCTTCAGTCTTTCGACTGAAATGATCTGCAAAGTCATCTGCAGAGGGGGGGTGGGGGGAATGGAGGACTGAGGAGGGAAGAGAAAGTAGGAAATAGTCTACAGCGATTAGAAAGTGAGCTTTGAATAATTGATTCATAAAAGGAAGGCTTAGCTACCATCACACTCGCAGAGAAGGCAGAGAGGAGTGCTTGATAGTTCAGCAGATTGGTGGGTAAACTGGATTTTCTCCACTTCTGTTCTGTAGCACAAAGCTTTGAGCCCTATACTCCTGGAGTGAATCCGTGAATAGCTCATGCAGGCCTGGAAAGAAGAGGTTAGAGAGAATTAAGGGATGAGGACAGAGAAGAGAGAAGGGAGGATGCAGCAGAATCATAAAATGGGCATCCACTCCTACCTGCTCATGTGTGTACGTGTGTATCTGTGTGTTCATGTGAGTGTGTGTGTGTGTGTATGTATGTATGCAGTGCAGGACTGGTCACTGCAGCTCCAACAACAACTGAGCAGAACATGTGTGAGTCTGTGAGCACGTGGACACATGCATCTTTATTACATTTTTAGCACATACAACCCAACAACAAATTTGCTGCAAATTGCAGCTTTGAAGATGCCCCACAATGATTCAATTGCAACTCTAGTGATACATTATGTGTTGTTCCTCATCTGTACTAAAGTAGGAAAATAATGTTACACAGATGCCCATATTCAGTGAATGCTATAGTATGTGGAGGGGCTGATGCAGTGTTCTTACTAAAAAGGATAAGCCATCTGGATTAGTAAAAGATAAGTAAATTTAGGGATTTGAAGTAAACCAGCATATGCACAGAACTGATAATTACACAAAAACAAATCCTCCCTTTTAGGAATTAATGGCATTTTCCTAAAAAAAGAAATAGACCAGAAATGACACCTGAACATCCTTGCATTGGCAAATGAGGTGGCCAACGTGCGCCTGCTTTGCTGTGCTGTGATTGGCTGGATTCTGTTATTTATGGCTACAATGAAGTTGTCAGTGCACCCCCTCTCCCCCACCCCCACCACCACCACACACGCATGCACACGCACACGTGCACACACACATGCACACACTGGACCCCAACATAACTTCAGCTTCTCTCCTCTGCTCTTCAAACATTTTTCTCATCTTGGTCAGGAGGCCACTTGCTACTGTCTCAGTATAATATAATACCAGTGCTACATATCTGTGTTTGTCATGATCGTGCTGAGAGGGAGTATAGCAAGGGGGAGGTTTCCCCTACAGGCACCACGGCACACTGCAGCTCCCAATTTGCACACGGAGGAGTCCCAGGACAGAGATTCACATAAACATGCTGCATTTTTTCTTTTCCACCAGAGGACTCTTACGCAAATGCCCCGTGTGATAAGGTCATTTACTCTAGGATCCCATTGTTCATTGACAGAATCCTAATGTGAACAGACCTATCCGATATGAAATTTGTCAAAGGGCCATCCCTCATCTAATAACCTCTCACTGAAATATTTAGATGTTAATGTTGGCATGTGAAATACATTTAGTACTGAGAGATAGAGTGAGAGAGAGAAAGAAACAAAGAGGCAGAGAGAGGGAGTTGATAGTGACGCAGAGAGAGCGAGACAGATGGAGAGACAGAGAGAGAGAAACAGTATCACATTCCTCCCAGGGGAATTGTGCCTGGAAATGGAGAGTTGGAGAGCTCACAACGCTGCGTTTTGAACTGGATTTGTTGACCTGTAGAATAAGTGGGTCACAGTAACTCAGGTGCAAGCCCTGTGTTTCTCAGTGAGGGCAGGCTGTTTTCACTGCCCCCCAGTTACCGTTGCTATGTTTACCCAAATAATCCCACAGGACCTAGCCAGGCGTCAAAGAGGCAGCAGGGAGCTGGAGCCATGACCCCCCAACCACAGCACCAGAGAGTGGTCAGAGGTCATGCTGGCCTTACTTTTGGACTGGGTACATAAACACAGACACAGTTGCATGGACACATGTATACTTGCAAAAAATACACGATTGCATACACACATGGCCACTTGCACGCTCATTTCTCTGTGCATGACAGTGACACACTAGGAGAAAAAAAATGCTAACTTTCTATGAATCCTGGAGAAATCTCCTGGGTTCAGAATATAATATTCAACAGTCATGTTAGTTTGTTGTTCTGTAGCAAATGTTGAAACAGAACAACAAGATGGTGGTTCACTCAAGGAAGAGGTGAACCCGTTCAAAGAGCAGGGAGCACTATTCCACACTGCCCTGTTCCACACTGCCACATCAACAACTATACTCTCCACCTGAGCTGACCCCACAGGTCCCAGAGGAAGAGAGTAGGTGGGACCCAGATGCACATGTTATTGGATTCGGAGGGAGAGCAGGGGTGTAAAAATAATCCGCTGGCTGTGTAAGGCGCTCTGCACCTCAAACCCCTGCCAGTTCCCCCTGTCCCCGGCTGGTGGCAGTCAGAGCCACTGGGCTGCAGTCCCCGGCTGAGCGACCCAAGATGTTAATCTGCTTTCCTGTATAAACCAGCACTCACCGTGCCAGGACGCTGCCATCCCCGCTACCAATCTAGGGTTCAACTGTGCACACACTCATACACACTCACATGCTCAAAAACAGACACATGCATGCGCACACAGACTCACATTCACACTCCTAGCCCAGACTCTTTACATACACACACCACTGTTATTAGCATGATCCTGGTATTTACTGCAGCACACAAAGAGCTGGAATAACACAGACAAAGTTCTCATCTCAGTGTAGGATACTGACATTACAAGACATTACAGACATACTTCATAGGCATTTGCATTATTGGGTCCTGAAAGTACTTCATGTGCCCCAGAGCACATTGTACGTGAGCTACTTTGAACCATGATGATATTATGCTGCATATGGATGGCCATCTGTGTGTTTAAATGGAAGCACAGCAGTGTGCACCACTACATAATTCATACCTCTTATAATCTGATTTAGAAAAACAAACAGGGAGTTTATTGAACCCGTGACTCAGAATAATGATTGCATATTGCACCATGTTAAGAAAAGTCTCCTGATACAGAATGGAAACACATAACCCAACTGTATACTAGGGCTACCTGTAGCAGTCTTGCCAAACTGAAGAAGACTTCCCCTTATGCCTCCCGTGAACTACTTGGAACTACCTTAAGTCAAACTCCTCCTCTGATCTGCAAAGCTCCTCCACACACAATACTTTCTCAAGTCTCACACTGCCACCTACAGTATGGAAAGCTGGACTAGACCACAAAAACATTTAAGGTGGAATGGAGAGGCTGCAACTTAGAGAAAATTCAGCCCAGTGCAGGTTGCATGTGCCTGTGAATGAGTTGCTCACTGAATTCATTACAACCCAAGAAAACTCTCTTCCAAGTTGAAGAGTCAAAGAGCCAGACCATGTTGAATGAAAAATACATTTTGGGCCAACTAAATATGTCAAGCTCTAGAAAAGCTGAGATTTCACACATAAGAATTATTCATATTTCCAAATGTTTCCAATATCAGAGTATCTCTGGAGCCTGATTGAAAGCTTACACTGTGACCACCAGGGGGCACAGAGATCAAAATGCTGAGAATGTACTGACAAACCAATGGGTCAGATACAATCCCGCACTCTGCCCTTAGAATCCCACAACAGAAGGAAGATACAATGCTCTAATTCCCATTCCATGACTAGAGACAGCATGACCTGATCAAAGGAGACAGGAGGGCGGGAGAGATGTTTGAAGATAGAAACACTCCAGAATATAAACAGTGGTAAGAGATCATTCATTGGGATCTTTCTGCTGTGACAGAGTTTTAAAAGGCATCTAGACACAAAACAGATTTGCAAATTGAACGAAATAATACTGGCAGCAGTACGGTACAGTAGTAAGGAACAGGGTTTATGAGGTTCTAAGTTAGACTGTGGTGGAGCACTGCTGTTGTACCCTTCAGCAAGGTGCTCAACCTTACTCGTGTCAGTAAATATCCAGCTGTATAAATGAAAGACATGTAAGTTGTTCTGGAAAAGAACATCTTCTGAGTAACTGTGAAGTAATGAACCTGCCCTATAGCTTCTCCCATTTGATTGCTATCGCGAGGAATACAAAAATGTACATGAAATTGTAAGAGACAATGTGCAGTGGGTTTTATTTCCCCCAAATACAGGTTTTAAGATATCCCTTGCTGAAGGTGTGCTACTGATTGCGACAAAAGAAGTGTTTTCCTGAAGAGATAAAAAACTATGGCTCCTCTTTAAATGGTTCATGAAAACTCTTTTAATCAGGGACACAACAGCACCTTCTTATTGAAAGAGCTTATAAGATAAAAATGATTTGAAAATGTGTTTGTAGGTGCGAACTTGCACTTTAAATTTAGGAATCTGGGAGGAGATAATACACATTTTTGTGTTGGGCCTGGCTTTGACTTGCATGAGCTGATATGAGTCAGCAGTTCTAATGAGTTTATAGCATAATTGAATGGGGATAGGCAGAAACAGAGCTCCTGACTGATACCTCAAGCTTTCTCCATCAAGTCTGCAGTTAAAAGAAGGACCTACCCAGCCAGGCATGTCTGAAGCTAGTGAGACATGAGAGCCAAATGACTGGTCAGCTGTGATGGCACTGCATTAACCTCATTCTCCAAAAAAGCCAACACCAACACATCAATCATAATCAGAACGTCTTCCTCTGCCAATTCTTCCTGTGAAATAGTCTTTTTTACAAAAACAGGGATATTCTTCCTAAAATGCATTAAATACATCAGGTTCAGTAACCATAGAGAGTATTGTTTAGGTACAAATGTAACTGACCGAACAGTACTCCTGACAGGCACTTGCCACGCGAAAATGGCCGGAGAGTGGGTAAGGAAAATCCCAGATTGTGTCCAGTCTCACAAAACCTTGCCAAGAGAGTCACTTCCCAAGCATCATTCCCAAGCACCATTACATCATTGCAATTTTTCAGGAACTCAGGACAGTATAACCGCAACCTTTCAGACAATGTGCAGTGGGTCATGTGAACAACATCACTCAGGTCCCAGAAAGACAACACAGAATGGTGAGAGCATTTACAAAGCACTAGCAATAATAACAACTCAGTGAATCCTCAAATGTTCCCAGGGCACTGATTACAGCACTTTTTACTGAATGGTTGGGAAACTCCTCAGTCTGTAGGAATAGCTCTCCATTTCTGTCGGGAAAGATGCTTCTCATGGGGCTGCCCAGGCCTCAGGAGGCCCTGTCAGGAAGAAACCATGGAGGACAAGGGAAGTCATCATGATTATTCTCATATTCTCTGCTGTGCATTACAGAGATGACAGTGTTAATTCTGTAACAAAAGGTCTGTCACGCAGATAACAGTGAGTACAGGTCTGTGCATTACAGTTGGGCACAAGTGATGACAGGATTAATTCTGTGAGTAAAGGTCATAGGCCCCCTCTGTGGGCTTTAAGAATTTCCTTCCCTGTCCTGCTTCCCCCATGATGCAGACCACAGCCAATCAACTCCAACAATATTTGCTCCATGATTAACTGTGGAGCTACAATTGTAGACCCTCAGATCAAAATGAACAACCACCGCCTCCCCTAACAAAATATTCCACAGTCGATTTCAATCACAGATGTTGTTTCTTAACCCATAATTCCACCTGGGGATAGCGCTTTCTCTGCATCTCAAGCATGCATGTCAGGTAAAAACACTCATGGGTAATCATGGGTAATTCACCTGTGGTTCAATCTGTAAGGTGGACAGTGAAGACTCTGCAGTGGGTATAATGCCCTCAGCACATTGAGAAGGCCCTCACCAGCCTTCATTAATTCTGCTTCCCTAATGCAGACGTAGTAGGAGGACCATTGAGAGTATGACATAATATATCCATCCTGAATGATACTAAAGTAGGAATTTGTCCCATTGGATGGGTGAGATGTTCTGAGGCCTTAATGATCAACTGAAGGCATTATTTCAGGGCCTCTTCCTGGAGAAAGTAATAATGATGGCTCCAACAGAAACCCAAATAAAATGCCTCAAATTTCAAACTTGGCAATTAAGAAAAATGAAAAAGACTGCTTGCAGGCCGTCTGGTGACACTGCTCTGATTCGTGTGGAGACAGTTCATGGGAGGATTTTAGCTCCCTTTCTCTCCTCACTGACCACAGAGGTCCATCTGGGATTCGTTTGTTTATCCCCAGGGTAAACAGGATGTGGCTGACCATTTTAGAGCTCTTTTCCTTCTCTTGTCATCTAGAAACACCAAAGCCAGAGACACAGTTCATTTCAGGCTGAGCCAGAGATAGACAAAGTGCTGAATCAACAAAGAGCTATCATCAATATATGCAGTGCATGCACACAGCATACTATGACAAGAGCTATCAGTAGCTTTATCTTAGTTAACAACAGCAGCTGTTGTAAGGAAGTGTGAGTAATATTACACAGGTCTACAGTCAAATTCCCCTGTTAAACAAGTGTTAGTAACAGTACCTCAGTTTTCCAGTGTTAGTTGTGAAGAAGAATAATGCTGCCAAAGTTCCCACATGATAAGTAAATGGGCAAGGTGTATTTTTCCAGAGAACGGAGAGGCCAATGGGATGGGAGTATTATCCTCTTGACAATACTTATGAATGCAAATCAATATACAGTAAAGCTAAATAGTGATAATAAAGAGTGATCATCTCCCATACATTGAGGAAGAGTCATCTACCGCAGCGTTTACCAAACCTCTCCTGGAGGACCCCTTGTCTTGCATATTTTAGATCTCTCCCTGCTCCAACACAGCTGATTTAAATCAGGAACCTGTTATTAAGACAAGGGATCCTCCAGGAGAGGTTTGGGAAACACTAATTTACCATGTACAGGTATGTAAAGAAAGATGTACATGGGGAGGCATACAAATAGACACATACAGTTCATAAAGACAAGTAAATAGCAATATTCCATGTTAGTAGGGAGATGTGGAGAGCTGTATATTGAGGTATAAATTGAGGGAGTACTGGATTTGTAGAGATATATAAAGGCAGATGTAAAGATGTATATGGAGAGAGAGATGTATAAATATAAACAGATGTACAGGGTAAGCTGTATAGAGACAGAGATTGCGGAGTGATAGGAAGTCAGGCACAGGGATGTGAAGTCAGGCACACTCCAGAGGCATGATGTTCCAGAAGCAGTGGCGGGGCAGGGGGTGGAGGCACTGATCATGAAACCTGGATTGCAGGTAGAAAAGATGAAACAGAGGCTGAAGCAAAATGGAACTACACACACCTCTCCCTTCCCCCGCCATCAATCCCCTTGACAGACTGACAGTGAGTCTGGCCAATGTGTCCTGTCAGCAGAGACTGGGTGTCCCATGGTGAAGGAGGTGGTGGTGGGGGGGGGCATGTCTGCACTTCTTTTAAGTGCTGAGAATCCCTCTGTCTGCAGGGGAAGCATCCTCCCCCCTCCACTCCCCAATCTCTACCATTACACTGATAAGACTCTCATTGAAGCCCTGCCAGAGAGCAGATAGTGAAAGGCTGTTTTGTAAACAGGCCATCACTGAGCAGGGGTGCCTCTGGCAAGTGGTGGGTGCTGTGAGGCCCAGCAGTCCCAGGGCACAGGACTGCTGCCATCCCTTCCTGTCCCAAGGTCACCCCTGTTTCCTTATCTCCTCCCTCTGCCTCCTTTTATCCCGTCCCAGCCATGAAAGGAGTGCGGTGGCCCTCCCCTGACAAGTCACAGAACACTCTTCTCAGGCCACAGGGAGCAGTCACCAGCAGTCACAAGCTGTACTCTAAATTCCAGGAAGAGCCCCAGGAAGACTGCGGTTGCTGCCCCCTCAGCCGATCAGAAGGAGGGGTCATGTGACCTGCCCCTTTCGATCAATAGCGCACACCTGTGCAGATAGGTATGGGGCGCCAAGTCTAACAGACCTTGTTTCGTAGACAGAATGGCTTCTGTGCTACGAAACACATAAATTCATTACAAAACCATATAACACTGTAACGCGTTTTGTCCACGAAAAACACATACATTAGCATTTACTCTATAGGCATGCCATCCACAAAAGCTGATGTCTATGAAAGTTCAAACAGCCTTTGCTTTTGCGGATGGAATGCCTTCTGTAACTGCGGAGTCACAGAATATATTGTGCTAAATCCCTTTTGTGCACATCATACTTTCAGTAATATAGCAAAACAGTTAAGTGGACAAAATGAACATTAGATGGCACGGAATGAAGATGGTATAGTGCATTCTGCATTTCGTGCCACAACAGCATAAATGCTGGCTTAGGACATCTATTACGTGGACAGAATTACTTTTGTCTACAAAATGAGTTTCTTTCGTCCACATAGTGTGAAGTGCATTCAGCCTTTTGTCCACAAAATGAAAAACACAACGGTCAACTCAGTGCATGACAGGAATCATCCGTTTTGTTTTCTGAGCATGAAAGTATGTGCTCTCTTCAATATGTTGTGGACACAATGCTAATGCGTTTGTGTTTTTCGTGGACAAAACGCTTTACGGTGTTACATGGTTTCATAATGAATTTATGTGTTTCATAGCACAAAAGGCATTTTGTCTATGAAAAAAGGTCCGTTACACTTGGCGCCCCATAAGCCGTTTTCACATATGAACTTCGGACAATGTCTGGAGAATCAGGTCCGCACATTGTCCAGAGCTGCCCTTTCACACATGTAGTACACAACAGGAGCTTGTCCGTGTCAGACGGGTTCTCACCTACTGGAAATACTCCGTTTGGTTTAGGCGAGGGGTGGCACCTGGGTAGAGTGTGCAGGAGGCAGGACATGACGCAAAAAGTAGGCTGCAGAAATCGCAGTGGCTGTATTCAAAACTGCCTACTGCATACTGTGTACTGCGTACTACACAAGTATATACTGTATATTGCACGCTATTTTTCAGTGTAGTGACCAGTATGCGACCACTAATGATTACATTTGTAGTATGTTACATTGTCGTGTGAAATCATTGCGAGTTTAGAAACGTCCAGATTTCCTCATGGTGTTTTCCACTTAGATGCCACTTGCATTCTCACGAGTGAAAAGTATTGATGAGGTCACGAAAAGTATTCGGGAGTTGAAGTATTTTCAGGTTTTTCCTTTTCAACATCTTACCTTTCGGTGGTACAGGCACATAATGTGGCACGGAGGAGGAGAAGGCAAACATAGCTATTGTACTTTTAGATGCTACCAGTACACATAATTTATTATTAATAAATTTATTATTTATCGTTTATTATAACAGGATGGTAAGTTTTTGTTATTCGCTATGTAATGTTAGGTCACCAGTTTACCTACCTCAGTACACCTATCACTATTACTTAGCTACAGCTTAGCTAGCTACTAACCAGATAATAAACTACTAACCAATGTTATTAATAATCGTATGAGACAAGTTTTCGTAGTATAGCTATAGCTAATTATTTAAAGATCATTGGACTCAAAATAGCATGTATTTAGACGTATCCGCAATGTCAATGAAAGAGTGGAAAGCAATATACAGACACGCAGAAAAGAGTACGAAGCAGATGTTTGTATTCTTCCGGTTTCGCGCCAGTCGCATGATAGAAAGATAGAAACGTCATCAACACGCCCACTCGCTCACTGTGGATTCTCCGGAACATGACCTGCTCTATTCACACATGGACTCAATCCAACATTAGACAAACTTTGTACTAGGGAGCTGGCAGAGTGAAGTCCATCTCATGTCCAGACCGACTGATTCGGACATTTGCATTCTCACATACAGCTCCTCCGGGTAATGGCTAGATAAGTTCCGGCTTTCAATGCACGTCTGAAAGGGGCTATAGATAGGTGCTCTCCCCTGTCTCTAATGCTGAGCTGCGCTGACAGACTGATGCAGGAGCAGATGCAGCCATAGCTGGCAAAAGACCGAGGACACCCCACCTCTCTCTGGGGAGGCTAGCATTCCCATGGCAGGAGCAAAACAGGCCAGCACAAAGCAAGATGACAAAC
This sequence comes from Megalops cyprinoides, assembly GCF_013368585.1. Lineage (NCBI taxonomy): Eukaryota > Metazoa > Chordata > Actinopteri > Elopiformes > Megalopidae > Megalops > Megalops cyprinoides. The sequence continues at coordinate 1,037,932 of NC_050593.1, forward strand.
CCTGCCCCATTCAGAGCACTGTCAGCACAAGCACTGGAGGAGCAGGAGGGGGTTCACTGGCAGAGGATCTCTCCCTGTTTATTTTCCCAGCTTTGACGTTTGAGTCCATTTCCCTGATCGCTAATCTACACAACCAGCATGGGCTTATTTACTCACACTATTTATTTAAAACTTCATTAAGGGTTTAATTACAAATACAAAAAACAAACTTTTTGTAACACCATTGGCTGATGCACTGCACATATGACACACAGGCAAAGCAAAAATATATTTTAACCAGGCTGAACAGAGCTGTAGCAAAGCCAAACTGCTGAAAAAGGTGTGATACCTCGCTCCACCCATACGCCTAAATTTAAGGAGCATTTATTTAGGCAGATGAAGCTCATTAAGAAATGGCTGATCTGATGTAAAGAAAGTAAAATGGTAATTTGACAATTGAAGGCCTTCAAACAAACATTTAACAGTTTAAAATGCAATTAAAAAGTTGCCAAACAACATGGGTAGTCAGGTAGACAAGGTTGTCCACCATAAAAGCTCTCCGTCATACTTTTGAAGAGTCACTTCCAAATTATACTATGCATTCTTGTTGCTATAACCCAGAGTAAAAGTGCATTGTCAACTCCTGTGTCAACTCCTGTGTCATCTATGGTAATGACACGCAACTGTCCTTAGCTGATGACCTGCTGAATCAATCAATATTGATGTCATATTGGATAATCCATTCAATTCTCCCATGTATTCCACTTCACATTTCATAATTATAATCTTAACACACATGAGTTCAAAATGAGATTTACTGTGGGTTCAATTTCACATAATCACTGAAGACATATTTAACACTCTCGCTTCCACATTCTTTTTGGACCTTCCTTTCCATATATATACAGCTTATAATTTTCAAGTCCTATTTTAGAAATGTATTACTTGGCCATGTCTCAGAGACTAACAAGCCAAGCCTGGAAAGACTCTATCTTTGGGAGCAAACCTTTCACCATCTATTCAGATTTAGATGGACTACATTGGACAACATTAGATTTAGATGGACTACATGGATTACATAACCGTTACACAGTTCTGCAATGTTATATGATAACATGACTCATTCTCTCATGTTGGAATGCAGACCAAAACAGTGGGGCATCATCATCAATTATCAACCAGCATTAACACAAATTTCTAAACTGTGTGCTGGATCACTTCCCTTCACTCGCGAGAAAAACTGACATTGGTAATATCCCTGCAGGCTGGTGCTGTCAACCCTGTGCTTTCTGGACTCAGGCTCCTTTCACTGAGAGTCTACGGAAGGGCCTGACATAGGAGAGCCCAGAATCATGTGACACCCTATGCAGCCAGAAGACACAGCCATAAGATGATCAATTTCACTGTACTGTACTGTAGCGTCTCTGTGTGAGGATCCCATACAAATGTGGCACAACATAAGAAATTGTACAGCTACAGTTTTACTTTATGTTATTTTTTGAAAATGACGTACTATACTAATGTCATACCTAATTTGCAAAATTCCAACTCAGCCTTCTGTTTTTTGTAAAGTTGTGAATTCCCCCTAGTCTCACTTGTGTCAATTCACATAAGGTGCATTCACAGCATTGGCAATTTACTACCAAGCAAATTTATATTATTTTATATCAATACTATAAATAATGTGTAATATCCTGAATAAATAATATAAAATTTTAAATAATTGCACTCCTGCATTAATATTTGCATGTCAAAAATTTCCACATACTACACCTTCAAGAAATTGAGATATTTTGCTTTTTAGCAAAAGCCTCACAGCCTCTAATATGAAAATCTCTGTTTCATTGTGAGAAGATTATGTTTTATCACGTCCCTGAAAGACTTTGTGTTGTCTCACCATGTTTTTGAGTGTATACTTTTTTCTTAATATTTTCTTATAGCTCATATAGCTCCCCTTTTTCACATTTTTTGGAATAGACAATTATGCTATGTGTAGCTCTCCTCCCCACAACATTCCTTATACTCACTCAGGAGAGCTAAACCATGATGCATGCAACCTTCCAATATACTTGCATGCAGCTAGTGGCTATTTTTTACACTACAAGTCCCACAGTGCACCAAAGCAGAGCAAACCCCAAATACAGGTTGGGTGCATCTCCACTAATGTTCTCTGAGTAATTTGTAGTTATCTCACGAACCTCTGATAAACATGCCGCATGTATGTTGATAATTGAGGCCTGAACAACTGCTGGACCATACGCAAGCAAACAGGAAGGAAATACCTCAGTGTTCCATCGGTATGTAAATACACTGGTATTGGATCAGTGCAGGAGTAGTGGAAGGATATGTGCAAAAATCTGTGGGGCTCAATGCTACCATGAGAGCATTTCACCCCATCTGCATTTCTACCATAAATATCCAACTGTTTTATTTGTTGATGAGTAGAACATACAACACGGGGGAAAAGCTGGATAAAATGACACAGAGATAATGACAGAGGTACCGTTTGCAGACCCAGGCAGTTTGGGATGCAGGTGCATGTCCTGCCACAGGTATAAAGACAGGGCTCTTACACCTCCTTTTTGCATTCTTTTAAAGGCTTCTCTGAAGACATCACCCCACCAGTCAAGAGCCCCTGATGCTTCTAGAATTTCACAGAAGTATTTACCTCACCAAGTTTCCATGTGCCAGTTTAAAATATATAAATAACTCACAAATTCCTTTCTAACTGGGTCAGAATATTTTCAGTGCTGAAAGTGTTTTTGGAAATACAGAGAGAGCCAGGACTGAGAGAATCAGTGTGATTTCTAACTTTAGCTTTGAGGGAGGAGACTGAGGCCTACCTGTGTTTACATTATGGATAATATAGGATTGCCTGATTGCGTTCATCTGAAGTCAGGGTGATATCTGAGAACTGGAAGTAAGAGATGGAGCAAGGCTGAATCCTCTGAAAGCAGGCCAAAATGCTCTAATACATCAAATGTTATTCCATTTGTCTCTGATCTTCTGGATTAGGGTTTTCGGAACATGCCCTTCCACCATCTAAACCACCTACCACAAGAAAGTATGGCAAGTGAAATTAAAAATACCTGACACTAATCCAGTTAGGCTGGCCTTTGACCTGATTCATATTGTATTGTTTAGAAAGGCTCGCAGTCAGTTTTGCAAATCTCTACTGATTACAGGAAGTTACATTTACAAGGTACATAATATTCATGATGCCTCAACCCTGGCAAGGCCATGTAAGCTTCTGACGCACTTGGGGAAAGCAAGGTACACTCAGTCACCTGGATGTGCTGATTTTGGCAGGAGACGGGATTCTGAGAGGGAGTAGATCTCTGAAAGTACTCAGATGGAACATTGCATCATTGAAAGAACTCAGGTGATCTGTTCACTGAGATTAGACAGGGGATCTAGTTACCGAAAAAGATCAGAAAGGGGATCTGTTCACTGAGAGAGATCATGAAGGGTATGAGTTAGATGTAAGAGATCAGATAGGGGATCTGTTCAGCAAGAATGATCTAATAAGGGATCTAGTCACAGAGAGTTCAGAAAGAGGATCTGTTCACTGAGAAAAATCCAACAGGGATCTGGTCACTGATACCCCTTTTCCACCAACGTGAACTAGGTGCTACTTCTGGGTGGGTGCTAGCGCCTGTTCGGAGTTTGTTCAACTTGTTAACCTTCTAAGAACGAGTTTGCTTTTCCACGAGCTAGAGAGCCAGATGAGAGCCACCATAGAGCCATGTCATTACGTCACTGTATACATCTGTATACATCTCCACTTTCCCGCTAGCGCCAAGCTAGCAGTGGAGGCTGGTGAGCTGGAAACAGGGGAAACCCAAACACTACCTTTAAATCTATCATTACTTTCAACCTGTTCCCCTTTATCCTCCTTGATTAACAATATAAAACAATTCATTCACAGAATAATCGACACCAATCGCGTAAATAGAGTAAATCAGCGTATCCCAAACCTCACCTGGAGGACCCCTTGTCCTGCATGTTTTAGATCTCTCCCTGCTCCAACACAGCTGATTTAAATGATCAGTTTGTTATTAAGGAGCTTCAGGAATTCATAACAAGTTGAACATCTGAATCAGCTGTGTTGGAGCAGGGAGAGATCTAAAACATGCAGGACAAGGGGTCCTCCAGGAGATGTTGCGAAACGCTGGAGTAAATGATTATGCTCATGAAACAGCACAGATTGTCTGTAGTTTGTGTACTTGCAAAAGCTACAACGTGAGATTGTTTAATTAACAAGGATGGCATTTATTGATTTAAGTTACGTTAAAATGCTCATGACACAATCACAGCTTTTGTGAGGTCTGTGTTCTAAATATTATTGTTCATTGCACTCAACCTAACCTAGAAGTTTATTCTCAGTCATTTAAATCGATTTAACTAAATTTAGTTCTGTTTTGTAATTTGTATTTTGTATCAAAAGAAAGCTATAATGTGAAACATTTAAGAGAAAGCTTTGGGATTACTTGCCACTTTATTGAAATTGCCATCCTTGCCAATTAAACAATCTCATGCTGTAGCTTTCACAATAGCACACAAATTTCAGACAATCTGTGGCGTTTATTCTAATTACGCAATTATTTGTTTTATTGTAAATCAAGGAGGATAAAGGGGAACGGGTTGAAAGTAATGATTTAAAGGTAGTGTTTGGGCTTCCCCTGTTTCTAGCTCACTAGCTCCACTGCTTTTCTGTAACCTCAGGCTCAGTGCTCCTCCTCTTTCTTCAGACTAGTCCATGCTCCTCCTTTTATTCCTGTTTCTCCTAAACACAGCCTCCTCAGACTCATATTTTCTTTCTCATTTCCAGAGTGTGACCTACATCTGATGTTGTGGCAGGTCACAGAAGAGTAAAGCTGTTTTCCCAAGGGGGGTTGGTGTGTGGTGGGGTGGGGGGGGGGGGGGGGAGGTTGAGACAAGGAGAAGGAATTAGAACAGGATTAATCTGGCCTGTGTACACTCCATATGGCAGTTATCTGCTTTAATTGCGCGGCTTTCCACTCCTTTTAGCTGTTTAATCTTTTCACTTGAGTCCTTTGTAGACCATCTGGAAGTGATATGCTTTCCATTAACTTACTTTTCTTCCTAATTCACGCTTTTAAAACTTTTTCCTCTTTGAAGTTATTTCCAGGTCTACAGCAGACCAACCCTGTCCTGGTGATCTAAAGGCCATGTACACTCAAACATGAGATATTGAACCTGAACCTGTCTGACTCTCAGGCATTATACTCCATTATACTATCACTGTACTCCAAGATCACACTCATGCGTTGTGTGAAAACATACAGACATAACACTCAGCCATACTCAAGACACTGCAGGCAAGCATTATACTCAAAATACAAAAAATATAAATTTCAATTGGAAAATCTGGGGAAAAAAATGTCTTCCTTGTCCTTTTTGTAAGAATCTGTCATTCTCACTCAGTCAGAGTTAGATGTGTCAGTCCACCATGGTGATACCTTAATTCTCATTATTGCTGATATGGCCACTCAATGTCTCTCTCCCTAAGGCCAAAAAAGTGTTTTTCATTTCCGGATATGAGGGCTTGCGCCAGTCGATTTAGTCCTTGCTGCTGAAGTCAACATGATTAACCCACAGGTACTGCCAAAGCTTTGTCCTCAAGTGTAAACAATGGTAAAAATAAAATAGAATAAAAAATAAATTCCACTCAGCCATCCAAAAACTCATGTCATTTGTGAGCTGTTTAAAATGAAATCTTCACAAGATTAAAACATATCTGCTTGAGGACGGAAAAAGTGATGGCAACACAGGCCTTCGCTGCATATTGATTGCAGATGAACAAAAACTGAATTTCATCTTGTGGCTATATTTTGCCTTTGACTTTTCTGTCATAAAACCCAGTTAGCTCTCTGTCAAGAGCCAATCTACTGATGTTTCAATGTCCCACGATCTCTGCAAACCCCCCCCCCATGAGAACATAAGCTGAAAATTCACATTGCAAACCTGGCTGTGATGTTTTAGATCTCATTGCAGACATATGGAAAATACTATATTTTAAAAAAAGGGAAATTTTGCTCAAGCTCTGTGATCAGAGTGAGAAGGCCTGAAGCCATGATTGCGCTTTTTCAAAAGAACCATGGATGTGGGTTAACATATGCTATGGTTCCTGTGCGTTGCTGGTGGCGACTTAAAGAAATGTCATGAAGCGTACGTTCTTTCTTGCTTTCCATCTTTGTGGACCACCTCTGAGGACAACTGCTGGGGGATTCATAACATATGTTTGAGCCAGAATCAATACTGGCATGATGCATAGCACATCCCTTTCCCTCTTTTGAGCTTTTGGCACCCCGACCTCTCTCAGGCATTGCTGTGCAATGGAAAGATCTGTATTGCCCTGGTGATCAAAGCCACCGAGTGTATATACTTGCTTCCGCCTCGCTCCACCACAGACACCCCCCTTCTCCCTGCCTGTCCTTCTCTCACCATGGAGAAGCAAGTCTCTGCCGGGGCTTGATTACGCTTAGCAGAGCCACACGATGTTGTGATTACTGGATGGAGTGGTGTGCAGGTGTGCCAGCATTTATGTATGCAAACTCACAGCTCAGCAGAAATTCCCATTCCCTTGGCAGTCCAGAAATAGCAAGCAGCCTCTGAAGCTGGGAAGCTCTGAGCCTCAGTCCTGAAGCATCCCCAACTGAAGACTAACCTTCCCCAGGTCTCTTTCATAAACCATCTAACAACCTCACAACCAGAGGGAGGTATCCAGCTGGTCCAAGATCACAGCTTGCAGAGACAGGTGGTAATGGAAATTAATGCCACAGATGTTGCAGCCCTGTGGGACCAGGGTAAAGCACCCCTGCAGATACACAGACAGAGCCCATCATTGTATGTTCTACAGGCAGGACTGTGAGTGAGAAGGTCTCTGCTGTGGTGCGAGGGCACGTGTAGGTCACGCTGAGGATGTGGTCATAAAAAATAAGCGCGAGGCACAACAGAGGCAGCGCACAGGGTCCACCAAGGAAAGGCTTCACTCACAGCTGAAATGTACAGCTGAAGGAGGGACAGCTGTGTAAACCCATCTATACTTGACATCTGACCTAATGAGTATGAGTAAGTCCAGAGTGCTGATGAGAGCCCTTCCTCTCTGTAGAAGATGTGTGGCTTCAGATTCTAAAATCTGAGAAGTATGGGGGTCCTTGCTGGAACTAAGGGTGTACTCACACTAGGCAATCCGTACCATGCCCGAGCACGTTTGACCCCCAAAGTCTAGTTCGTTTGACTAGTGTGATCACTCCGTACCGTGCCCGGAACTCGAACATGACGTTAATAATGCAACTCTCCAATTTAATAAATATATCCATTATAGCAACAGTTAGCTGGATATCTGTCAGTTACACACCCAGTCATAATAAATCCTTTAAACCATAATTTGATTAGCTAGCTGACTACCTAAACAAGCTGGCTACCTCCAAAATGATCTTTGATTGGTTAGTTCTGTAGATCTATACCTAAAAATAACTCTGGATCCCACATTAGCTTGATTACAAGCAAGCAAAATAAACAACCATACTTTACGTGACGATATAAGCATTGCTGTTGTCAGGGCTTCATCAGAGTATCACAAATGAAGCAGCCAACCTGTTTAAGTAACTAGTCTTCAACAATCGTTCAGATAGGTAGCCTGTTAGCTAACTAGCTATGTTTGTCAAATCAATCGCTAGATAGCTAACGTTAGCTCCCCAGCCAGTTAGCATCAATTATGCAACACAGCGATTTTCAGTTAAACGTGCTGCACGTATATGAAGATTTTTACGGATGCAGCTGACGGTGAGGGAGGAATTTGGAGCTTTACTCACCGACTATAATTCACGTTCATTAATAAGGTGAGGACCAGACCTGTTATTAACCCAAATATTCTCAAATGAATTGAAAAGTGTACTATCAAAGTAGTAATAGAAGATGTTTGTTGTTGTAATGATGACAGTAGCGCACACACAAGTAGTAGCCCTAACTGGTTATCATTCTCTAACATTATTGTGATTAGGGTACTGTAATCTGACACAAAATATTGGTCTGTCCCTTAGCATAATGACTAAAACGTCAGCTTGCCTCTGTAAAAATCTTCTTATACGCGCAGCATGATTAACTGAAAATCGCTGCATAATTGATAAATCTATAAGGCATGTGAGAGGGCCGTGTGTCACCGCGCCCAAAACGACTCCAAATAAACCACAAAGTGTAATCATGAACTCCATTGTGCTGTGCTAGTGCGCTTCTCTTCGACACAAGTAGTTCGCACCGTGATGATGTAAGCGTGCTCGGGCTGCAACAGACAGCCAAGCTAACATTCTTGATTTGGACTTACAGGACAGAGCAGAGCCAGCTTTAAGAGTGTACATTTTTCTCCCCCACCCCAGCACAAACAAGCAAAGAAAGAATTCATCCCAGCATTCCCTCTTGTGAGATCTTTTGGAGGACCCTGCCTCAGACAAGTTGACTTGGCAGACCTTGATGTGGAGAGATAGGTTGTCTCAGTCTCTCTGTGCCATCAGGCAGACAATTTAAACACATCCTCACTTGACCAAATAAGCCACACTGGTCTAATAAAAAAAATAATGGGGATTGCTGGGATTGTTCTTAATTTTTTTTTTTGGATTTGCTTCCATTAGCTCTACACTTGTGCACTTGTAATGGGGAAAATTGTTACCGTAGGCACAAGTCCCACAGTGCACCAGGAGGCAGATGGGGGAAGGAGGATAGTGTAAGGAGAATGCACCTATCTGAGCAACTGACAGAGCCCCAAGAGCAGTGTGACAAGGGGACACTGACTGCCACACCCATCCCTACCCCAGGTGAACTGGAGTCAGTTTGTTCTTCCACTATTAAATGACTCTGTATTAAACAAACTGCTGTCACGCAACTACACAAATAGCTCCACCAAAAAAGTATGAAAAAAAGGTACAAACACCAAGTGATGGCAAGGAACATTTTGTCCATTGCAAATATAAGCAAACTGGAGAGCTCACCCATGAGCCAAAAAGAGAGCTCCACCCTTTCCTCACAGATTTTAAAAATGAAATGTAAGCTTTCACTTCATGCAAATTTCCCCCCTTAACACTCACACACCTTGCAGGCCTGCCAAAATGTATCATTTCAATTATTGTCATTATTTCCTGGGTAAGAATCTTCAGTTACACAATGAATATCCTACATTAAATGCATCCATTGAACATGTAATAAATGTGATATTTGTTCAGAGTGACTCTTTACACACAAGGACTTTTTTTATTCAGATGAGACCAATTAAACAGTTTATCTTTTTGGGTGGGGGGTTAACTTAAATATCATTCTTTTATTTTTTTCAAGGAGGAAAGTGAGCAATTATGACTTTTTTCAAAAAATAGCTTGCAGCATATTTAGAGCATGTTTGCAGTATGCTTATAAAACAAACATGTTAATATATTAAGCAGGTTGCGTGAATTCCCTCCATATTTCTGCCTGTGAAACACATCCACACATTCAGGGCTTGTCCTGGTTCTTTTCTCCATCTTGCCACTCTCTTCTCTCCCTCTCATTCTTTTCTAATCTACTTTTTTGGATTTGTGCAACAATCTCTTAAAAATTCTGCATATGAAGTGCAATGCTCCTTTTTAGGTCAGAGAGATGAACTAGTCCATGAACAACGGTGTTCTCTCCATCCCATGACTGATGCACCCCCACTCAGTCTGTCATTTCATTGACCACAAAACACTAGTATGGTACCATAGCGTCCACAACACCACCGCCCTCGCATGCTTCTGACAGAGACATTGTATTATGGCCAGATCTTCAGCTCCAGCATTCCTTCCATCTTCTGTTTACAAGGTAACAGGAGGTTCTGGTGCTGTCTGCATTCCTGTGGATGTTCTTTTAAGACCATGCTCCTTCAACAATGTTTATAATGAGCCAGAAAATCCAAACACTTACAGCTTCAACAATGGCAGACAGAACCTCCAGTGTGTAAGGCAAATGGCTGTCTGGTCCATATATTGACAATCTGTGCTCATGCTGCACTCATCCTGCATGTTTATGTCTTCCTCTAGCTGCCTGTCTGTCCCTCCCTCTCACCCCAGATCCCACAGTGCTTGTATGTGTGCCCAGTGTCTGTAAGTGGGCTTAGAAGCAGAGACTGAGAAGTTTAAGCCCTTTGTGAGATTTTGAAAAAGCTGATTCCAGTGATACTGCCACCATCCAATCATCACATTACAATCTTCATGTGCCAAAGGTTGCCCCCCCCCCCCTGATAGCCACAACACAAACCCATAAACCATCATGTAGTCTCTTGTGGCCTTGGTCTCCGAGTTGGTGATAAATGCAATATTTAGACTGTTAGCAATTGCCTGACTACACCACCTAAGAACTTACACCTTAGGAATCTGATACCACCAAACCAATAACAGGCTTAAAGAGCCCCCCTAGTACATGGGTAAGTTTTGTAATAAATGACAGAGATGTGTATTCGCATTGGATGGGCAATTTTATTGATAAATATTGAAGTAAAGAGAGAGAGTAAAGAGAGCAATTATTAAAGACAGGAGCAGTAGGTCTGAACAGAGAGTGGCTTGAGCGAGATGCTCTGCTCTATATCTCAAGTGCCAGTTGAGATTGCCCAACCAAGTACAGCCATGTGGAGAAGGCCCTGATACACACAAAATAATGAAACTCCAAAGGAAAACTAAATTCACAAAGTAAATGAACACGTCAAAAACAATAAAGCCATTAAATCAAAGAGCAAAATGACACAGCAAAATAGGTAGAATAGAATGGCAAAATAAGCTAAACAAAAAACAGTGTAACCAAGCTAGCAAACAGGTTGCATGAGACAAAACAGTTAACACAAAACAATAAATCAAGCTAAATTAAAACAGCAAAACAGATTAAAAAAAAAACAGCAAAACAAGGGAAACCGAAGCAGGTCACACGAGATAAAACAGCAGTGGCAAACTCTCGTGAATACAAATGCAGTCGTGGTTACAAACACCACAGTTACAATGAGTTAACCCACCTTCCATAACCTCGCGGGTTGTAAACTATGTGCAGTATGAGTTAAGGGAAAAAGGCATCGTGCTCCCTAGCTGCAAGCTGCAGCAATGACCTACACCCAGTGTAGGTCTGTTGCAATATCACCAAACAGCATCAGTCTTTCCCCAGCAAGGCAGTTTCCAGCAAGGCCCATGCAAACCAAGTGAAAATGAGTGCACTGGGATGCTACCTTGGGGGTTTAAATATGCTGCCGTCCAATCAGCTGATTGTGTGTCAGCCAGGAAGTAACTATATTTGGCTGGGAAGGCACAAATAACCCAGACAGAAGGCAAAGCCTACTTCTGGCTGGTTACACTCCATTTCTTTATGCAAATACATACGTTTGCACACACATACACACACACACACACTGCGTACGCATTTACAGAGTCTGTAATTGGAGAGGTTTTCCATCAACCAGAACATTCTGCTCAAGGTGTCTCTTTAATCATTATTAAAACTGATTTCAATTTCCATTCACCTCTGTCACAGCATGAACAGTTCAAGCACAAACATAATCTTTCTTGTAAAATGACTGGCTGGAATTTCAGATTCATCTATGGATTGCAATTACCTCAACTGTACCAGCACATTCTGTGTTGTAATTAGTCTCATGGTAGATGCTGGAGTTAGAATAGCAGTGTGACTGCAGTGGACATTTTAAATTTCAACTTGACAGCAGAAAATGCACTTCCCTCTCCATGCCACAACTCTTTGGCCAGGTAGAGGAGCTAAGGAGCCATCCTTTACCCCTGTGGGAATAACATCTTCTCACCATCTCCTCCCTTCCCTGCTCACAACCCTGCTCCTCTTCCTCGACAGTTCTCTGCCAGGCTCTTCCAGGAATCCTTCTTCTGCAGAATCCTCCAGAGCAGACTGAGAAAAGTGCCAGCTGACCCGTGCAGGTCTCTTCGTCCCCATGCCACCACAGACTTCTCTCTGTCCCCACATGCCTCCATTTCACTACACATGAGTTGCTGCCTCAGTCTCCATATGTGCCTGCACCCTGTCCCATTATTACTCCTGTGCTCACAGCCTCTGACTATGAGAGCACTGTATGCAAGTGCACTGGGCACTGGCACAAATAAAAGTTTTTGAATGCCATGGATTTTGACATCACATTAATGGCAGAAGGAATCATTGATTGAATAACTCAGTTATATAATTATAAATGTTTCATTGTTAATTATCTATTTATGCATGCGTACACATGTGAATACTTCAACCAGATTCTTGAAAGCTGAAACATCCTCTCCCTCTTATCAAATCACTTTTTGAGCCATATATGAGTGTGTGGGTATTTGTTAGCTCGCTCTATTATGTACCACTTCCTCTATCCCCATATCCCTCTTCCTCGGTTTCATTTCGTATATTCCCACATCCTACTTCCTCTCCCTCCAATGCCACCCCTATAATTCCTAGAGTATGCACTGGATAATTTCAGGGAGGGATCCCTGTAGTACAGTCACAGGTTGGATAGGGACAAAGATAAGTGGAAATGAAAACCATTGACAGAAATGGATCAGTTTCAAAGAGCTACAGACAGCTAATCTGCTCCTGTGCACTTAAATGCCGCACACCTCAATGACAGTGGAATTAACTGCCCTTTTCTTCCTGTGGTAAGTCAACCTGTGACCCCTGCATGGGTCAGTGTAAAACCCTGTGCAAGGTGTTGTGTTTGTGCAGAATCCCAGTCAAAGCATATTTGTCATACATACTGTATGAATTAATGCCCAGTAAACAGGTCTTGCTATCCCAGTAAACACATGGCTGTTTGTTGCTGGGTGAATGTTTTAGTGTCCCCTGATACCTCTTGATCAGGCTGGCTTAAATCAAAGAGGACATGCATAAGACCAAGGAGGACAGAGGGGGAAGGTCCTGTATGACAGAGCCCTCTCTGAAAATAGGACTGTGAGGGAGACGAGGGCCAGATTCCTCCAGATGCCATTTGGACAGAGACACACAAATGAGTAAATATCAGATTAAACATGTGGATGTGATAGCTAAGTATCTAGAGCAGAAACTCTCCACAGGGCTACTGCAGAGAGACTCCTTTTTTTTTTGGGGGGGGGGGGGGGGGGGGTATTTAGCATTTGATTTGATTTAAATTTGCTATTCTGTTTTATGATTCTGAGTTGCATCTTTTACTATTGTGGTCATCTGGACAACCCAGAATAAGACAAAAGAAAACAAAAACGTAGGGGTTTAACGTTTAGTGCTATGTGGTCGTAACTTCAATCTCAATGAATGCAATGTAAACAAAGATCACAAACATCAAAGTTGCAACAGGAAAGGCTCCTTCTGTGACTGTAATCATAAACAAACACATAGATACGATTCAATAAATAAAACATGAATGAAAATATATGGATCACCAAAATGAAAGGGGACTCTAGGGATGTTTCTGCAATTGCTTCTCTACATCACAAAATCAATTTCCATTGTCATTTCTTTCACATTACTGTGTGTTTAACAGTACTGATCATGTGGTCAGGTATGAAAACACAGCCCTGTTTGTGTAGCCAGGAGTGCTGTGGCACTGGGTAACGACCCCTGTGATGTCAGACATGTCTTTCATTCTGCTGCACTAAAGAGTACATGTGTGTTCAAAGATGTGCCAAGTGAAGGAGTCACAAAAGCCTCTCTGTCCCCTTCCCCCCTTCTCCACACGACCCCTGGCCCTCAGAGCTGTTCCCATCCCTGCTCCTGCGGTGTTTGGCACTGACCTGAGAATGGCCCTCTTCCGCCCAAGGCCAAGAATCTGACGCCTCTGTCTCTGATCTACCCCTGAGGCTACCCAATTAATCAGAGCTCTCCCCCTCCCACCACAACACATCCCAGTCGACCTGTTTAATTAGGCCCTGTACTATCCCTGTCTCGCCTCTCCCATCTCTCTTAATAACAGGTGTGAACAGGGCCTAACATGTGTCTTGGGTGATCCGATCACAAGTTCCGATCACAGCTCTAAATACGTCTGTTCACACCTGGCCTTGAATTAAATACCTTGAATTAAATAGGCTAAGCAAGATATTTTTCCAAAGTCTATGTTATTCACTGCAATGAAAATGTTTCATAATGTAGTTTAATATCAAAGGGTGTTTGCTGGTTTGCTAGTGTTGTAAATACATCTATGAATTACTTTTCCAAAACCGAAGTGCACTTTGTATCTAAAATGCTTAACGTGAAAGGGATTGAAAGGGATTAATGTGGCTTAATGTTCCAAAACAGCATCTGGCTAAGTGCTGGAAGGACAATAACCTGGCACTTAACACCTCAAAGACAAAAGAGATGATCATTGACTTCAGGAGAACAAAGGAGAGAGTCCAACTCCCCCTCCACATACATGGAGAAGCAGTGGAAAGCATGGAAAGCCTAAAGTTCCTTGGAGTCACTGTGTCAAAACAGCTGACATGGACCACCAACACTTCACACCTGGTCAAAAAGGCCCAACAAAGGCTCTTCTTCCTCAGGAAGCTGAGACAGGCCCACCTCCCACAGAAACTGCTGCTAAATTTCTACAGGAGTGCAACTGAGAGCATCCTGACCAACTGCATCACTGTGTGGTATGCCAGCTGCACAGCTGCTGAGCGAAAGGACCTGCATCGGGTGGTGAAGGTGGCCCAGCGCATTGTAAGGACAGAGCTCCTGAAACTGGACACCATCTATGCCATCTCTGTTCAAACCACTGCGGTCCGGCAAACGGTTCAAGGCAATGAAATCCCGCACCAATAGACTGAGGAATAGCTTCCTTCCCAGAGCTGTGCCCTCTATCACACCCCCCCACTGCCCAGCTGCAGAAGGGAATACAGGAAGTGTAAGTGCACACACACGCACACACACATCAGGACTGTGATACACACACAAAGGACAGCGTCACACACACACTCACACATCAAAGACTGTGACACACACACCACCCCCACCCCCAGAACTGCTACCACACAGACACAATTTTCTGCAATTCTGTATATGTATAAATTCTGCTGCTATTACTGCTATCTTTGCTGCTGCTACTACTGTCTTTCTGACACTGCTTTTATTTATTTGTTGTATTTATTTGTTTATCTGTTTTATTTTACTACATTGGCAGAAGCCATGCGAAATTTCATTGTACCTGAGTATAATGACAATAAAGATTATTCTATTCTATTCTATTCTATACACTTCCACCTGTCAAAAAATCAAAACCAAAATCCTATGAGTATGGACGCTTTCAATCGTAAATGTCTTAAAGTACATTGCACAATTTGTCTCTAACTCTATCTGCCCAGTGCCGGCCAGAAGCAGATGGGCCCCCCCATGAGCCCGGTTCTGCTCAAGGTTTCTTCCTGATAGGGAGTTTTTCCTTGCCACTGTTGCCTTAGGCTTGCTCTCAGGGGGTCTCAGGCCTGGGAACAATGTAAAGCTGCTTTGTGACAACTTGTGTTGTAAAAAGCTCTATACAAATAAAAATGAATTGAATTGAATTGAATTTTTTGATAAGAGATAGTGTTTATGACATGTAAGATGCCAGACAAATTTGGTGATCACTGATCGCTGTTTTGGGACATTAAGCCACATTAAGCTTTTTCCTTATAATGGGCGTCAATGGAGAGGAAAACGTAGTGAGATAACGACCATACTCCTAGGATTTAGGGTTTTCATTTTTTGACAGGAGGAAGTGTTTCTGACAAGAGATTCCCAGAATAGTCTAACATTTATTTGTAGAACTGCAACACCTCATGTATTATTCATAATACCATTTTTCCATGTAATATATTACATTACACCTTTGGGACTTGGAAGCATTTGAGGTCGCTTGCGAACTCGTTTTTGCCCATTATCGCACTTTAAAACCCTTTCGCACATAACTTATTTTTCATGCTATGTAGACCACATGGTTCATTATGTTTTCATTAGTGTTATTAAGCTTCTCAAAGTTTTCAGTTAGCATTTGCCATATTTTCAACATTTAAACACTGTTACTTCAAAGCTAAAATTAGCTAGAATTTTTCCAATCTCGTGTTCTAATCGCACCGGTTTTAGCTTAAGCGCTAAACAGCTAATCACACTGGTGTGAACGCCGTTGGCGCGCGAATGAGTACATACTTCCGCTTAAGCAGAGGACGACAGTTGAGTCGGTGGTCCTTCAATGTGGCCCAGGACACATCTGCATTCACACTGCTAAAAGAAAGTGGCCATATGCGGCCCAGACCACCTCCGAATGTGGTCCGAGAGATCGGATCTCAATGTGTCCTAAATGCGTCTTTGGTGCATCCACACCTGTACTTAACGCTGTCCACTTGTGATCGGATCACCCAAGACGCATGTTAATACCAGATGTGAACAGGGCCTTAGCCTCACCATGACAGTCTGTTTGCCTGCTCTGCATCAATCTAAAATCTAGGTCACAAATCCTCACTACAGATCAACCTCTGGTTACTTACCGGAGCTGGGTTTTCCCTTTCTCTCTTTCTCTCTGCCTTTACTTACACTACTGTAAAGAGGCAGAAACTGGTGTTTGCAGGTGTCTGACAGCCTCTCCACAGGGCTGTGTACCAGAATTTTCATCCTCCTCCCTCACCTCAGTGTGTACTGGGGACCCAGGCCTCCCGCAAAATAATTACATAGGACACAGCTGTGCTGGGTTGGGTTTAAAATAAACTAGGCTGAAATTAGCTGTGTGTGCTTCAAGGTTCGGCGATATTCAGTACACTTAAGTCAACCACTAGATCATCCTGTCTGAGCTGTCGGCTCTGGTAATCACTGGAACAGCCCTGGAATGGGTCTCCTCTTACCTCAGAGGTCACTCCTACCAGGTATCCTCACCCTGGTTCTTGAAGACAGGCGTTCCACAGGGATCAGTGCTGGGACCATTCATGTTCTGTCTTTACACCAGAAAACTTGGAGAGGCCATAACAGCACAAAGCCTGTCATATCATTCACATGCAGATGATACACAACTGCTCATTTCCTTCCCTCCCGAGATGGACATCACCCCTCAAGTATCAGCATGTCCAGCTCATGGGCTGGATGAACAAGCAACAGCTCCAACTGAATATTGGCAAGACTGAGAGAGAGTAAGTCCCAGCATACATGTCTTCTCCAAGCAACCTTTCAATTTGCGTTGACAATGCAAAGGTAATGGCAACTACAGCTGCCAAAACGTAGAGATAACTTTGGACAGCAATCTGGCTTTCAAGATTGCTTGCTGTGACGTGACGTGGCGCGAAATTCGCTTGTTCATTTTTCAGGCAAGCGATCAAATCCGCGTGGGGAAAACGAAGCGAAATTTCGCGTCGCGTTCGGTTAAAACGCACCTTAACACATTAGCATTAACGCAACGGTAGTATCTGTGACACAACTGTGGGTGCACACACTCACACAACCTAAGCCGCCAAATGAACAAAAACTAAACGTTGCAGGCCTGGAGTAGTGCTAGAGTTCAGAGTGGCCCAAAACAAAGGGTCGCTTCACTTACTGAGAGAAAAAAAAACACCCACAGTACCTTAATCCAGTAAGGTCGTGGGTGGTTAACTGCACCGACAAAGTCTGTCGTTCCATGCAGGGTCAGCAGAAATCTCCGTGAAGGTGAAGTTTGGAATCTCAATGCAGCGACAGCAGGTTTCATACACTCAACGCAGTTTATCCGCTAACGGCAACAGTAATCCTCCATGAAAGTCCCTAGCATGCAAACCTAACCACCAAGGCTCCGTCAGAATCAGTAACTCAAAAACTGCACTTTACTACTATCCGGTTCAACTGTAGATATTCTGTCAAAATACTCTGCAAACAAAAAAGGGCAATCTCTGACATATACAACGTTTTTCACGTTCTATCTTTTAGCTTCAGAAACACACGAAACTCACACTATCTTCCCGCAGCTGCTCTCTTCCTCTCTCTCCCCGCGACCTTTGACCTCACCATATATTAAACTATACAAATAGTAAAATAAAATTATATTTTACATCCAAATAACAGAAGTACTAGGTTTTACATATTCACATGACATATGAAATCATTACTTCAGAATTAATATCTCAATCTTATTTGAAACACATACCATCGTAATCTCCCAGAATTCCCATTATTGACCCAAATAAGCATCTCTGCGACACACGTACACAATAGCTAAACTTATTTGCTTATTTATTAACGAATTCCCTATGATATAAAAATGAGCTAACTAGTTCCAATGGGTAATTGTGAACTGTATCAAACCTAAATTACCTAACACTGCATTATCTGAAATCAGTGACGGCTGGGTGGGCTAACAAATGCATTATGCTCATCAATAGTTCATGCTGCAGCAACAGCAGCATCACATCCGAGATACCAAGTCACAGCAACAACACTATATACCTTGTTATACCAAGTGCTCTACAACAACACTATAGAGAAGTACCCACAAGAATGGCCTGATGCCAAAAACTCTCTGTATGTCTTTCTGTTTCTCTCTCTCTCTCTCTCTCACACACACACACACACCATTTGACTATTTTTCTCTGTACACATTAGCACATGCCATTTTTAACAAAAACAAAATATGCAAGAGTGATGGAATGATAGGCTGCTCTGCTCTAGAATGCTCTGTCATGTAGCCTACAATGTCAGAAAAGGGTCCACCTAGGGATGCACTACAAAATGTGTTCCAACTGTAATGACTGCCGATAGATACTGCAACTGTTTTTATCACAACTGTTTTGCAAGACATTGTGTCAAAAATCATGTCCCGAATAAAACAATTTGGTAACCACAGCAAAAATAACGGTCATTATAGAGGACAGACAGGCAATATGTAGACAGGAAAGCTAAAGGAAACGTGTGATGGTCTTTTAAGAGGACTAAAAGATAGGGAGGGCTTAGCCCTGTTAGCCCATTTATACCAGCCGTCTCTGTCTGAAATACATTTTTCTCACGGCGCTACATCCATTTATGTATTCATTTATTTTACAGCTGGATGGTCCCATTCCCATTATGCTCAGGAACACTCAAAGCAGCCAGACAAAAAGGAAGTTAAGAGGGCAGTGATTGCTGTGTATGCACCAGCAGGGTCCCAGCTCTTTTAAGTTCAACATTTGCACTGCCCACTAAGCTGTGCTTAAGACAACCAAATCCTGAGCAGTGATCACATGTGTCATATAGGCTACATGCTGAGGGGATGAGAGGAGGTCTGTTGAGAAGGAAACTTGCAGTATGTCAGAGGAATTGTCTGCAATGTTTTGTAAAAATCTGGAGTAAGGTGATTAGGATCACAGCAGTGGGAGGGAGCCCAATCTTTATAGAAGTAAAATCACATTATAGATTTTTTATTGTTTTTTATTATTGTTAATGTGCTATTTAAACTTTCACACCACAGTGCAATACCTCGCTTTGAAGCTAATTAGAAAAATCAACTAACATTTTGTTTCCTAATGCTTCAGTCAAGTGCAGCCAAAAGTCACCAGCACAGTAGGAAGCAGTTTAGTGACAGGTGCTTTGAAGTTGCCCTTAATGGGACATGAACTACCAGCTTTCTTTTGTAATGTTGCATTGTTAGCATATTTTGAACAATAAGACTTACAAAGGTCTAAAACCACTCATGCAATTAAAATCTTTCACGTGAATATCATAGTCCACTAACAGACAGTGCACAAATGGATCATAATTAAGATGTATGAAACTGATCTTTAAAATGATTTGGCAATATCAGGTCAGGCAGGGTGAACCCATCGAGTCAATGCCACAATCACCACAGCTTTTAATTTCTTCCATGTGCAATACAGTGCCGTTGACTGAAATACAGAGTTGATATGTGGCACATTGTCAGGCAGCTTTTTTACACTTTTGATATTTGACTGGCATTCTTTTTGTGCCATGTTTTATGGAATATCTATCTATAAATCTATATGTTAATATGTATCTATGTGTATGACAGATGATGTGACATGAGTTACAATTTATAGATAAAGAGGAAGGGAATTCAAAACAGCAGTATTAGACTTACAAACTGAAATTCTTCTTGGTCTGTTTATACAACCATAAACTGTATCCAAAAAGCACATTTCTGCGCATATAATTCTACGTTTGAATTCTATGCACATTGATGCGATGAGTGAGACATCAGTCTGGTATACCTTCTGCTGTCTCTGCTGCTAGTGCTGGTGGGTAACCGGCAAGTGCTATGGGTAATTCGTTACCATGTTATACTTTCCGATTTCTGCCATATGGAGCTTACCAATTGGGATGTGAAAAGTGTTTGACTGTCCCTAAGCAGGTGACACCAGCTTGTGTTTTTATTGGACCCCTGGTGTAACTGAATAACAGTGGTCTGTTCCTAATTACACTTCTGTTTTACCTAGACCTACATTTTGAAAACTAATGTATCCAGTGTTTTTCCAGAGGTCATATTTAGATTACAGATGAATTGCTGACAATAAAGGGACAACCTGTGGTGAGAGCTTGTCGCTTTTATTTAGGTGGGGGGAAGGAGAAGGTGTGTGGGGGAGATTTGACTCCATATGAATCCAGTTATCACTAATGCTTGGTTTGTGTAAGGAAAAATTTTGTTTCACATTCTTGAACAAGATGAGTTTATTTCAACCAGTGCTAAAAGAAAATACACAGAGGGAAGTGTATTCTGTGCTAAATGCCTCTGATATTACAAGGAAAACAATGTTCAAATTCTTGGAGAAGTATGGCACACGTGTGTGCATGTGTGTGGTATTGTATATGTGTGTATGTTTGGATATTCTTTTGCTTGAATGGTCTTCATTATTTTGTACAATGCTGTTTGTTTGTTTCAATGGATAGAATTTATTTCAGCCTACCATCAAATAGTCTCCCTGTCTGAGACCTATCAGAGACTGAGTAACAGAAGAATGGAGGTCAGAATCTAGCTTCCTTCCATCCAGCTTTCCATAACAATAATTTGCTGCTGACCTCAAGAGGAAGCCATTAGAATTAGAACCTGGTAGGATAGAGTCAGGTGTGCCAGACTGTGCCATGCCAGCTTTGACTCTGGCTGAGAGAACTTTGGCCGCTGGTGCCACCTGCCCTGCTCTCAGCAGCCCTCTCTTATCAATTCAAGACTTGAACACTTACCGACACCACACCAGTTACAACAGCCAACAGATTGTGCAATGTGTTTGTCCTGTAGGTGTTGTCCAGGAAACATAGAACAATTTCAGGAAGCTCTTGTCCAACATTCCCTGGTCAGGTGTTGAATCGTGCACTGCGAACTTGGGAAAAGTACCTCCCCCCCTGAATGCCATTAGCTTTTATTCATGTCTCCACCAAGCCTCTGTGCTGGAAATGGTTCATTCAAACTTGCTGTCACATACTGACTTCATCTGTGATGTCACTGCCTGGTAGTCATGTGGTTGCTCTTACAGCTGACGTTCATATCGGGGGCACTGCGTTATCGGTGACTGGGTTTCGCAGCCTCTAATATTTGAGACCCGCTACATAGCTATTGCAATAGCTGCTCCATTTGACAGCAACAAGGCACTTGTCTGTGATTAAGCTGATTAAGAATAATTAACAACAACTGAAAGCTTTTCATTGAACAAATGCGTGTAGCACTATCCCTTTCTGCATTGTGTTCAGATATATAAAACTTATTCATAAACTCATAATTTGTGGTTGATTTGTTGGCTAAACATCACTGTTATTAGATTTCTAAACACTTCAGATTTTATATACAATATAATACAATATATATGTATTATAAGCTATACAGGTAAATAAATGCCCACGGTAAATGATAATTATACCCTGATAGCATGTTTCCACAGAAAACAACCCTAGATGCCCTTGAACAAAATAAGCACTTTGTGAGCTCTTATCTTATACTGGACCTTTTCCTGAACAATCCAGACTCCAGGGGACTTGCTCAAGGGGACAATAATGTGCTTTCCCACCTGTGGTTTGAATTTCTGACCTGTGGTTTCAGTAAGGATCAGGAAACAACTCCCCTTCGCCAGCAACAACAAAAGGTTACAGTGTTTTACAGTCTTGCCCAGCCATTTCCATCAATGAACAATCTTTAGTCGCACTCTGCCAGGTCGTAAGGAGATGAGTGTAACCACTGCCGATGCTGAAAGTTGAGCAGTACTCAGCATTTGTCCTGTTGAGGTCATCCCGTCACCAGATGACCTTGCGGCTTGGGCCACACACTTGGCTCTCATGCAGTAATTTTTCGCATGAGTAAGAGTTCCCCTCGCGGTAAAATCAAGACTTGGTTGCTACAAACTCCTATTCAAGCAAGGCCAAATTGAAACAAGAAGCTCTTGCAATGCCATTGATTAGTACCATGGCACAACAGGGCTCTGGGGCCGGCAATACGCAATATGTAAAGTACGTCATTTGCTCCATGTGAGAGTTGTGTGACTCACCCTGACAAAACAATTAAATAATTCATTCTTGAAGACTCACGAGTAACCAGGAGAATGGCCCTGGGCAGAGAAGAGATGACTCTGTCTTACTCAGGGCAGGGTGTCTGGTGAAGACCACTGACCCCAAGTCTGTTAGGAAGTGTGACATCACTAATGAAGTCAGGACCAGCTATCTCGAGCTGACGCAGGATTTTATGGCCGAAGGGGCCATGCTGACAGAGAAGCACCAATCATGCTGTAAGGTAACTGATGCTTTTCTGTTTGGACATGCATGTGGAATCACAGTCCTCCTATCACTTGAGGTTGAGCCTAACAGCAAGCAAAAGACTCCAGTGTTGCTCTGCTGTCTGCATTCTGTTCTGTGATACTATTAAAAAATAGCAAGCACAAAGGCTTGGATTAAATCAGCGTGAGTTCTTAACCTTGACCAAAGTCTTACTTTTTCCAATACAGACACAACTGTTTAATTAATTTTGATGATTGTGAACAATCTGACCTGTGTTTGTAAAGAACAATCAGTAACACTTGCTCTTGATTGTGAGTCATATATAAGCAGAAACTTTGCTTGAATAATAATAATAATAATAATAATAATAAAGTTTATTTATATAGCACCTTTCATGTCATGAAATGCAGCTCAAAGTGCTTTACAAGGGAAACAATAAAAATCAATAACACAGGTATTACTCTTACAAGCAGCAAAATGTACAAAGGAAAATAAAAAACAATGAAACGATAAAATCCTAAAAAGGTAAAAATAAGACAATAATAGTAATAAAATAAATTGATAATGATAAAAACAATACTAAGATATAAACAGAATGAGACAAGTATAAGAAATTTGAAAGAAATACGGAATAATGACAATGGTGTAAAAATAATAAAGATGGAATTAATTGAAAACAAGATCATAAAAATGGGTTTTGTGCTGTTTCTTAAAACTATCAACAGAGGTTGCTTGTCTTATTTGTAATGGGAGTTTGTTCCAAACCTTTGGTGCATAAGAACAGAAAGCTCCTTTTTTTGTAATTCATTTCTGGGACATTGAGCAAGCCAGCACTAGACGATCTAAGAGAACGGTTTGGAACATACTTTGATACGCAATCACAGAGGTATGAAGGTGCAAAACCATTTAGGGCCTTATAAACAAGTAAAAGAATTTTAAAATCTATCCTCAATGTTGCAGGGAGCCAGTGCAGTGAGGCTAGAACTGAGGTAATATGTTCTCTTTTCCTGGTTTTTGTTAAAATTCTGGCTGCTGCATTTTGTACAAGTTGCAGCCTATCAATAGTTTTTTTAGGTAATCCAGTAAGGAGTGCATTGCAGTAATCTAGGCGAGAGAATACAAAGGCATGGGTCAACTTTTTGGCATCTAACAGTGAGGGGTAGGGTCTAACTCTTGCAATATTTTTTAAATGAAAAAAGTAATCTTTGTTACGGTGTTGATATGTGATTTAAAGTCCAACTCAGAGTCAAGAATAACACCTAGGTTTTTTTTACTTCAGGCTTATTCTTTAGAGCCAGATTTCCAAGTTTTCTTAATATCTTTTCTCTCTGTGCATTTGTACCAATTAAAAGAATTTCTGTTTTATCTTCATTTAGTTTGAGGAAATTTTACTCATCCACTGTACAATCCTGGATAAGCAATTTATCAAGGGATTTAGGGCATCAGTATCATCTGGCGCTACAGATAAATATAACTGAGGCCCTGTTCACATCTGGTATTAACATGCATCTTTGGTGATCCGATCACAAGTGGACAGCGCTGTGTACAGGTGTACAGGTGTGAAGGCACCAAGATGCAATTTGAGATCCGATCTTTCAGACCACATTCAGAGGTGGTCTGGGCCGTATATGGCCACATTTTTTAGCAATGTGAACGCAAATGCATCCTGGGCCACATTGAAGGACTGCCGACTCAACTGATGTCCTCTGCTTAAGCGGAAGTACGTACTAGTGATGTGCAGTTCATGAACAAACAAATCCTTTTGAACGAATCTTTGAGGTGAACTGAGTGTACTGAATCTTTAGTCTAAAAGATTCATTCCTTCCTCTTTGCAAACATGCGCGCTGATTAGCTGGCATAGCAGCTATAACTCTCCCTCCAGTGGATATTAGATACGTGGTCTGTCCACGAAGCAGCCTATCACAAAACTGTATCAGCAGTACGTTCATGACAACAACTAGCCAATGGCTGAAATGCTAAAACTCTCGAAGCACCTCCCACTGGCCATCTCGGCACAGTGCAAAAGATCCGGTGACTACAAAGACTCTAAACTCCACCTACTGACCTGATGAACTGTTGACAAGTTCCTCAGTTCACCAGTTCGTTCGGACTCAAAGGAACTGTGAGTCTTCAGTTTGTTCAGACGCAAAGGAACTGTGAGTCCTCAGTTTGTTCGGACTCAAAGGAACTGTGAGTCCTCAGTTCACCAGTTCGTTCGGACTCAAAGGAACTGTGAGTCCTCAGTTCGTTCGGACTCAAAGGAACTGTGAGTCCTCAGTTCACCAGTTCGTTCGAGCTCAAAGGAACTGTGAGTCCTCAGTTCACTGGTTCATTCAGACTCAAAGGAACTGGTGACTATGCTGACAAGTTCCTCAGTTCACCAGTTCCTTCAGACTCCAAAGATTCACCGACTATGAAGACCTGGTGACTACGTGTTGCCAGAATTGCTAGTTCTCAGTATAGCAGGCTTGGGCTACATCCGCCATTAACTGTGATGATGCAAAAGGAATCAGAGCGCTTCCGTGACATTATTATAGGAATAAAAAATATTATTAAATATTACTTTGCTCATCTACCTGGAATAATATTTTAATTTATATTTTTAGCAGTAGCATATTTTAGGTGCGCACAATGTATCGCAGTTCTTGTTTATCACAACTGCAATTTTACGTAGGCTATGATGTATTTAATGTTGACATCACATTTCCTTTTAACGTGAATAAAATCCTTATTAATAAATACTGACAAATCAACATAGTAGGCTGCAATACAAAACAGAAATGTGATGCATGTGATGCATCACATTTGTAACGTACTATGTCTACATTAACAACAAGTAAAAATACGACATCGCTGACTAGGCCTACAAGTATATTAAAATGTTTGGGCTTTTTTTTTTAGTTTTAGCAAATGACATGTAAATGTGGGGTTCTATTACCTTTTGCAGCTGCATGATTGTTTGAATAGCATGGTGCAGTTTCATGTAATGAATATTACGATTTAATTATTATTAATTTCATTGACATTTGGTTTCACACGTGCTGTTTTGCCGCAGGGAAGGCTAATAATAACACGTGCTGTTTTGCTGCAGGGCAGGCTTGTGTTGAGCCGCATCTGTCACTCCAGTAACTTGTGGATCTCCCCCTCCATAGTCCTCAGCTCTGCTTTGATGTTGTTAAATTCAGTTTCAGTGTCCACCAGTGTCCACTGCTCTCCATGTGACTTGGTGATTTTTCCATTCTTCTTGGGGATTTTTCCTGAAATCTTGGTGAAACTTGGTGATTTTTCCTGCCAAGATCGCCCTTTAACAAAGGCTTATTCCTCAGACTCCAGTAATTGTGACATTGTTAACTAGCTAGAAAGGTACAGTAGATTACTTTTCGATAGTGGGAACTGTTTGCGTTTCAGCGTTTTCTTGCTAGCTACACTTTCGCTGATCAGACATCAAACAATCCCATTTGCAATTGTAGAGCATCAGACCACAGTAGATGATGTCCTTAGCAAAACTTAAATAAATAAATAAATAAATAAATAAATAACTAGAAAAGTGCATTTCTTGAAGAAAATGCAGAATGTGATTGCGACTTGCCAGCACAAACGTGCTAACGTATATGAGACGATCGCTAGAATGTGGCTTGGGTGGTTGCTAGGGTGTTGCTAGGTGGTTGCCAAGGCGTTACTCGGTGGTTGCTAAGGTATATAAGGTGGTTGCTAGGGTGCTATTAGGTGGTTACTAGGGCGTTGCTAGAGTGTTGCTAGGTGGTTGCTAGGGCATTGTTGGGTGGTTGCCACAGTGTTGCTAAGTGGTTGCTAGGTGGCTGCTAGGGTGTTGCTAGGTGGTTGGTAGGGTAAACAATATGGTCGCTGGGGTAATGCTAAGGTGTTGCTGGGTAGTTGCCAGGGTGTTGCTAAGTGGTTGCTAGGGTAAACAATATGGTCGCTGGGCATTGCTAGGGCATTGCTGGATGGTTGCCAAAGTGTTGCTAGGCGGTTGCTAGGGTGTTGCTAAGTGGTTGCTAGGCGGTTGCTAAGGTAAACAATATGGTTGCTAGGGACACACCCACCTTTGGTGGAATATTAGGTCCCGTGGCTATTGGTCAAATGGTGACTGAGTGGTAAGACTTTGATAAATGAACTGAAGTCAATGGGAGGATGGAGGGATGAGTGAACGACAAAAAGATGAGTGCAGGTCAGTATGGATTTCACTGAGTGTTGGGTGGCATGACCCGAGCCAGCATATGAGGTACTGTGACCGTAGGCCAAAAGGTGACCGAGCGGTAAGACTTTGAAAAATGAATTGAAGTGAATGGGAGGATGGAAGGATGAATAAACGAGTAAAAGGCGAGTGCGGGTCAGTATGTGTTTCATTCAGTGTTGGATGGCATGACCTGTGCCAGCATATGAGGTATGCTTGCTGACGGCTGAAGTGTGACCGCGTGATAGGGCTTTGAAAAATGAATTGAATTCAATGGCAAGATGGAGGGATGAATAAATGGGTAAAAAAATTGGGCTGACCAAAGATTTTCCTAGTCAACTAGTAGTCGTTAGTTCAAGCCATTAGTTGACTAGTCGTCGCACTTTTATGATGTTAATTTAATTATTTACATATATATTTATGGGGCATCAGAAAATGGTTTCAGTATCAGGGCTGAGAAAGAATGTAATAAGTAACATTGTTAACACTGTGCTACATTACAGAGAAATACAAAACCGTAATAATAAGCCGCAAAGATGAAGTTGAGGCTGGGGAGTCATCTTCGCAATATAGTGGATGCGCCTATAGAGAGAAATGCACATGAAGTTAACCCTTTCACACGTAACTTATTTTTATGCTATGTTACCTGGTTTGTTATGTTTTCATTAGTGTTATTAAGTTTCTCATAGTTTTCAGTTAGCGTTTGCTATATTTTTTAACGTTAAATCACTGTTTCCTCAAAGCTAAAATTTATTTCAATTTCTCCAATCTAGTGTTCTAATCACACTGGTTTTAGCATACGTGCTAAACGGCTAATCACACCAGTGTGACTGTATGTGCGAAAGGTTTTAAACGTGCAGTAAGCGAGGTAATTTAGCTTCCCCAGTCCCCATGAACACTTGGATAAGCCTAATAGTGCATATGACAATATATTTATTTAGCTGCATATAGCCTTAACTTTGCCATTCGTTTGCAGAGTTTGCATTCCACACTTTGGATAATTTCCTGCCTGACATAGTCTAATAACTTTTTAATGACAAGGCACAGCTCCTGAATGGAGTTTGAGGTTTTTTTTTTCTGCGACTAACCAACCAATGAAAATCTGGTCGACTAAGACTCTTCTCATCAACTAACGGTTTGGTCAACTATTAGGGGGCAGCCCTAAAAAAACAGATGAAAAAAATGACAAAAATATGAGTGCAAGTCAAGACGGTCCTGGATGAGTGTTGGGTGATTTGTTCCGAGGCAACATGTGAGGTATGGTGGCTATGGGGTGAAAATTGACCAAGTGAGAAGGCCATGAAGTGTGAGGGGGGTGATTTTGAAAATGAATGGGAGTCTGTGGGAAAAAAAGGGATGAAAAAATGACAAAAACCAGAGAATGAGTGTGGGTATGGCTTCGCTGTATACAAGCAACCCAATCGGGGTCAGACCGGACGGGTTACTGTTGGGTTACAGTTGGTTTGGGGTCAATATCTCGAAAACTGTGAGGAGTAGCGGTACAAAATTTGGTGGAATAAGAAGTAGAATAAAACTATCGGATAACAATAGTGTGCTTGCAATGGTTTGCATCGCAATCACACTAATAAACAGCAGACTTTTCACCAATTCCTTGAGGAGAATCTCCACAGCAAGTCACACACTCATCACAGTGTACCCACTACAGGCAAGAATGTCATAGTTTTACACAGGGCACTCCAGAGGACACCCACCCCTGTCCACAGCCCACATACGTGCACGTGGAGTGCTTGTGTGTGGAGTACTTGTATGTGGAGTTGTTGCATGTGGTTCTTGTGTGTGGAGTGGTTGTGTGTGGTTCTTGTATTTAGGTGGTTGGTATTTTGAGTGCTTGTGTAAAGTGATCCATTGTGAATCCTGATGATCTCCACGCACACCTGGACCCAGGCTAATGCACAGACAGCCTGCTGTTCTGTTCACTTTTTTTCTTCCAGTTGTGGGTGCACCAATTCAGACAGGACACAAAGGTCTGGACCTTCTCCTCCTCCTATCCTCCCTCCAGCAATCCCAGCATGACTACAACCTGATGGCAGCCTTCCCAGCATTCTTGTAATGTGAGCACTCCCTGAGATAGCAGAAAATACCAGGGATTATTTGCATCCTGGGAGACACGCTGAAGTGTTGGCCAGATCCTCAAAGGCAGTGAGGACATGGTGCAATGTGAAATACTGTATATACTGGATATGTGTCAAAGTGCTAAGGAGCAGGACTCATAGCCCAAAGGTTGCAGGTACAATTCTTTGGTAGGCCACTGCTGTCGTACCCTTGGGCAAAGCACATAACCTGAATTGCCTCAGTAAACACCAGTTCTATAAATATTTTATAGCTTGTTTAAGCTATGAAAGTCACTCTGGATAACAGCATTGGTTAAGCAAATATACTGTGATTTTGCATGTATAATGTAATGTACTCTAACAAAGGGTAGAACAACAGTGGAATCAAAAATCCACTGTAATTTTTTTTTTTTTGGGCTGATGCCAATAACAATATTTTAGAAAACAAGTAGATATATGCGTATATAAGCTCATGTCTCGTTATATGACATCAACAATATCAAGAGAAAAAATATGTGATTTGCCTTTTCTTTGCTTTTATTTGCATTTCCATTCAATTTTCATGAACAGTATTGCACAAATAGTTTTTATATTGGTTATATTTTAAGCAGTATTAATGGGTATCCTTGATTTAGTGTGATTAACAAAATTAAAATGACAAATAGACA
Source organism: Megalops cyprinoides (assembly GCF_013368585.1). NCBI lineage: Eukaryota > Metazoa > Chordata > Actinopteri > Elopiformes > Megalopidae > Megalops > Megalops cyprinoides. The sequence continues at coordinate 1,067,472 of NC_050593.1, forward strand.
TTTTACAGTCAGTAGTTTTGCTTCCAGCTCACTTTCTTCATCTCATTGTATTTTATAAAATGTTTCGCTGACATCAGCTTTTCATTATTGTTTATGGAGGGTCACAACTAACAAAGTTGTCTTATAGTACATGACATGACTGCTGTGGGAAATTTATCCAGGGTCAGATCATTAAACCAAAACAAAACTTCAGACCATTTATTTTCTGTGTGAAAGAGCCATGTAAACCATACAGCTAAGTATGCAGCCAAATATTACAACTTGAATCTGTTCAATAATCTGTCAGTGTGATACATCATTGTAACAGTGACAATTGATGGTAGATCTTGCATCAGCCACCTTCAGCTCCTTCCACAAGCATTGGATCACTGAGTCATCCAACTGGTAACATTAGGTAATGTAACAGATGCACTAATGAAAAGCACTCCACACGCAAATAGTATTCAAGATTGTTTTGTAGCCTGTAGTTCCACAACAGGCTCGTGGGAATATAGTTTTTTAAAGTCAGTGCAGTCAAGGACAGCCCCACAGGTGAGGGAACAGCTGTGGGCAAGGAGGCTAAACTCTTCATTGAATCTGAACTCATTTTGGCTGTTGATTTCACAATATTTGCCATTTGCAAGGCTGCAGATACATTAAGGCAGATGTCAAGCAATCATATGTACTGATTTGATACCCCTAATCCAATCCAATCCAAACCTGAATGCCAGTCCAATCCAAACCTCAACCTACCTAAATGAATTTGAACAGCCTAGAAAGACCAATGTTACATAAAGGATTTCTTGCGCAAGGTTGACTTTTTTGCCTCTGACAACACCTATTGCATTTTTTTTAGGGGAGCTGCATTTCTTGCTACGAACATTTGCATATATCTATTCACATCACAGTAGCGCACTCTGCGAGGGCATGTCCTGACCCCTGAACCCCTCCCCCCGAAGGAGCAAATCCTGATTTGAGCTGCGCCTTTACCCCTGTGCCTATGGGAGGTCTTGTGCTGGTAGGAAAGGCGGGAGATTTTAATGAGCCAGGGGCAGGTCCAGGGTGATTGATGCTGGCAGTGCGTCTCAGTGTGGGAGTGCCGTAAATCTGCCAGAGCTGCAGAGAGGCAGCACAGACAGCACTCTCAAGAGCCATGAATTACCCCCTCATCCTGGAATGCAAGGAGCCAGCTCTCCCTTTCAGCACTCCCCGAGCCTGGGCCAGGTACCGCACACACTCACTGGAAGAAGAGGCAGGATTGAAAAAACAGCTGCATAATTTGTCCTGATCAATTACGTTGAGGTGAGGTAAAGTAAACTGAGGGGTGGGGCGTGGGGGTACAGAGCAGAGACTAGGTGCCAACTAGGGCTGGAATCACATGCAGTTATGCATGATGTCTAATAGGCCATCAACACAAACTCATGCAAGCTCGAAAATACACATACGCACACATGTACATGCATGCACAAGCATTCATACACGCATTCAAGCAAGAGTGCACAGACAAATATACATACACTTGTACGCTACTGTATACATACACGCATGCATAAATGTGCAAGCTCACATGCACACACACACACAAGTGTGCGCACATATATGCAATATACTGAGAAATATGTAATAATATACAGTATATGCACACACATACACTATATGGACAAAAGTATTTGGACATCTGACCATTACATTGTAATGACATTGTATTCAAATACATATACTTTAATATGGAGTTGGTCCCCCTTTTGCAGCGATAACAGCTTCCATTCTTCTTGGAAGGCTCTCCACAAGATTTTGGAGTGTTTCTGTGGGAATTTGTGCCCACTCATTCTGTAGAGCATTCATGAGGTCAGGCACTGATGTTGGACGAGAAGGCCTGGCTTGCAATCTCTGTTCCAGTTCATCCCAAAGGTGTTCGATGGGGTTGAGGTCAGGGCTCTGTGCGGGCCAGCCAAGTTCTTCCACACCGAACTCATCAAACCATGTCTTTATAATCCTTGCTTTGTGCTCTGGGGCACAGTCATGTTGGAATAGAAAAGGGTCTTCCCCAAATTGTTTTGCCGAAAATTTGTAAGAATAGCATTGTCCAAAATGTCTTGGTATGCTGAAGCATTAAGATTACCCTTCACTGGAGATAAGGGGCCTAGCCCAAACCCTGAAAAACAGGTGTGGCCAAATACTTTTGTCCATATGGTGTACATTCATACAATAAACAAATATATATTACAGAATTCTTTAAACAGCAATTAAGTTTTAAATATGTTGATTCAACTAGGAAATATATTCTCTAAACTATAATGTAAATTTATCTTTTTTGTATGAGTGTGGAGGCAGAGTAGGGCCGGATTATCTATAAGGAGACTTTTGTCTCTTTTTCTCCCCTCCCCAGGACCTCTGTTAGCGCTCAACGTGAAGAGAAATGTGCATTCCCTCTCTGCCGTGGGTCTGGACATGATGTGTACACAGTGTTATGTAAGCGTACTACAGTGGATGATAAATGGGCCAGCTGAAGTAGGGGAATCTCACAGTATCTGGAGTTGGATGTCAACATGGAGAAAAGCCAGTACAGAGCCAATACCTCTTCTCCCTAAATCACCACCCCCTTGGCCCCTGAGTGCAGTGTGAAAGTCATACAAAATCCAGCACAAGTGATGTGGAGGGGGCAGGGTCATGTTTTTGAGGTGCCCCCAAATACCAATAGCAAATTCTCTCTGAAATAAAAAGATGTTTGAAATGAGATCAGAGGGAGATGGTAAAGCAAAGACAGAGTGCTTATTGTCATTGGTGGGAAGAAAAATGACAATGATAATGACAAAGATGATGATGACACAGGTGTAAGTCACTGCTCCTTCCTCACTGGCTGTCTCCAGGGTTCCCAGGAAAAGCTTTCAGACAGAGCTTTTCAGGAATTACAAGTCTTTCTTTTTTCTCAATTCTTAGTGTGATTTCACAGCACTGGCTCCTCAGCTTTCCCATCGTAAGAGACTGGGGCTGACAGCAGAAAGGAGTGGCAGTGCATTGGGCTCTCAAGGCTCTCAGGGGACACTGGTGATAGTATTATCTCATCCACTGGGATACACATGTACAGTCACATCATATCAATATGAGGAAGAATATTGTAAGTATGAAAACTAGTCTGGGAAAGCAGTGTTAGAGGATTCAGCAACCTCTCAATAAAATATCTAAGGCAACATTAATGTGACAATATGGACAATTTTGAGTTTTGAAATTCTTTTCTTCAATGAGCAAGCAATTATATTACATTACAAGTATGATTTCTTAAAATGTACTCATGAAAAATATTAATAAATATACATGGTGTGTTTGTTATACTATTAAACAAATTCCAGGCGTCTGTGCTGCAACACAGAAAGAATGGATTCCATTGGTCAAGTCTGACAAGCACAATTTATGTCAGAGTTAAGTGTAGGATAATAAAATTGCAATGTAAATAAGGAGGGCAAATGCCAGGGATTAATCATGATTACTCAAACAAAACCCTTGACCCCTGGCAGGACCTATGCATTTCAAAACATGTATGTTGTTTTTTTTTGTAAAACAGTTTTTTGTATACCTGCTCGTTGCCAGTTAAAACACTTTACTTACACACAGGCTTTTGCAATAATTGATCCCACGGGTGCAGGTTCATTACCCTGTGAAAAATCCTAGTTCAGGCCCTGGTCCTCTCATGTCTGGACAACTGTAACTCCCTCTTTGCTTGTTGTCCAGCCTATGCCATCAAACCCCTCTAATTAATCCAGACTTGTCTACAACCTCCTTAAACATAGTTAAGTCACACCCCTCCTCATCTCACTTCACTGGCTTCCTGTTATCCCTTGCATCAAGTTCAAAACCTTGGTGCTGGCATACAGAACAGTGTATGGGACAGCCCCCTCATACCTACATTCAGTCTTCAAATCATATGTACCGCCAACATCACAACGCTCTGCAATCACGGGGCAGCTGACTATCCCATCCCGATGGGGTCGCTCCTCTCAGACACAATGCCTGTCTGTACTGGTCCATCAGTAGTGGAATGAACTTCACAGGGGGGTCAGGACAGTGGAATCACTGGTCACCCTCTGACTGAAGAATCACCATTTCACACTGTACCTCAGTTCCACCTCAGTCCCAACCCCCTAACACCTGCTACTTGCAAAGTATTACTACATGCAAAATAAACAGCAATTAACGCAATGTGTTATGGATTCTGTGATCTAGTGACTGATGTATGGCAGTGTGTGTACTTGGTTCCCCTTAGTTTTTAGGCCATCTAGTCAGGATTAACTCAAGTTAACTTGCGGTAGGGCTTGAATAGTGTCATCAGAATCAGAAACTCTTTATTCACCAAATGTACAGTGTACACAGGAATTTGACTTGGTGATACAGCGCAGTGAAACAAAAAGATTTAGAATAAGACATAGAAAACATAAGACATAGAAGAGCACATAATAAAATAAAATAACTGTAAATAAGAATATATATACAAATTAAGTACAGGAATATTTGTACAGGTTAAGTAATGTCAGGGCACAGGCAAGGACTCAGGCGCGGACCACGAGAACTCCAGATTCCAAGTGCCTTTAGAAGGGCGCCAGGCAGAAATCGTGACCAAAAAACAGGCAGGGTAGAGACCAGGCAGGCAGTCCAAACAGTCAGGAATCAAAGCCGGGGACAGGCAGGGTCAAACCATGTAGTCAGGAAGATCAGGTGAACAAGGCAGGAACAGCAGGCAGGAGCAAGGTCGAAAAGCAGGCAGGGTCGATTCGGGGAACAGCGATCAGGCAGAAAACACGGCGGGAACGAGACAGGTACAAACACACTGCGACGAACTGGCAACAAGACAGAGACAAGCAGGGTAGATATAGGGCTGCAGGTGTGTAAGCAGGCAGGAGGAGATGATCGGGTGGGCGGAGACAGGGCGGAGAGTGGGGCAGGGCTAGAACACAAGGAAAACAAAAGCACATGGACAGGGAAAAACAAAAACACAATAGCTAGGGGGCGGGAGCACTGACAAGTAATGTATGTTACATTATGCTACGTATTGCACAGTCCTGGCAGGGCGGTTGGGTTCATAGTAGGGGGTTGCACTGTCCCATACAATGTGTGTGTGAAGTGCATGTGTGTGCGTGCATGTGTGTGTATGTGAGGGGGGGTATTGGCGACGATGCATGGTGGGCAGTCAGGGGATGAGGTGGGAGCTAGAATGAGTTGTTGAGGAGAGTGATGGGCTTAGGGAAAAAGTGTTCCTGGTCCTGATGGAGCAGAACCTGTGGCCGGATGGAAGTTTTCTGATGAGGCAGTGAGCCAGGTGTGATGGGTCCACCACTATCCTACTAGCCCGCTTCCTGGCTCTGGCATTGTGCCGAACATTCACAGGCACCTGTTCCTGGCCTGTGAGCCACAATGCGTTCCAGTCTGTGTTTGGTGTGGACAGAGGATGCGGGGTACCACACACTGATGGAGGAGGTGAGTACACTCTCGATGGTGGCTCTGTAGGTGGGAGCCGACTTTCGAGGAAATGTGCAAGAACATCCTCTGGTGAGCCCACTTGATGACCTTAGATGAGTGTCTCCCATCTCAAGTCACTGGTGATGGTGGTACCCAGAAACTCAACAGACTCTACCACCTTTACGGCTACATTGTTGATGAGTAGTGGGGTTTTCTGTACACCATGCTGCCAGCTGTGACACAGTGTTCCTGTAGGCCAACTCATCATTGTGCTTGATGAGGCCTAGGACCGTAGTGTCATCAGCAAACTTGACCAGCTTGATGGAGGGGTGGCTGGAGGTGCAGTCATTGGTGTACAGAAAGTACAGATATGGGGAGATAACACAACCTTGTGGAGCTCCAGTGCTGGTGGTGAGGGGGGCAGACAGGTGGGTGCCGAGCCGCACCTGTTACTTCCTGTTGGTCAGGAAGTCTGTAATCCACTCGCAGATGGGACGGGGTCCCTGCAGCTGTAGCAGTTTGGTGTGCAGACGATCGGGGAGGATGGTATTGAAGGCTGAAATGAAGTCCACAAACAAAGCCCTGATATAGGTGCTGGGTATGTTCAAATGCTGTTGTATGTGGTGGAGGCTGAGGTTAACAGCATCATCCGCAGAGCAGTTGGCTCTGTAGTCAAACTGTAGAGGGTCCATAAGGGGGTCTGTGATTGATCTGAGGAAGGACAGGATGAGTCTTTCAAAGCAGTTCATGACTATGGGTGTCAAGGCAATGGGTCTGTCATTCAGGCATGTAATTCTGTCCTTCTTTGGAACTGTGACAATGGTGGCTGCTTTGAAACAGGGTGGCACACGGCATTCAGAGATGGACTGATGTGTGAGAACTCTGGTTAGAACTGGGTGGCACTGTGCCTCAGTGAGGCGGGGTAGACACCATCAGGTCCTGGGGCTTTCCTTGAATTCAGCTGTGTGAAGAGCTTATGGATGTACTTCTCTGTGAGGGTGAGAGAGAAGGGGCGGGGGGCATTCCACAGCTAGTGGCTCTGGATTGTATTCCTGGGGTGGGGTGGGGGTAGGCTGATGGTCTTGAAGTGATGGGGGTGGTCCAGACGATGGGCCATCAGCGTGTGTGATAGGGGACCTCTCAAACCTAGTGTAAAAGTGTTGAGGTCGTCAGCAAGTCCAGGGAATGGGGTGATTGCAGGGCTTTTCTTACTGTAATTTGTTATTGTCCTGAGTGTGTTCCAGTGTGTGGTGTCATGCTCACACTCACTGGTCTGGGAGTCTTATTCTGGTCTGATCTGACACCATTGCTCATTCAACTTGAATGGCTCCTTTGTGCTGGACATTGCTCTGGATAAATGAGTGTCATGTAACATAATGTAATGAAAACTGAACAAACAGGAAACACTTTTTTGTACACAGCAATGGAATAGAAATAGTGAAATGATTCGCAGCTTATATTCTCAGCGGGACACAAAGCTGCTACATACGCATATACAGGAAAAGTCATGCATGACAACCATACCTCATTTACAGTGGTGGATGTAATTTAAATTTTGAAAGTGAATGTACTGAAGTTCTGGTTATTTCCAGGGTTCATTTGCTTAAATCATGTTGAATAATCACTAAAATCTCACTGTTGAGCAGTGGTGAAGAGCATTCAAACACATAATTTTGGGATCTTGCATTATGGGCTCACATCCCAGATGGGACAAAGCACTGGAAAATCCAAGCTGTATGGTTTACAGAGGGCAGAAGCCAGGCTGGTTTCAGGTGCAAGGCAAATGGTATACTGTAATTTAAATAAAACATTGTAATGCCTCTAGTCAATATGTTGAACCTAAGAACTGCTTGTGAATAATTAATCAAGCAATTTTGAGCTGTAAACTAAAAAATCAAGCTAGCATACTTGATGGCATGAATAAAATACAACTGAAATACAAAATTATTTTATTGAAAAATTAAAGGAATTTTCTGAATGTGAGCTATTCATTTTAGCCATTTCATTGAGGTACCATTGAGATGGTGTGCTGTATGTGGTTTCTGTCCAGAATGTAGACTGGAGCAAACCGCAATACCCTCAGCATGAAAATTTGCCTACCTCACACTACAGAATCCACAAAAGTAATTGTTAAAAATGAACTTCCTGACAAATTACCCAAATAAACCCCCCTGTCTGAGGAATGTAAGTGCAAGGACAGCATTTTTTTCTCTGCTGGCCCTAGCACCAAAGCAAGCTGCACAGAGAGCATGTTGTTATCAGGGATGAACTGTGTGTGTGTGTGTGTGTGTGTGTGTGTGTGTGTGCATGTGTGTGTGTGTGCATCACAGAATGTGTGTTTCAGAAAACAAGTGTGATTATGCATATCTGTTACTATAGGCCTGAGTAACTTAGCAGAATTGAGCTCTCTCACTGGTCCTGCAATGCCAATATGAAACACAGAGAAAGCCCCAATGCTCTCTCCCTGACTGCGAACCCCCTACTCCAACCCCCCCACCCACCCCCCCCCCCATACCTGACTGACTGTACCTCTGACAATGTTTCCCGCCACCACCACCATAGACAGATATTTTAATAGCCCCCCAACCACCCCACCACAGAATGACACTTTCATAGACCACCCCACTCATATGGGCTTTTACAGTATCTTAAACTGATACTCTAAAAGCCCATACCACCACACCACAAACTGACACTCTAACGACCCCACCACACCACCACCCTATCACAAACTGACACTCACAAAGATTCCCCCCCCACCGCCCTTCCACAAACTGACACTTACATAGACTCCCCCAACCGCCACCCTTCCACAAACTGACACTCACATAGAACCCCTTCCCCCCAACACCCTGTTATAGATTGACATTCAGCAGCTGTTTCATTTTTCCAGCTGGTTTTGGCAAGCACAAGGGAGTCTTATTTCAAAGATAACACCACAAAACAATCAGCCGTGGGACACAGGAGAACGACTTCCTGGGGCTCGCTTTCACTGGGGGTGGCCCTGCATTTCTCTCACTCCACCAGAAGGTGTAAAGACCCCATTGTGCTACATAGTGTTTGTTCTGGCACATGGTCACAGCCTACATGTGTCCTTTTCTCCCATCAGCTAGAAGTTACCTCAATGTGCTTAACAGCCCTTTCTATCCAACATTATCTTTGCCACTTAAGGAGGGGGCACTCATTAGAAAACAAGTTGCTACTCAATTCTGTTTATTCATGATTATTTATTTTTACCCACATTCCTGGGATAAACAACATGGCTCTAAATTTAAACCTAAAGCAAGAATTGATCAAACAAAAATAAGCACAGCCACCTGAAATGGTTACATGCATTGTTTGTTTCCACAGATGTTGGGTCTGTGTGCTGTGTTGGGGAGAATGGCGGAGAGATATGTCTGCGAGAAAAACTGAAATCACACTTTTGCGGAGGTCACTGTGGGTCAGCTGAAGGTGTCGACACGGATGCTGCAAAGCTGTATGACCTCTGTTGGGTGTTGAAGATCTGGTGACTTTTGCCCTCAAACTACCAGCTCAGGATCAGTGTGCCCAAACCTACTCCTCGCCCATGATCTGAGAAACTGAGGAAACTCATACAGAATGGATGCCTGGAGGTCTTCCCAGAGCATAATCAGACATATTCTACAGTTCCCTTAAAACTACTCTTGTCATCCACAACACTGAAGTCATACATACACTAAAACTAAAGTAGTGACTGTAGAAAGTGGGGGGTTGATTTCACGTGGAGTGGTCCAAGTGAACAATGGTCTCCCAGATCACCCTCAAGGGTTCTATACAACAGGGGTGTCCAGGGTTTCTCTGAGGAATAGAATTCAGTGCAGGAGTCATGTGGAGAAGGTTAGGGCATATGGAGATAGCTTGTTTATTTATTTATTTATTTATTTATTTTGTACAGCTGTTTGGGTTGTTGTGGCCCAAAACTGAACTTTGAGTGAGTGTGCAAGTGAAGGAAATCCATTCTGACAGCACCAGATTCTGTCTGTCTGTCTGTGTGTGTGTGTGTGTGTGTGTGTGTGTGTGTGTGTGTGTGTGTGTGTGTGTGTGTGTGTGTGTGTGTGTGTGTACGCGCGTGTGTGTGCAGGACAGAGATCAAACGCCAGCTTTGGTGCCAGAGTGTACAAATTGTACTACTTCATGAGTTACTAGAGCCCTCCCCACCACAGAGCACCCCCCCCCCCCATTCCCACAGTGCTTTACATCACCTCATTACTCCTCCTCAAAGAATTGAAAAGGAAGGTGCATCACTTCCTCACCTGCTTATTATGACGTGCTGAGAGTGTGCATGGATCGTTTCTCTGTGTTGAACAAGCTGATGTAGCAGGTGGGTCACCTCTCACTGGCAGAGTTGAGAGGTTAGGTTGATCACCTCCTCGCTCTAACAGCACAAAACAAAAAGGTAGACTGCTTTCCCTCATCTACAGTCTGCAAATGGATCCCTTCATTGTTCTCAGACACTGAGACAGCAGGTGCATGAAACATGTACAATGTGAGAGATGATATTGTGGGCAGTAGTGTGGTGCAGTGGTAAGGAGCAGGGCCTGTAACCAAAAGGTTCCTGGTTCGATTCCCTGCTGGGACACTGCTGTTGTACCCTTGGGTATACCCTTGGGCAAGGTACTTAACCCACAATTGCCTCAGTAAATATCTAGCTGTACAAGTGAATAACATTTACAAATTATAACATGTGTAAGTTGCTCTGGGTAAGAATGTCTGATAAATGAATGATGATATCATTCTACAGTGCTGGTTCATCTTACAAAAGGACCAAAACAGCACATTAGAGCCAGTAACTAAATCACAGGTCTTTCACACTATAAAACATACTAAATAAGAAATGAAGGCATACAGATTTATGGTGGAGTGAGCATGTGACTGTGTGTGTGTGTGTATGCATGCCTGCCGGTGTGGGTGAAAAAGAGAATACAGGCCGAAAAGTGAGAGTGGGGCAGGATGCAGAACACTTAATTCACTGGATAAAAGTACTGATTTTTTCTCACTTCCCCTCTGAAAACTGATTCTGATGAAATGGTACAGCACATCTTCATGGATTTGTACAATTATCAGAGCCCTCTATGCACCTCAATATCTGTATGGCACATGGCTAATTTCTTCCAGGAATAAATCATTCCCCCCAATATGAGTTGTTCCAAACTGCTTTCCAAGGAAAACACATCTTCATAATAAGCATAATGAATCTATCAGTACTGCGACTTTATAGCCAGTTTGTTTTTGTTTTCCCAGCCATGTGCTTTTGTTTTCTGTGCTCTCGTTTGCCTGCCCCGCCCCTTGTTTCTCCGCCTGTGGCTTGATTGCTCATCTGTTTCACCTGCCCGCTTGTTCACCTGTGTCTCGTTTGCTTGTTAGCTTGTGCATTTATACCCCGTCTGTTTCCTATCTCACTGCCAGTTCATCCCAGTTATTCTATGTTGCATCCAGCAATCTACCATCAGCAATCTGCCTGCCTGCCTGCCTGCCTGCCTGCCTGCCTGCCTGCCTGCCTGCCTGCCTGCCTGCCTGCCTGCCTGCCTGCCTGCCTGCCTGCCTGCCTGCCTGCCGGCCGATCTTGCCTGTTTCCCGACCACGAGTTTTTGGATTTGTTTCTGTACCGTCTGCTGCGCTTTCCTGGTGTTTGACATTGCCTGTTTGGACCCCGTTTTCTGGATTCTCCCTGAGGATTTAAATAAAACTCTTGTGCATCCTCCACCCCTGTCTATGCCTGAGTCCCCTGCCTGAGCCCTGACAGAATCTGTGGGTCTGTGCTGCAAACAGACCTGATTTTTCTGGCCTTTTTAAGCTCTCTGGTTTCACCAAACGTGCAGGACTATAATGCTGGATTTGCAGGTGGTTTTTTTTTTTTTTTTTTTTTTTTAAAGAGAGGAGCATGCATTCCTGAGCCCCCAACCCCAAACCAGGCTAGGACGTCTCAGGTATCTGATGATTTGGGATGTAACCTGAGGGGCACACTCAGAGTTGAAAACACCAGCCCATTGTTTTAACTCAGTTTTCACAGGCTCTGGACTGAACATGTTTCCCCAGCCACAGCAGAGACGGGTGGCAGTTTGTGTCTGAAACAGCATGAGAATTTATTTCATCCAAAAAAAATCCCTGCCCTGAATCTGTGTAGTTCATTTGTTTCCTCTGTGCTTCCTCCAGCTCTGACATGTGCTGATATGAGGAAGTCCAGAGGGAATTCCAGCATCCTGTGTCCAGCAGCCTGGGCCCTGGACTGGATTGGCTCTTTCACCTCATCAGAACCTCTGTGTAATGTTTTGCCAATCAGATCCAAATTAAATAATCTTAAAATGTAAGCCTAGCTTGATCTAATAGTGCAAGCAAAAGGTTAGAGCCTTTTTACTGATAAAGACAAGATATAAAAACATGTTTGCACAGAACTTGTTTTGCCTGAACTTGACTTCCACATTTGGGCCTCAATGGGCAAAAATTGTGGAGGTGATGTGAGTGGTGAAAATGGTGCTGAACATTATCCTGCCTGTTGGATAATCTAGACAGGGCAACAACTCAGATACCCATGAAACAGGCAACTCAGACCTATATTCTCTGTAGAAACAACCAAAGCATGGAAGGTAGGGCTAAGATGCCCATCATTTCCACAAAGTTCCCATTTAAATACCAGAGCATTTTTTTGTGTGTGTTGTTTTTTTTCTGATTGTTAAACATACTTTACTTAGTAATGTGGATTATCGTAGGTTGTTATAAGCCAGTTTTTGCTGTTTAAAGTGTAAAAATCCAATAAAATATTAAAAAAAATATATATATATATATATATCCCAGAGCATATTCCAGCTCACAGACAGCAGGGAGTTAAGTGTTCACTGGCAAGTTATATATCCCTTCCTGGTCTCCCAGAATGCAACAGTGCCCCTTAACTGAATAGCCACACATATACCTGTTACTATATCCAGCACAGTGAGGGCAGCACTGCATCGCAGCCTGCACAGAAGATGGAGCTGACAGCAAGGGGCCACCCAATCATTGGGAACCTTTTGATGAGACTGATCTTGCTGCAGGTGAGGAGGGGAGCAGGGCATGTTGCTGACTGGGCCAGCCTCTGTATGTGTGTGTTAAAACACTGCAATCACTCACTCCCCATGAGCCTAATGAGCACCTCAACATCAAGGGTCTCAAAAAAAATTCGCTGCATCTCACGGGTTCTGAGAAGGGCAACCCATGGGCCCAGGTGTCCTCTCCTGTTTTACAGAGGGTTCTGTGCATGGATGGCTGGCTTAACGGGCTGTAATCACAATATTTTCAGACAGCTGTTTCTCTGTGTCAACTTGGCCCTTTCATCTTAATGACAAAGCAAAGCTGGTCAACGAGGGCTGTGCTGCCACTTGCCAGCTGGTGGGTTAGGACATCTCTCTTTTACTGCCTGTGTTTCTGTTATGTAAGTCCAGAAAAACAACAGCCCCCTCTCTGTCTGTATATATTCTGCCTGTATATAGCTTATGTAAGTTCAGGCAGACAACAACCCCTCTCTTACTACCTGTATGTTTGTTAAGTACCGTAACTTAAGCAAGACGACAAGCTGTATGCAAGACCGCACATGTCACAAAGTGGTTCTGGTCCTAATATCCTAGAGACTATTGCAGTCGTCTTTATCTCAGGGACACAGAATATTCCAGACAGAACTGGGATGCATACCAAGTTAAAGGGCATCAATTATTGTGTATAGTGTAATTATACCTCTCAATGGAGCAGTAATTTCCATGTAAATGCAATGTGGTTTAGGCTAAAAAAATAAACTATGTTTATTAGCCTGTGTAGAGGGCCCTTCCCCCAACATATTTTATATTTCCCAAGACAGAATTCAAACTACATTTCCAATTGCTTAAGGAGAGAGTCAAACCGAGAGAGAGACATGCAGAGGTAAAAGAGGGAGGAGGGAGGAGGGAGGAGGGAGAGAGAAGAGAAAGAGACAAATACACAGGAATGGAGAAAAGATGGGAAGCTACCAAGTCCTTGGGTATAAACATTGCTCTTAAGCGTATGACCATGCCCTGTGGGATGACGGTTTGCTTTGACAGTACAGCATGTGTTGCTCTGGCTGTGCATGAACCACTTCCTGTTCTATATGGATATCTGTGCTGATGATGTCACAGTGATGGATGACGCAGATATGAGTGTGAGACAAAGGGAGGCCACACCCCTCAGGGGGCTGCACAAAATTCATCATCCTCTGACACAGCCATAATCACACAAGAATAGCGACTGGGAATCTTTCTTATGTGGCTTTCTTTCACAATATGCCACAACAGATTTTAAACACATGCATGTGTTCTTTCATATCCTCAGATATTTTATGTGTATATGTTTTACCCCACATCCACATACATACACAGCTGTTATCCTCACTAGCTGTTCTGTGTGTGGTCACTGCTGCTCAGATACCTAGGGTTTCTGTGAGGGATTTAGCTTGCCTTGCACTTGAGTGCCATGAATAGTTAGATTAATTAAAGTAACCTCATGAGAGCAAAGGCCTTTATGTCAGAAAATGATTTGATGTCAAAAAAGACGTCCTGACATTGCTGCTCTTTCTCCTTCTTATGTGTGTGTTCAAGTGTGTATTCACTTGTGAGTGTGTGTGTGTGTGTGTGTGTGTGTGTGTGTGTGTGTGTGTCAGGATTCCCACAGCAGGCCTTTGCTTACAAGGCCATGCACTCCAGTCAGCACATGTGCCTCATCACATCAGCCATATCTTGACATTGCCGTTGTCCATATTCAGAACTAATCCCCTCGTGCTATTTCTCTCTGTCTCTCTCCATTCTGAGAATTGTTTCTTGGCAGATGTGGGACGGATATATGTTCTTCGCCAGTGTTGCCAGCTTCTTAAAGCAGAAAGTCACCAGACTTTTTGTAGACAACAGTCACTAGGGGTTGGGCTGGAGCCCTTCCACAGGGAAACTGATCTTATCTACAGCTTGTTTCCTGGATTTGGGGGATTCTAGAAAGATAAATGCATAAAATGTGTGTTTCCTAATAACACTTGTGTATTAAAATTCATTACTAACATATCTAGTGTACTTGTTCTGAATGTCAGGTGAAAAAGGCAGCAACATTGTGTTGCCTAATTTGATAGCACTGACCTTAGCCCCCATCCATCTCCCTTCTGTGTGTGTGTGTGTATGTGTGTGTGTGTGTCTGTGTGTGTGGTACTCTGAGGCAGGGTTACCTGCAGCCCAGGTGTGCACACGAGCACACGTACTCAGCCACACATTTCAGCTTGTGTTTACACCTCCCTGCATTCCAGCAGGGAAGAGAGGGGGACTGTGAGGCCTGCAGGCCATGTCTCTGACCTTCTGGAACAAAAACGAGGGTCGCTACCCTGGTCAGGACACACCCCCACCCAGGCATTGTGGAAAACACACGTCCATGGATTCCTGCACGTGCGTGCCAGTACATGCCTGTGTTGGTGTCCTGCCAGTTATATAACCATTTAGTCCATGCCTAGCTCATGAAGGGATATCGTCCCTTCAATAAAATTGAACAACAAAAAAATCAATAAAATAATCAATAATGATAATCAAATAATCAATAATAACAATAATAATTAAAAATTGTATCAAAACAAGGAAACTCCCCAAAAAACCCCAAACTGATCCACACACAGGGGCAACAACTCTACACCCCCCAAATACATACAGACACAAAGATTTGTACGCTTATAATTTTGAGGTGACTGATGCTCAACTCATCCCAAGTGTAACGTTCATTCTGGGACCACCCTGTAAGGCTTTACTCTGCATTCCAGGCAATAGATGACAGTGCACACATTTCATGGACACATGGACAGAATCAGGTATTCTTGTTCCTGTTCTTTTCTCACAGAGCATGTCCTGTGGCCTTACACCCCTTCCCTCAGGACAGGTTCTCAAGTGGCAGGGCTGTCAGAGATATGTGGAGGAGAAAATGCAGGTGCAGAAAAGGCAGATGAGGAGAGTATGCCACTTTTGCCACTGCAAAAGATAGTGGCCGGTTTGAGTTGGACCACTTACTCACAACAGTACGTTGAAAGCTGTCTGAAACAACTACTACTCAACTACTAACCACACCGTAGAGCTCAACATCATAATCTGCACATCACTCTGCTGGACCTTCATTGTTGGGCCCCATTCCCTGCTCCTGTTCATCTGGGAAACAATCTATGGTTACTGACAAATAAAGGCTGGACAACAGGGAAGTACCTTCTACAGCATAACCAGGCTTTTTTGGTTTTGATTTACACTGATTCCTTTAGCAGTTGCTGAAACCTTTCAGTGTGCTGAATCAATACCCACACCTTGCTGTAGCTGAACCCACCTTGTAACAGTCCTGTACTATCCTGCAAAACACTGTGTGAAATGATTGAGGAGTCATCTAAAGAGTGTAAAATAAATGACATGTTGATTAAATAAATCAGAAAAAAATTCACTAAAGTGAATTCACTAAAGCAAACTCGCTAAAGTTCATAAAACAAAGGTTGCAATAAGATGGGAACAGCTCAGTATGTCAATACCTCAATGTGTATTGACAACATTCATCAGCTCGCACACAGTCCAACACAATAACTATCATTATTATAATTTCATCATTTACATCTACTTTTTACATCAGTCTTTTGATGTACTTATGTTACACATTACCTCAGTCTTCCCTGCCTTCAGATGTCCATATCACTAGTGTCTGGACTCTGGCTGGTCCTGAACCAAGCCAGCACAATAGGCCATCCCAGATGACACGTTAATATGTGCAGAATATCATCATGCTATAGCAACATGAGAGTGACCCAGTTTGTCCCCGATAGTCATTCTCATGGTTAGGCTTCTCAAGACTGATGACTCCAGGGGTTGTGACCTCCATTTGCTTCCAAATACTGATATCAAAGGAGCACTGGGGAAAAGCTTCAAATGCTCACACGAAAAAAGAAAGCCCTGCTCTACTCTCCTGTGACTGTTGGAAGCTGGGGGCCTGTAGCACAGAGAAAAAGTTTCAAATACTCACGAGAGTTTGGGAGAAAGCTTCCAAACATTCAGAGTACCATAGTGAAGAAGCTTCAAACACTCAAGGGAGCAAAAAATAAGCTCTCTGCATTGGTGAGGTAGGGACAGTGGCCATGCCATCTTTCATTTCCTCACCAAACACCCCCACCTGTGTCCACTTGCAGTGGAAGCTTCACACACATTCTGTGACTCATTTATAAACTTGGGTGTGCACAAGAGAGGTGAGGTACCCACTGAAGGCCACATCACCGGCATTACAGCCAACAGCCCACCATTCTAGAGCATGGCGCTCCACCCTGTCCCCAAACCCTGTCACAGTTAGTCACAATACATGTCGAGGGGTCCAGTCCTCAGGGACAGGGTGTCACTGCGCAACTCTACAACATTCATTGCCACACCAAGCTGTAAGTCTTGCAAGTGTTGTGTATTTCCCACACTGAAGCTACAGCTACCTCATCCTGCTTTCCCCCTGGCTCTCCCTTCATTTATGCAAACCTCTACAGCTGGATTCTAAAGAAAACAACCCACTTGTGATGCCACGGTCTTCCTCTAAAATATATGTAGTTCTCTTGTATTATGACATCTCGAGTATGGTGCTGAATGAAGGCCAAAGCTGCTATACAATCTCATAGAGAAATGCTGCCCCCTACATTTGGTAGTGGGGAAGTTCCAAGCAGAATTTGCCAGGAAGAAGTCAACTGGGCTATAGCTGGCATGGATACTCTGTGATCAAAACACACACACACACACACACACACACACACACAGACATACATACACACTGATGCAGAGCTGTGTCAGGCAGCATGTTGTGTTGTCTCCCACAGACAGTGGCTTATATCTCCACACATCATCTTTCAGCAGAATTTGTGCTTCTGCCCTTTCTGAAATTTCACATAAGCTGTAGTGATAATGGTTCTGTGCCCCATGGCGGGGAACACAGAGAACAGACACAGTGGAGATATTATAACATGGTTGGTTTTCTTCCATTCCAACACACTGACTAAATTTTTCTCTCTCCAGATTAATAGTTTAACTTCAGTCTTTTTCTTTTTTTTCGGATTAGAAAGTGCAGTGTGTGGTTTCTCTTTTTCTCTCTTACACAGTGCAAACACTTACCACTTACCACAGTATCTATTTATAACAAAAACAGAGGGCTAAGGAGCACCACAGTGTTTTAAAAAATATGAAGAGAAAAAAGAAAAATAAATAATAATAAAAAGATTTGATAATATAAAAAGTTGCTTTTGTATGTAAGGGAATTATGAAAGAGATTTGACTATAGCTTGTATTCTGAAATAGTAAAAATAGTAAAATGTCAAAGCCAGAAAATATCAAAAAACATTTGAGGTGCAAAAATTAAAAAGCCTTAATTAAAACGGCTAACTGGCACATTTCAGCTGACATGTCTTCACCAAAGTATACAAATACAAGCCATAGCTAAAATTCTATTATGGTATCTACTTATATTCTTGTCTGCTCTGCTCCAGCGCTTTTGAATTAAGTCAGACAATACAGGGGGTAGTCATGGCTATGCTGCCATTTGTCTGCAAAGTCCAAGTAATTCACTTAAATTCAGTCTGTATTTGTGATGTGAAGCACCTGATTCAGAGTGCTGAGGAAAGCATTGCTCCCCTTGCTTCTGTTTTATTACATTACATTACACTACATTACGCCATTTAGCAGATGCTCTTACTCAGAGTGACTTCCAATTAAGTGCATCACTATGCTAAGAGCAGTTATCGCAAAGTATTACAAGAGGTCAGTAAGATACTGAGTTAAGTGCTAAACTAATGTAGAGTGTTTTTTATAGAAAATAGGAATAGATTTCTCTTGAAGACTCCCTGTCTGTTATACGAATCTCAGCAGGAAGCTCATTCAACCAGTGTGGAGCCAGTACTGAGAAGAGGTGGGCCCGAGAGAAGCTGCCCTTGTATTTCAGGACACAGAGGTGACCCAAGGTAGCAGAGTGCAGCGCTCCCACTGGCTTGTAGGCCTTGATCATGTCCTGTATTTTTCAAGAGCCCTTAAAGTTTAATAACTGAATCAGGCCACTGAGTGGACAAACCCTCTGTTCTTTTGCTGAACACAATGACCCATTCTTCATCTCACATAAAATAAAAACACAAGAACAAATGTAAAAAAAAAAAAAAATCCACCAGTTTAGCACATTACTGCCAGGGTAGTACTGTGGAATATAAGCACTCATCATAGCAGACACTCTATCATGGCATGGCACAAACTGTCAAGGAGAACCACTACTCATGAGAGAACGCTGCATACAAACAGCCAGTCTAAGTCCATTGGTCAGGTAAATTTCACCTCTGAAAGGCTGGCAGCTCTGTCAGCCTCACCATGCAACATGCCCAGGCAAATCTGAAGGGACTCAAAGCTTATTGCAGTGCAGGTCACTGCCACTAGAGGGTGAAATGAAAAAGGTGTTAGAGAGGTCACTTCAAGCCAGATTCTACTCCATGATGTCTCTGATTGCAAATATGAAGATGGTTGAAAAAGCAAGATATATCACCCCTCCTTGGTTTCCTTCTTTAATTACATGGTAGATAATAAGATCATGAATTTGCCTATGTCACAATGAATTAGCATATCAAAGTATTTCAGCAACATTTGCTGCAGTATTGAGTTATTTACCAATATGATAACATTTACATTTATTCATCTAGCAGATGCTTTCATCCAAAGCGATGTACAAAAGTGCATATAGTGGGCAAACAACAGGCACAAGGGCAGGATGTGTACAGGTCATACAATGCAGATAGGGCTGAAGCTGAACACAAGGTCAGTGTAGCGAGAACTAATCAGATTTAAGGTTACATATACCAAATACCGTCACTGGGACAATAAAGTGCTGCTATACTACCTAGGCCAAAACATGCTACAAATACAACATAAGAGATAATGCTACAAGTATGAGCCAAGAATCTTAGATTTAAAAGGTCAAATGGCAAGGGTGTCAGTCCAGGTAGAGACTGAAGAGCTGTGTCTTCAGCCCATGTCTGAAGGGTTGGAGTGAAGGAGTTGTTCTCAGGGGGGTGGGGAGTTCATTCCACCACTGGGGGGCAATGATGGAAAACAATGTTGAGAGGAGCATGGGCCTTTCGTTCTGTTGGTGGGAGAAGCGAGGCATCCGGATGTAGCAGAGCGAAGTTGTCGAGTGGGTGCGCAGGGTAGGATGAGGATCCTGGAGGTAGGTTGGGGCAGTCTTTATTGCAGCAGAAAAGGTGAGGGTTAAAGTTTTGAAGTGGATCCTGGCTGCGACCAGGAGCCACTGGAGGGATCTCAGTAAAGGAGTGACACGGGAGAACTTTGGGAGGTTGTAGATCAGCCTAGCAACTGCGTTTTGGATGAGCTGCAGTGGCTGAATGGTGCAGGCTGGGAGACCTGCAAGGAGGGCATTGCAATAGTCCAGGTGGGAGAGCACAGTGGCCTGGACAAGCAGCTGGGTGGAGCAGGTGGTCAGAAAAGGGCGAATCCTCCTGATGTTGAAGAGAAGGAATCGACAGGAGCATGTTGTCTGCAAGATGTAATTATTAAAGTCGAGCCTGTTGTCAAGGGTGACGCCCAGGCTCTTAACCGATAATGATAATGTCAGAAACTTTTGATTTGCTGATGTCCTGGGTCATTGCAATGAATGAAATACAGTATAGCTCTATGTAAAAAAAGATTACAGTGCAGTGGAGTTTAATGTCAAGGTAAACGTCATTGCTTCCTTAAAATGATCGGCCTAAGGAAGTTCAAGCCTAAGTGTGACAGAATGCTCCTTGGTGATGACATTACAGACCTCAGCTGCCTTGATACCTGCTCCACTCAACTGTTTGCCTCTGTCCCCTCTCTCACATGGGCATCAAGTGGATCAGTGTCCCTGTTACCATTGTTCATTAATACCTTCTGACTTCCAGCTGTTCACCAGGAGGCAAACCAAGTCATCAGTACCTGAGTTGGGTAGCAATGACAGCTAAAAGGGGTCTCTGTTTATTAGTAACTAATAACTGATGAGTCTGTTTCAGTTGAGTCTAATTTGTCCTGAAATCTGAAATGGATTCTACAAAATGCATTAAGACGTAAGATATGTCGTTGCTGACCGCTTATGGAAATCAATGAAATCTTTGACTGCAGAGGTGATAGTCTCCATGACTTTACATACATATTCCTCATTTAAATGTCTGACTTTACCTGGAATGGCCCACACTTTAAAACTACCAAGAAATGTGACATACCATTTCATAATGAACAATATTTCCTTAATACTGAACCTGAACTGAATGCTATTGTTCCTGGATGAGTTATCATTGTGGTCTGTGTGTGCACTTGTGAGGAATTCATGGTCCATTACGTGGTCCTGACTGTGTGCATATAGAATAGCTGGCATCCAGTAGATAGTACATAGCATTGTTCATCCTGGCCTTAAAACATGTGTCTTTCCCACCTTTTTCTGGAGTGGGTGTGTTTTACTTGACAGGGAACAAAAAAATCCCCTAGTTCAATTTATACCCTACATACTGTATTCTCTAATCTGTAACTTGCGACAGAGGTGACAGATTGGGTTTGCAGCCCCTCATTAAGCAGATAATGAGCATGGGCCACATGGCTGACACCCTCCCCTGTGGGATCAAAAAAAGCGCGTGGAGAGGTGTCTTCATGTTGCATGCTGTTGTGTGATGGCAGGGATCCTGTCTCTATCTTTTCTTCATCTCTCTGCCTCTACCTTTCTTCCTCTTTTCTCTCTGTCTCTTTCTATGTCCCTAAGCCAGTCTCCTTTTACCCTGATCAGTAACAACTCTCAGAGCTTATGAGACTGGCTCTCTACCTCCTGGCTGACACTGAATGATTGAGAAGACACAGATCCAGAAAAAAGCTCTCCTGCTTTTGAGAGGAAATGTGATCTTCCTTCCAGTGACTTCTTCCTGCTTTGAAGTAATTTAAAACAGAGAAATGGTGAAGGGGGGACGATGCCTCCTCATGTCTGCTTCCATACTCAGTGTGTCTTTTTGGCCTCTTAAACCCATCTACTCTGACCTCACTGATGGATGGACAGACAGACAGCAGCCTGTCTGCAGTCTGTGACTCTCAAGTTATCTCTTTAACTCTGGGGAACTGGTGCAGTGGTTGTAGTATTGGTAGGGCAAAGTGGCGGCTCTGTTAGAATCATAATTCTGTGGAAAGTCTGCACAGGTACAGAGTCAACACTGTTACACTGCCCCCCGCCCAATCCACCCACTGATGGGTTTACAATCTGATGAACTGCAAAATAGCTCCCCCCAACTTTGCACCACCCACACCCCACCCTCCCTGTCTGGTGGACCTTTACCAAGGCCAGGGAAAAACGTTCTCATACATTGCAACAGTCTCATTCCTCCAAATACACACACATGCACACACTTGAACATACTCACACACACACACACATACACACGCACAGATACATACACACATGCATACGCACACACACACAGAAACAATGAAACAAACATACTCACACACGCATATGCATACATATACACACACACATATACACATGTGCCCTGCCAGGAGTTGTGTGGGACATATTCCTGTCCCAGATAGAAGTGGGTGGGGCGGGGTGGATAGATGGCGGGAGCAAGAGGGGTGGGGCAAGGCGGGGCAGATGGTGGTGTGTAATGCTCTCAGGGGAGTTGGGACTGAGCGCTGAGTCAGGATCCTTCGCATGGAGCCAGGGCCAGACTTCCTTCCTCCATGAGTAGCAGCCAGCTCACTCCTTGGCCCTGATGAAAGCAGCAGACCTGCGCTCATCAGAGGGTTGCGTTTCCTGTACTGTGGAATTGCACCGCAGTTTGGGTCCCCACAGGCTACTGGCAACCACATTTAGACAGACCACCGAGCAGGCGCGTAAATCGCAGTGGTTGTAGCAGAGGCCCCTTTCTTTGTGTATGGTATATTATTGTCCTCACTGCTGGAGGGGACTGGAGGAAACCGTGCGCACTGTTTGTAGGTGTGCAATCATCTGATATGAATGAAGAGCAGCTACTCTCCACTCTACTCCCTACTCTCCAAAGTCCCTGATTTTTTTTTTTTGTGTGTACCTCTCAAATGTGACTTGCACACATGAAAAAAAAAGAATTTTATATATAGTGCAGTGAAAAAGTAGTTTACCCCTTCCTGATTTCTCCTATTTTTTGCATATTTGTCACACTTAATTGTGTCAGATCTTAAAACAAAATTTAATGTAAAACAAAGACAACCAGAGCAAATATAAACTACAGTTTTTAAATGATCGTTTCATTTATTGAAGGAAAAAGGTTATCCAACACTATCACCCATGTGAAAATGTAATTGTGTCCCCTAAACTTGTGCCACCTTTAGCAGCAACAACTGCAACCAATCGCTGGAGATCAATCTTTCACATAGCTCTGGCGGAATTTTGGCCCACTCTTTGCGGAATTGCTTTAATTCAGCCACATTGGAGGGTTTTCGAGCATGAACTGCCCATTTAAGGTCCTGCCACAGCATTTCAATGGCGTTCAAGTCAGGACTTTGACTAGGACACTCCAAAACCTTCATTTTGTTTCTTTTAAGCCATTCAGAGGTGGACTTGCTCCTGTGCTTCGTATCGTTGTCTTGCTGCATAACCCAATTGTGCTTCAGCTTCAGATCATGGACTGATGACCGGGCTTTTTCCTTCAGGATTTTCTGGTAGAGAGCAGAATTCGTGTTTCTGTCAATTATGGCAAGTCACCCAGGCCCTGAAGCAGCAAAGCATCCCCATACCATCACACTACCACCACCATGTTTGACTGTTGATATGATGTTCTTATTGTGGAATAGGACACTCCAAAACCTTCATTTTGTTTCTTTTAAGCCATTCAGAGGTGGACTTGCTCCTGTGCTTCGTATCGTTGTCTTGCTGCATAATGGTGGTGGTAGTGTGATGGTATGGGGATGCTTTGCTGCTTCAGGGCCTGGGTGACTTGCCATAATTGACAGACACAATTACATTTTCACATGGGTGATAGTGTTGGATAACCTTTTTCCTTCAATAAATGAAACGATCATTTAAAAACTGTAGCTTATATTTGCTCTGGTTGTCTTTGTTTTACATTAAATTTTGTTTTAAGATCTGACACAATTAAGTGTGACAAAAATGCAAAAATAGGAGTTCCTCTTTCAACTCAGTCCACAGGACATTATCCCAAAAGGCTTTGGGGTCATCAAGATGTTTTTTTGGCAAATGTGAAATGAGCTTTTCCTCTTCCATGGATACCATTTTTGCCCAGTCTCTTTCTAATGGTGGAATCATGAACACTGGCCTTACCTGAGGCGAGTGAGGCCTGCAGTTCCTTAGATGTTCGTTTGGGTTCTTTTGTGACTTCACGAACGAGTTTTCTATGTGTTGGTTGGACGGCCACTCCTGGAAAGATTTACCACTGTTCCAAGTTTTCCCCATTTGAAGATAATGGCTCTCACTGTGGTTCACTGAAGTCCCATAACCTTAGAATTGGCTTTTTATCCCTTTCCAGACTGATATATTTCAATAACTTTCTTTCTCATCACTTCTAGAATTCCTTTTGATCGTGGCATGGTGTGCTGCTTGTTGAGACCTTTTAGCCTACTTCACATTGCTGGAAAGGTTCTATTTATGTGATGTTTAGATTCAACAGGGCTTGCAGTAATCAAGCCTGGGTGTGTCTAGTCTAATTAAGCCCAATTATCAATTGGACTTGGTTAATTGGTTGATTGAGAACAGAAGCCGAGAATAGCTGTGCTTGCAAGTACACTATTATGGACAAATGTATTTGGCCACACCTGTTTTTCAGGGTTTGGGCTAGGCCCCTTATCTCCAGTGAAGGGCAGTCTTAATGCTTCAGCATAACAAGACATTTTGGACAATGCTATGCTTCCAACTTTGTGGCAACAGTTTGGGGAAGACCCTTTTCTATTCCAACATGACTGTGCCCCAGTGCACAAAGCAAGGACTATAAAGACATGGTTTGAGGAGTTCGGTGTGGAAGAACTTGACTGGCCCGCACAGAGCCCTGACCTCAACCCCATCGAACACCTTTGGGATGAACTGGAACGGAGATTGCGAGCCAGACCTTCTCGTCCAACATCAGTGCCTGACCTCATGAATGCTCTACAGAATGAATGGGCACAAATTCCCACAGAAACACTCCAAAATCTTGTGGAAAGCCTTCCAAGAAGAGTGGAAGCTGTTATAGCTGCAAAAGGGGCACCAACTCCATATTAAAGTATATGTATTTGAATACAATGTCATTACAATGTAATGGTCAGGCGTCCGAATACTTTTGTCCATATTGTGTATTTTTTTAATGCCGTTATCTCGAGATCACAAGTTAATTATTTTGTTATCTTGAGATAATAAAGCTCGTTTTTCTTGTGAGAATGGGTTATCTCATTATCTTGAGATAACAAAGCTCGTTTTCTCATGATAACAAGTTAATTTATCAGGAGAAAACAAAAGGTTGTTTCCTCTTACTACTTATAATGTTTATCAGAGACCAGGAGCGCCATGCCAGCATGCATAGATGGCATCTTGACAACTGTAGCAACTGATTTAAGCTGAAAATGGCAGGAGTACCCATTATTGATCAACGCATCAGACTGTACTTCAGTCATGGTCTAACACAGGCAGAAATTGGATTGTATATTTCTGTTAGAGATAACATTCAGATCCTCCCCGACAGTCATGACAGCGATCCTGAAGGCTGAAATCAGGTGTGATCAAAATGAACCAGACACTTATTTTCGAGTTCTCCATAATTATCCTGTGAGCTTGAGAAAACAAAAGTCATTTCCTCCTGATAAATTATCTCGTTATCTCGAGAAAATGAGCTTTGTTATCGCGAGATAACTAAATAATTAACTTGTGCTCTCGAGATAACGGCATTAAAAAAATAAATGCAAGCACAGCCATTCTCGGCTTCCCTATCTATGTGCTTGTGTTGTCTGCTACCTTAAAATACCAGTAAACAGTGATCGTATCAGCAATCATATATGCTGTAGATATATAGGATAATGGATAGAGTTGCATTGATTAGGTTTTATCAGGAGTTCTGATGGCATTAGCTACTCTTGCACTACAAGGCATCACTGTCAGCAAATCTGTCTTTTTTTTCTCGAGATAACAAAGTAATTAACTTACTTTGTACTTTTTACTTAGTAAGTAATTAGCATTAAAAAATAATTGCAAGCACGGCCGTTCTTGGCTTCCGTAAATAAATGACTGTCTAGCTCCAACAGATAAAGAATATTCCTTTGCAATGCGATGCTCAGGCTCTGCAAATAGGTGGTTTGAAAATGCAATGCATTATTTCACCCTAATACAAATAAAACATTGATATTTTTTACCCCTTAAAGAATGGCAAGAAAGAATAAAATGTGATCACAATGTGTCACATTTTCCGTGTATGGTTCCCCTTCATAAGTGTGACAGGTGTTCATTTTTAGAGGCATAGGAATTCTACAGTTCTATTACGCTTAGTGTGATGCAGCGCCCAATTTTTGGCTCGTTTGTCCTCCTACTGTTTTCGAGATATTGACACTAAACCAACTGCAAAACGTCCGTCCCGGGTCAGACGGGTGTGCTTGTACACAGTAGTGGTGTTCAGAACGATTCTTTTTAGTGATTCGGTTCCTTTCATTCAGTTCAATAAAATGATTCAAATCTTTGACTCACTGATTCGTTCATTTCCATATCCGGTGGGGCGGAATACACAATCTGTAAATAGTTTTATTGCATTTTAAAAGTTACTCTACATTGTTCCAAACATCATGTCCATTATTAGCCTGCTCTGCGGCAAAACAGCACGTGTGAAACCAAATGTCAATGAAATTAATAATTAAATCGTAATATTCATTACGTGAAACTGCACCATGCTATTCAAACAATCATGCAGCCGCAAATTGTCAATGTCATTACAGTCCCTGTTGGTGTAATGGTCAGACGTCCGAATACTTTTGTCCATATAGTGTGTGTGTGTGTGTGTATATGTATATATATATGTATATGTATATATACAGAGCCAGCTCACCCTCTTTCTCAGTCAGCTGTGGTTTTAGCTTTTGGGATGAAGGCTTTGCATCAGCTACCAGTGTAAATATTGTGGCGCTGATGCAATATGCTGCTCTGTCCATCAAAGTTTCTCACGTTCCTAAACTCCACCCAACTCCACTAAACTGTATGTGATTACCAATCTACCCTCTGCCATGTGAAAGATACATTTCTGTCTGACCAGTTCTTGTGAGGAGTAAGGGTGTCCACTCTTACATGAAATAATGCCACTTTTGGATATTCTAAGTCTGCAGGTGTATGTACAATGAGCATGCTTGTCAGTGGCTTCAGAGAGCCCATAATAAACTACAGCTGATAGACACAAGGAGCCAATATTCTGGGGTGTAACGGCATGTATTAGAACTTAAGCACAATAGCACACACCTCCTGGTTCATTATTCAAAACATGCAGGGCACAAGTTGAAAAAAGTTATTTATGTTAAGAACTGGGATTAGAAAGCCCCCCTTTCTCTGTAACTTGTAGATAGAAATAAAGAGCAACAGATCATCTGGGAAGTGACGTTCATGATGTGCATAGCAGCAGCAGTATGTATTTCTCCCTCTGAGATGCAGTGCAGGTAATGACAACATCTCAGCCTGCTGTTGCAAGTGGAAAACTTGTGAAACCACTCTTTCAGCCA
The DNA here is from genome assembly GCF_013368585.1 of Megalops cyprinoides. Classification (NCBI taxonomy): domain Eukaryota; kingdom Metazoa; phylum Chordata; class Actinopteri; order Elopiformes; family Megalopidae; genus Megalops; species Megalops cyprinoides. The sequence goes on from NC_050593.1 coordinate 1,094,624, forward strand.
TGCTCTTGTCTCAGTCTTGTAGTGAAAATGACATACACACAATGTTGGCTACTGTAATTTTTAGTGAAACACTATCTATACTTTAATATTTGTATGTAAAAACCCCTATACTTTCCCTTCTCCAAGTTTAAATCCAAACCAATGAACAGATGCCAAACCACAAACAGATGCCATTACAATACAGGTAGCTAGCTATAACGTTGCTGTACCTAAAACACTAGCTACTGTAAGTGTCATTGAATTGCAATCTGCTATAATGCAATCACTGCCCTGACTTGGCAGGGATAGTACTTCAGGGTCAGTTTATCAGATGCACAATAAGCCTAAAAAAGTCTTGCTTGACCATCTGCCAATCTTCATCTCTAGCTTATATATGCAGGTCATGTATCATCTCAGCATGCAGCAGCTGCGATATGATAAAGATCAGACTTGGAATGGGTTTGGAAAATGCTAGATTAGCCCTGCTGGATCAAACAAAATGGCAACTTGGCCAAGGTACAGATTTTAGTGCAGAAAGCACAAATGACTGTGGAACATTCAGTTTTATGGATCAGATTAATAGGGATGTCTGTGCATCTTTCTATGGCTCACTGATCTGTCCTCTGTCCCCTGCAGCTTCCAGTGCCAGTGCACTGCAATGAGCTTCCGGGCCACACACCGACCATCACAATCTGCTTAAATCTCGGAAAGTTCATGCAAAAAAAAAAAACCTCAAATTTTTTCATGTATTTTCCACTAGAAAGGCCTAATTTCCCATGGGGGACTTTTTATATTTGCAAAGTAGCAAATGTGGCATGTAGTAATGTAGCAAAAGTAGCATGGTACTGCATTCATTCTGTAGGCATGTTGGTGCCATGCATACATCCAGGTTGATTGACTGATTAATATATATTGATTGTATTTTAGTGCTATTAAGTTGTGCAATGGGTACCAACTACATTTGCAATTATAATTTTATTACTTCATTTCAAGCAAGCTCCTTTGTCTATTGCACATTATTTCTTCTAACAAAAAACAAGTCCTGTCTCATCTAGCATGCGTATTTAAGTCTCTCAGAAATAAATATGACATTTCACAAAAAAATCTGGAGACCTGAGCTTGGAAACACAAAATACATTCATAAGTAATTTCACAGATTTATATGATAAAGTGTTTTGTGAATCCATCCTCTGGTCTCAGTTAGGTTCAGCTCTCTGGCTGTGAGTTAGTGTTTAACCCAGTCACCAGGAGCTCATTCAATCCCTACACACACGCAGGGGTCTGACTGACTGACCAGCACACCAGTCAGTCTGGATCTGACATGGATACCTGAAAGAAAATGGACCAGATGTCCATGTCAATATCCCCCACATATTCTTAAACACACAGACACACACACACACACACACACATATAGGTAACCATGGAAAATGAAAATGAATTCCAAAATAAAATAAGGGACACTCCATTCACAGATGCGACATCTGCAGCCACTGAAAGCATCAGAATGATGTTGACAAGTGCTACACACATATTCAGTGCAAGTAGTATCATGCTTTAGTACCACCTTTAGATGACATTAAAAACACATGTTTAAAATATCAGGTTATCCAGAGAAATACCGTGGCTGGCTTATGTAGTGCTCTTGTGATCATTTGTCAGATGAGGGCTCTTTCAGCTTGCATTTCATTCTTCTAGAGTAGACAGATATCACTGCTTAGGAAAATCTTCTGAAGTTTGGAGGTTAGATAGGTCTGACCATTAATGACAGTGATTCTGAGTATCATAGCTTATAAAGTTTTAGCTCAACAAATCATCCGGATTGTTTAACCTTTATTTTAAGGAAATTTTCACTGTACTGAAATTACCACTTCGACATGCACTCCTGTATCAATAGGAAGATGTGCTCATCTTGATGCAATAACTGATTCTATTATAAGTGTGCTGTTACTATAGGGTAATCTGTGGGTGGGAATTTTCTTTTTATACAGTAAATTGACATGCTATGGGGTTATGCAATGTACAAGACTCAACATCTTCAGTAATTCATCAAAGAACTTCCTCCATCTGATGAATTGGCCATGCATCAGTGTTTGTAAAAGAACACCACAACCAGCAATGTTGTGCAGCTGGGAAGGGAAATTCATTTGCCTATTCTTTTGGAAGGATTTTTCCCAGTGTTCCCTCTCATTTAGGAATTTCAGTGCAGTAAATAGTAGACAAGTTTTCTGGAACCTGACATGCAAAATGCTTCACGAGAGCATTAATGGTGCCTGTGTCTCGGATTTAACGCAGTGATCATCAACAGCAGATTGCAGGAAATCACTCATTGCAACATTACTTCAGTGAGAAACCATTTCTCGCAATCATTCCTCAATGCGTCCAAGGTGTAAGACTGCGTCACCAGGATTTCCCCTTCCTGCCCTAGATTCCTGGCCGCAGCCATTCCAGTAAGGTTGCACTTCCAGGTTCCCACCCCCCCCACCCCCCTCCTCCATGCCAGTTCCAGGAATGATTAGGACTCGTATGCCATTACTAGGTGAAAAAAAAATGTATAGACCTTGAACAGAAAACATCTGAAATACATTTGAAGGCCATTATGGCCTTTAGAGGAGAGTGGAGGTGAAGGTGTCTGCAAAACACTTTTCTACATCAAAACAAGAGATAAGATAATTGCTCTCAAATATCTGTGATACAGAGGTAACTACATAATGTGTTACAGTTGAATAGCAAAGGGAAGACAGCCAGGGGGATAATGCTGTCAGAGGCAAATAACCAAATAAGGAAGAGTTACATATCCACTTATTAACTACATCACACTCTACTGCACAAAAAGCACCAGCAACGCATCTGAATGCCCTACTTTCCCAGCATTGAAGTAATCTTATGTCAGGGGGGGGTTGAGAGCCACAACTGCCAACATTGGCCCCCAGCACCCAACTCAGGTTCCCCAAATAGATCCGCCCGCCACAGACGACCAGGACACAGGAGTACGGGTACAAAAGCTTTATTATAAGTAAATTAAAAAAAAAAACAATTCATGCAGGGACGGCTCACGCTCTGCTGACCCCACCCCTCCTAACCTTCCTCCCCTCCCTTCTCTATGGTGGCCCTTCCCTCGTCCCGCTCTCTCCTCACTCGGCCCGGCGTCCAGAGCGAGATTGCTGTGCTGTGTGTGGGGGAGAGGCCAATCTCAGACACCCCACGCTACCCCGTGCACACACACACACTCCACACTGTGACCCCACAGACTCGCCTCCAGTGCGGCCAGCCCTGGTGGCAGAAATGAGACCCTTCTCGGCCGCCCAAGGGGGGGGGGGGGGGGGGGGGGGGGTACCACCTGCCAGGGAGGAGTGGGTCCTCATGCACACACACACACGCAAACAACCACAAAGGGTGATACGCAACTCGCCCCGCACCGCTATGCCAGGCTCCGCTGCCAAAACAGATGGACTGCTGCTGATGCCCTTGGTCCAGACCGCTCCCTCTCAGGGATCCCGGGAGGGATCGACCCTATCTGTCCAACTCATACACTAATACTGCATATCATTGTTTTCAGGAGACCCAGACCCAACTCTAAGAAAGACTACCAGCCTAGGACAAGGCCTCAAACAGGACATTATCTGGAATAAAAAGTTATTGAGTCATGGATCTTTGAAAAAAACTTCATAAATTCAAAGTTCAATATCTCTTGAATGTTTATGCAAAGTCTCTTGTAAATCTCTCTTACCACTGCAGTACACTGCTGGATTATACATATTGTGTGCCAGACGCATTTGGTGATTTTGGGGGGGGGGGGCGCAACACTAAGCGCATTTACTCGGGATTGGTTGGGACTAGCGAGGAACCACAGATATCGTTGCAATCTACGCAAACAGATCTATCAGGTAAGCATTGATTGGTTAGAATCGGTTGAGATACCACTGAGCTACATGCTATCAAATGTAAGTCATGTAGTTTGTTTAATTTGGGCTTTGGGGGGGGAGGTGGCGTCTACAACAACTTTTATATCTCCGGTTTGGTTTGAACTAGCGGTGAAATTCGAAGATATTTGTAATCAGCGGAAATGACAGATTCAGAGGATACTTGAACCAACACTGTAGCTTGTGCAGTCGCTGAGATATTAATACTAATATTACTAATACTAATATTAAACCTGTCTGACCCACTGGTTGGGTCAATGGGACCCAGGGGGTTAACCAAAATATTCCCAAACCGAAAGGAAAGCCCGGTTGAATCGATAACCAAAATCCAACCCGAAAAAAGCAAACACAAAAGAAAACTAAACCAAACCAAACCAAAAAAAATAATAATAATACCCCCCCCCCCCCCCATAAAACCTGCGGTGCAAAGCATTGCAAACACGCACCCGCGGTTCCCAATTAATTCCCAAACGCGGTGCTCAAACTATCGGTTTATCTCCCGACACTTACAGTAAATCAAAGTTTGAAATCTGTTACGGCACTCGACACAAAATTAATTAGACGATTAGACACCACAGTATTACCAATATTATTATTGGTAATGGTGGTAATGAGAGCATAAGCAAACAGATTTGGTGAGTCAAAAAATATATTTAATGTGATTGTAGGGCTCCCTCTTACAATAGTCACTGGTCTTTGCAAACATACTGGGATCAGACTAAAGTAGTCTAACACAAACTATGGGATCAACTTGAGATGGACTAGGCAAGCTGATTACCACTGAGGTAAGAGTGGGGGTAGAGTTGGCACCAAACATGCCACAGATCAGTTTGTCTGTGAAGCTGTTTTTGTGATGTATGCGGTACAGAGTGTCAGTACCGTATTATTCTTTTTCATTTAAGATGATCTGTATGGAAGAGCTGACAGCCTCATAAAGCCATCTAGCTGCTAGCAAGCTCAGGGAATGACGAAGCCTCAACCCTGGGAAGCTCCATGCCAAATACCAGGCATATGAAACCTCTTTTCTTACCAGTAAAAAATGTCAACCACATTTTTGGGCAGCTGGAGCAGCTGCATACCCAAGATACTGCCTTGCATGGCATGTACCCACCTACAAAGCTCCCACTTTCTATTGTCTCCAAACAGCATTACCCTGTCAATGTTAAAAAGACATTTGTGCTGTTCCACCGTATGCAATTGATCACTTCACATCCCATTAGGGTCACACAGCCCAGCTCAAAATTGCCCTCTTATTGTGTTACACCAGAGGAGGTTACAGAGTCCATATGGGAACAAAGGCATTTCAGCACATTCAGTATCAAGTCACATTCCAGTGGATACTGTGGAGCATGAACATACCAGCATATTTTCAGTGTGAGATTTAAACATGAGCTTGCTATTTCTCAGCTTTGATCTCCTTAGAGGCAAAATACAAAGTTGGTAATCAGAGGTGCCCCCAAAATCTTTCTCACTTACACTCAGTGACCACTGTATTAGGTATACCTGTACACCTGCTTGTTGATGCAGATATCTAATCAGCCAATCATCTGGCAGCAACTCAGTGCATAAAATCACAAAGACATAGTCAAGAGGTTTAGCTGCTGTTCAGACTAAACATCAGAATGGGTAAAAAATCTGATTTAAGTGACTTTGACCGTGGGATGATTGTTGGCGCTAGACAGGATGGTTTGAATATCGCAGATACTGCTGATCTCCTGGGATTTTCATGCACAACAGTCTCTAGAGTGTATAGAGAATGGTGCAAAAAACAGAAAACATCCAGCGAGCGACAGTTCTGTGAGCAAAAACGCCTTGTTCATGACAGAGGTCAGAGGAGAATGGCCAGACTGGTCCAAGCTGACAGGAAGGTGACAGTTACCCAAATAACCACACGTTACAACAGTGCTATGCAGAAAAGCATTTCTGAACATTGAGGTGGATGGGCTACAGCAGCAGAAGACCCCTCCGGGTGTCA